>NC_067484.1:40673714-40973714 GCF_947179515.1 Apodemus sylvaticus | reverse complement strand
TTAGTTTCTCTCCATGCTTTCTTCCCTCATCTTCAGTTTTAAAATAAAATTTATTTCTTTGTGTGTGTGTGTATGTGTATTTGCCATGGCAAGATTGTGGAAGTCAGACGACAACTTGGAAAAGACCATTCTCTCCTTTCACCCTGTGGGTTCTAAGGACTGAACTCATGCCTGCTGTGAGGCTTGGCAGCAAGCACCTTCTCCCTGGAGTCATCTCCCTGGCCCCTCTTCCCTTTCCTGAAAGTTTATACATGTTGTCTTTTTTTATTTTACTTTATTTATTTTATTTAATGCCTTTTTTATTTCCACTGTCATATAATGTGGTATATTTAACTTGTTCTAACCTCTTCCCCCTCCCTCAATCATGGCTCAGCTTGGTTTCAAGTTCAACTCTCCATTGATAAGAGCTCAAGACAGTATCATACAGTTTTTGGTGCATCACACCAGGGAGTCAACTTTTAGTGGGTTGCAGAAGGTTCCTAGTTTTGACATTTTTAAAGATGTAGCGATTGCATCCATTAGAGCCGTGTACCTGATTATCTCACTTGTGGATGATAGAAATGCTTCTTTTTCCCAGTTGTACTTCCCCTTTCCATTTAGGAGTTGGAATTCTTTTGCTACAATGAACTTTTCTTCATCAACCAATGCAGCATAATCATCCTGAATTTCAATTTATGCATAAAAGAAGGATTCTTGCTCAATTCTTTCCTATGTCTGTCAATCTTCAGAGTGAGGATTGGTGTCTTCCTATAGGAATTGGTGACAACCTATTATAACTAAAGCATTTTGTCTTGTTTATGTTATCCTTAAAGGGCTCATTTGACTTCAGTGAAATAAAGGATCGGATCATTATATAATAACAAGCTCTTCTTTTTGAATGTAGAAAACTAGAGGCTGGGGAGTTGGCTAAGCAAGTCTGATAACCTTGAACCCATGTAAATGCCAGGGTGTCTGAACTACTGCAAAGAGGAAGGTAGAGACAGGAGAGTCCACCAGAAACTCGTAGGTCAACCACCTTGGAGCATGTAACACAGCTGCAAACAAGACTGCCTCAAACAGGGAGTCAGATAAGAACTGGCACCCAAGTTGCCTTCTGACCTGAATCTGAATACCAAGACCTGTGCCTGCCTTCATATACACTCAACACACACACACACATATGAGCAAACAAAGCAATATTTAAATGAGGGGAACCAGACTTGTGGTTTCAAGGATGTAAAATAAGTTAGGCCTGGTCTTACCATATCATAGCACTCCAGGTTGGAGGGCCAGGCATGGTTTCCTTTGCCTGCTTTGGTATCTAAGGCTATTTTCCTGTGGTTGGTGCCGTCTTCTCTCATGCCCCTGTGGATAGAGGCCTTTTGAGCTTACTTATTCCTCAGGGATAGTGAGAACAACTCTAAAAGGCCTTTTCTTTTGCTTGCTGCTCTCCATCCCATTGGTGTCTCTTGTCCCCTGAAGGCCTCCAATCTCATATTATTTATTAGACATACAGAGGCACGGCAAGCACTGGTGGAGGGCCTAGTTGGGGGGGCATTTTTCTTAAGTGTTTAGCCTTTGTGATTCTGCCCAGTGACACTTATGGGTGGCCACATCCTGGTCAGTACCATGCTGGTTAACACCTTTACATGCTGGGTAAGCTTTCTTCAGGGAAGATCTGTACATGTATGAGAAATGCTTCTCTTTTCTTCTAATAAGAATGAAGATGCTTAGACACTTGTGGGTATCCCCCAGAGGCACCCATAAGTCTTTTTAAAACATTTGACAAGTGTCTCTAAGGCAAGAATCCGGGGTCTTTCTTTTCTGTTCTCTCAGAGCAGCCACATGCTTTTTCCTATTATCTCCTTGTTGTGCTGACAGGCATCTGTCACTTAGACCTGAAGACAGAGTGATAATGGGAAGATACTGTGCTGGCTTTGTCCTTAACAGTTCAAGAAGCACTCATAAAAAATGTGTATTTTGGGAAAAGTAGACACTCAAGTGCCCACCTGCATTTCTGGTTCGTTTACTGAATGTAGATCAGGAGCGCAGTGACAGGAAGAGTAAGGAGTGAAATCTGGAAATTTCTGCACGACCCTGTAGACGCTGTTGTGAACACTGCTGCTCTGAAGAGGGGGATACATTGGAGGGTATTTTCCAAGAAGTGAGGTAGGACAGAGGAGTGTTTTCCCAGCTCCACCGGGACTTACTGAGAGCTTTTGAACCAAGAAGAGGCAGGATACATTTTGCCTCTGTAAGTACCGAGCCTTGTACTTGTAATGAAAAGGCTGATATGTTCAGAAGTAAAAAAGAAGTGTAAACCTCAAATGAACTAACCACTGCTGCTGAGAAGCTGCAGAGTGAATGCCGCTTTTTAGACAGTGATGCTGTATACTTCACTATTTGGATCTCCATGTCCTGACTTTACTGATGTAAACCAAAGCACATAATACATATGGACCTTCTATAAAGCTATGCTTATGCTAATGTTAACCATAAACTCTTAAGTGTCATAGGTTTAACCACAGGTATTAGGGACTATCTGAAGTATAATCCCTACTGCAAAATTCCAATATGGACACGTGGGAAGAAAGCAGGTGTCGGTGAGTAGGTGGTTGGCATAGTCAACTTGACTAACGTGGAAACTAGCAAGCGGGTCCAGTGGTAAGGGTTACCTACTTACCTCCTTTTCTTTCATATTCGGACAGGGTCATACTATGTAGACCAAGATAGCTTTGAACTCATGATCCCTCTTCCTCAGCTTCCAGAGTGCTGGAACTACAGATGTGTGCCACCACACCCAGGTACAATTTCCCATTTTGAAACAGCAGGAAAAGGTTTCATGGTACAATGATTTGATGTGCGAGTCTTCAGTTAGACACTTTGGGTTTGAATCCCTTTGCTCTTCCATTTATCAGCTATTTCTCTGCAAGCTGGGGACAAAATGGTGGCTTTCATATCTGTTTGAAAATAATGTATATGAAGTACCTAGCACAAAGGTTGGCACAACAACAAACACTACTGGCTGTGCCTGCTGTATAAGGGCCACCTAACCTCAAATGTATCCATGGGATTCACTAGTCTTCACTCTTTCTGTTCAAGCCAACACACATGTCCTTTCTAATACTGATATTCATTAATAAGGGATACAAAACAGCACTTTGAGAGGCAAAGTAGATAAACAGGAATAATGTGACTGGGAATGAGGCAAATGGGGCTTTTGCCCCCAGATAGTAGTGCTCAATTATTTGACTCCTTCATATAGCCAAGAAAAAGGAGAATGTAATCAACAGGACTTTGCAACTGTAGCAGAGAATATTTATTTAAAAGGCCTCACCTGAGGAGGTGCAGGCTGAGGAACCTTGCCACTAGATTCTAGGCTGGGAAAGCCTAGCCAGATCATGCCAGGAAACATCTGGGTAAGACAGATGCACACATCAAGGTGCACAGGAAATTTAAGGATGGGGTTCTATTGGACTGTGGATGTGCAGAGAATATTTCCCTACAACAGCCTAGAAAACTCTCTCTCTTTGGGTATGCCTCGGGGAGTAAATCTGAGGTGCCAGATGGGCCACGGCAGTGCTTGGCACTTTCTCTTTGTCCCCACTAAGCTCACAAAACACCTGGGTATCATTTTGACTTCAGAATGAGGTAGCTACTCTGAAGCATTCAGTGCAGATACAAAGGAATATGTGGTCTTATCCCTTTCCGGGGGAGGCTGTGTCTGCACCTTTCTGACAACAAAGAAAAAGCCAAACTGAATTCATACTGTACTTCCCATCTATTGATCCCAGCAGTTCTGTAAGCCAGGCACCCTTCGCCTTGTTTACACAGTGCTTGTGTGGGCCTACGTACATGTTTACTAGGTACAAAGGAGGGATGTATGGCTCTAAGAAACAAAATAGCGGCCTTTGCAACTCTTGGATCTGGGTATCCAGAATATGTACTCTCTAAGGAGATTAGGCTACACTTTATCATGACTTTTATTAAGTTCTACTTTCAAGATGACATAAAATATATGCCCTAAGGTAACCAACCCATGGCAGTGCATATACATGCAAACAATCCTGGCTGATTCTTCCAGCTCTGCATGTTCATAAACTGGACTCATTTCTTACATTCACAAAAGATCATCACTGTGGCAAACCCAGAAACAGAATTTTCTGCTGTAAACATGGCAGACGCGCAACATCTTTTTACAGCTGTTAAGTGGTTCTGATGTACATGGAACTAAAAGCTGGGAGAATTAAAAATTACACAAATAATGAAAATGAGTGCCGAGGTGAATTACCCATCACTGTGGAGGTTTTGGAATATTTTCATTAAAAAGAGTAAAAAGGCTATCTAAAGGTGCTTGTGTATCTATAAATGACAGTGAAGTCATTTTCTTTATTTCTTTCTAACTCCCATAAGCCTTTTTATTAGTTGCAAGTAAAAAAGAGCTTCAATCTGCTGCAGTAAACTGCATTATTTTTAAAACTACAGAAGCATCCATGATTTCCTTACATGAGCGATCTTTGTTAATGGCAAGGCAGTGATTGGGAAGATGGCACTAAACAGTAAATTTCATGGGCCTCCTCTGCACCTGATAGCCTGCTCCACCTCCTTTTCTTTTCTTTTTTTTCTTTTTTTTTAATTTGATATATTTTTTATTTACATTTCAAATGATTTCCCCTTTTCTAGACCCCCACTCCCCGAAAGTCCCATCAGCCCCCTTCCCTCCCCCAGTTTTCCCACCCAACCCTTCCCACTTCCCTGTTCTGGTTTTGCCCTATACTGCTTCACTGAGTCTTTCCAGAACCAGGGGCCACTCCTCCATTCTTCTTGTACCTCATTTGATGTGTGGATTATGTTTTGGGTATTCCAGTTTTCAAGGTTAATATCCACTTATTAGTGAGTGCATACCATGATTGATCTTTTGAGTCTGGGTTACCTCACTTAGTATGATGTTCTCCAGCTCCATCCATTTGCCTAAGAATTTCATGAATTCATTGTTTCTAATGGCTGAATAGTACTCCATTGTGTAGATATACCACATTTTTTGCATCCATTCTTACGTTGAGGGATACCTGGGTTCTTTCCAGCTTCTGGCAATTATAAATAGGACCTATTGCTTTTGATAAGTTTTCAGTTTACAGTGGATGCTTAAAGGTATTTGCTGACTCACTGAATGAACAGATGGATTCACTATCTTAATAATACATTTTGCTAAGCTGTGGAGTCACATGGGTGACACAGACTTCCTACTTGGAAATATGACTTCTCTGACGACTAGGAAGCCTTGTTGTATCCCTTCTGCTAATTGACGGTTGTCTTTCTTTTTCTCTCTTGAACGTTGAATGACTTTTGTATTCATCTGCACACTGAACGTCAGTTATTCTTATCTGTTCATTGAAGATAATGAGTAGGCAGGCCATGAATTAAAAAACTCAACATAGTAATGGGTGGTATATCTAAAATAAAGCATTTTCAATTTTATTCCCACTCATGTAGTCTTCTTAGGTTGGCATGAAAAGAATTGTTTGAAAAAAAAAAACCAATGGAATGAGTGCAGAGTTTGTGGCTGTGATACCAACACTCTGGAGCCGGGGGCAAGAATATTGTGAGTTTGAAGGTAACCTGAGCTATACAGTGAAATTCTGTCTCAAAAACACAACCAGCCGACCAACCAAGAAACCACTCACTTACCAAAGAATAACAGAGCATGTAGAGAAAGAGGTAGAACACTTAAGAAGGAAGAGAATATCTTTCCAACCAACTCACAATACTCCTATAGTACAGAAATGGGGACTACCATGCATTAAATAAGACCTTCTTACCCTACACTGGGCCCGGGCCCTTGGTTTGCTGTGTGAGACACAGTGTGAGCATAGTAGATTGGAAACTTATGACAGCATTCTCTCACTGGGGACAGAATGGCTGGGGAGAGAGTTGGAACAGTACCACAACTCCCATAACTGGAAATACTATTTGTGTGTGTTTGTTTTTGAGACATGGGTTCTTTGTGTAGCTCTGGCTGTCCTAGAACTAGTTCTGTAGACCAGGCTGGCCTTAAACTCAGAGAGATCCACCTACCTTTGCCTCCTAAATGCTGGCATTAAAGGCATAGACCACCACTGCCAGGTGGAAATACTATTTTGTGATTGGGATTTTTTTTTTTTTTTAATGAGCATAATACAGTCTCTCTTTGTTGTATTTTATAATGACTACAGGAGGAGGAAGGTTTGTTTCTGAATGATGGGCTGTGGACATGGCAAAATCATCAGAGACAACAACTGTTGTAAAGAAAACAAAAGTTACTATTCCAAATAATCGGCTATAACTGTAGGCAGAAAAGACAGGCAGACATGGAGGGGCCCAGTGCTGGGATGTATACTTTTACATATCATCTGGACAGGGCCACAAGTGCCTAAATATTTGATTAAACATTATACTGGATAGTTTATTTGTGGATAAGTTTAATGTTTAAGTTTATAGACATCTCAGAGCCTTTAACGTGGGAATTTAGAGACTAGAATAAAACAAAGCCACTGAAGCTTCCCCTGAGGAAGAGGAAACTTCTCCCCTCCTGCCTTCTAGATGGACAGAAGCCATTACCTGCCCTTGAGCACAAACTCAAACACTGGCTCTTCGTGGCTCTTCTGCCTGCTAGATTTCACACTAAAATGACACCACAGGCTTCTTGGGCACCACGGGTCTGCTGAGCAGGAGTGTCAGGCCCCCAACAGAGAAACGCTTCAGAGGTAGGCATCGGTAGTCTCAAGATGGTCCTGCCTTTCCTTTTAGGAATCTACTTTTAAGACAAAATTTGAGTCTTTCTTTAAGAAATTGATTCCCACACACCTATGGGCACTTGATCCTCGACAAAGGGGCTAGAAAAAAGATAGCCTTTTCAACAAATGGTGCTGGAGGTCAGCATGCAGAAGAATGGGAATTGATCCATCCTTGTCTCATTGTACTAAGCTCAACTCCAAATGGATCAAGGACCTCCACATAAAGCCAGACACTCTGAAGCTAATAGAAAAGAAACTGGGGAAGACCCTTGAGGACATCGGAACAGGGGGAAAGTTCCTGAACAGAACACCAATAGCTTATGCTCTAAGATCAAGAATAGACAAATGGGACCTCATAAAATTACAAAGTTTCTGTAAGGCAAAGGACACCATCAAAAGGGCAAATTGGCAACCAACAAATTGGGAAAAGATCTTCACCAACCCTACATCAGATAGAGGGCTAATATCCAATACATATAAAGAACCCAAGAAGTTAGACTCCAGAAAACCAAATAACCCTATTAAAAAAGGGAGTACAGAGTTAAACAAAGAATTTTCACCTGAAGAACTTTGGATGGCGGAGAAGCATCTTAAAAAATGCTCAACTTCATTAGTCATTAGAGAAATGCAAATCAAAACAACCCTGAGATTTCACCTTACACCAGTCAGAATGGCTAAGATTAAAAATTCAGGAGACAGCAGATGTTGGCGAGGATGTGGAGAAAGAGGAACACTCCTCCACTGCTGGTGGGGTTGCAAATTGGTACAACCACTCTGGAAATCAGTCTGGCGGTTCCTCCAAAAACTGGGCACCTCACTTCCAGAAGATCCTGCTATACAACTCCTGGGCATATACCCAGAAGATTCCCCAGCATGTAATAAGGATATATGTTCCACTATGTTCATAGCAGCCCTATTTATAATTGCCAGAAGCTGGAAAGGACCCAGGTATCCCTCAACAGAAGAGTGGATGCAAAAAATGTGGTATATATACACAATGGAGTACTATTCAGCCATTAGAAACAATGAATTCATGAAATTCTTAGGCAAATGGATGGAGCCGGAGAACATCATACTAAGTGAAGTAACCCAGACTCAAAAGATGAATCATGGTATGTACTCACTAATAAGTGGATATTAACCTAGAAAACTGGAATACCCAAAACATAATCCACACATCAAATGAGGTACAAGAAGAACGGAAGAGTGGTCCCTTGTTCTGGAAAGACTCAGTGAAGCAGTATAGGGCAAAACCAGAACAGGGAAGTGGGAAGGGTTGGGTGGGAAAACAGGGGGAAGGAAGGGGGCTGATGGGACTTTCGGGGAATGGGGGTCTAGAAAAGGGGAAATCAGTTGAAATGTAAATAAAAAATATATCGAATAAAAAAAGAAAAAATTGAATACATTAAAAAAAAGAAATTGATTCTAAAAACTGCATTCAGAAATGCAGAGTTATACATAGTAGGGCCTCTTTATATCCTGCACTATCCTTTTATTGTAGATAATGTGACATAACTGTCTAACAGTTGGGTAAAGGTTATATAGAGCACCTCCACATCATGGATATGAGTGGGACCATTGGAATTCCTTTAGGAGAAGTGTTTAACAATACTAGGGAATAAAACATAAGACTATGTAAGAAAAGGCAGGAGATACAGTATTTATACTTAGACTTTCAAGTCTAATTTATTAAGGATAAATTTTAACCTTAATAAGTTATCAGTGTGTGATTTTATCAATGTGTGAAAACTGATTCTCGCTAAGCCGCAAATGCTTCCTAGAGCTTTGGTTATTTATACTTCTTAGCTTTATAAAATAAAAAATATCTTTATTATATTTTAAAATATGGGTGAACAAATAACCCCTCTTTTTACAGGCCTAACAGGGGAAGGACATCAAATCACTTCCTGAGAAAACAATAAATACAGAAACCAAAGCAGAGCAAAGCCAAACCAAATTCAAAAAGAATCTGCCTCAGTCACAAGCAACCCACATACCAGCCAAGGGACTTCCTTTGTTCTAGAGGTTTGAAAGGACACTATAAATCTCTGAGGAAGAAATCCAGGAAGCTCTTTCTGTGGCTGCCTGCACCAGGAAACAGCTGAGTTAGTGGAGAGATGGTGGGGTGGGTACCACACAGGCCCTTGGGCTTTTTGCTGTTGACTGGCTTTGGGACCACCAGCATGTCATTTATTGTCCCCCAGCTGCAGGTCTTTCATCAAGGACACATGAAAACCAAATCAGCCTCTGAGTTATAGCAGGCATTGTCAGAAAAAAAAAATGAAGTGGTGAACCCACAAATGCCTTCAAGTACAAGGCGTGGCAGCAATGTTAACAAGTGGTTATCAGTGGTCAGCACCAGGTTCATATTTATGTCCTCCAGTGGTCTCCTGCTCCTTGGTGTCAGCCACAGATGCTGGTAGTAGAGGACAATATGATCCAGACAGGATACTCTCTTTTTCCTCCCAGCATAAATACAATGTGCCTAAATTAGCATTTAGTTGACTTTTTTTCTTTCCGACTAGAAATATGCCAAATTAAATTAAAAATCCATATACTTAACAGGAGTCATATTCTTGTGAGAGGAGACGAATCTATAAACAGCAGCTTGCTGCAATAGTCTGCCGAGCTTTTATAAGGCAGCATTTATCATTCCTCTGTGGAATTCATACATCCAAATTGCCTGGCCAGCAGATGTATATTTAAATACGTGGCCTCATGTGAATTGGTGGGCCTCTGTTTTGTAATGAGGAAACTAAAAGCAAAGGGAATTTTATAATTTTCTCAACACCCTAAAGTTAGCAGAAGAACCTGATTAATTCTATTTCTGACCTAAATTTCTATGACCAGCTACCATTATTATTCCTTTCAAGTATGGATTAAATAACAGAGGCTTTAGCATGTTTGTTTGGGTGTGGGTGAAGGTGGGATGGGACAAGAGGCCCCCACCTACCCAGCAAGTGAATACCATAGGTAATATCTTTTGGAATGACAAATATATTCCATAAAAACTCTCCCTCCTTTCTTGATCATACCAAGTAGGGTTGCAGACTTAAAAAAAAAAAAAGCACATGATCTTTTGAAAAGACTTGAATTTTGAAACAGGAAGAATCTTGGCATTTAATCCCTGGGCAAGGCGGTGTGAAAGGTTTTGGCATGTCCTGACTCAAGTCCATAATGTGTCCTGTTGGTGCCTGTTACCAACATGATGGGCACCTCTGCTTCCCCCAGCATTTTGGAGGATTATAGAACATAATCTCATTCTGCTGACCTGGCTCTCCAGAAATCTATTTATTTAAGTTAGCAGATCACAAGCAGAGAGGAAAACAAAACCACCCCACAAACCCAAGAGACTTTCAAAAAGAGACTTTCTGGACCCTCTCCTAGGGTCTCAAGGTTTCACACTGTGGATGTAGCATCTTACATCTGTGAATCATCACACTGTTTTCTTTTTTCTTTTTCTTTTTTTTGGATTTTTTTTTTTTTTGAGACAGGGTTTCTCTGTGTAGCCCTGGCTGTCCTGGAACTCACTCTGTAGACCAGGCTGGCCTCGAACTCAAATCCACCTGCCTCTGCCTCCCAGAGTGCTGGGATTACAGGCTTACTGTTTTTAAGGCATCAAAACTCATTCATGTTCCGTCTTCCTCAATGATTTCATTTCCCTCACAGCACTTTAGAACTGTACCAAGAGAGTTCTAGGAGCTGTCCTACTGAATTACAGAAATTAGAATCTGGTTTGAGGGAAATCACTTCACATGTGCATTACAATGAAGAAAATGTAATATTTCCCCAGCTTCTCAGAGGCCCAAACAAATAATTTCCCTCACTTCTTATTCATAGCAAAGAAACTCAAGTGATCTCCTCTAGCTATTGAAATCATGTGTTTCGGTAACAGGAGGAAGGCGAAGGATATCTCTCACTGGGTAAAAGTGTACCAGAAACACAACAGATAGCTGTTTTTCTTCACCTTACAAAGGCAGCCAAAGTTTCTTTTTTCTGACACTGTGTAATAATTGCATACTTACAAACTCCAGTTACTACAGATTCACCAGCAAATGTAACCTAATGCTATGGTTGATTTCAACAGGTACTGCTCAACATAACCACTATAATTATTGCTGTGTCTTGCTTGACAATGCCAGCTATTTCAATATGTCTTCTGTATGGGAAAAGGTTACCATTATCATGTTATCATATATCCCTACCTTTGTGCCATTTCCCTGGAATAGAGGGCTTCTTCACGCAGCATGAAGTGGCCATGGCTGACAAAAGACCCAGGAAAGGCCTGGATGAGAGCACATTACCTATTCTTTGTGTTCTTCTTATCCCAGCCCTTTTTATAAACAAGATCTGGGCAATCACCCTTTAGTCCAGTTCCTTTTAGAGCATGCTGTAGAATTAATAAAGGAGAGCACAGTGGAATCTTGGAGGAAATTTGTATTAGCACTTTTTGAACTAGTTGTAAGTCTAACATCAGAGATTCTTCTGCACTAAGAGCATGTGAGCCCCAAATCTGAGATGTGAATGGAAAGAAATCTAAATGCTATGGCTTCTTGTTATTCACCATGGTGATCGTCTTCTATAAATTGCAACAAACACTGACTTAGGGAACACTGAACCATTGCTCCTAGGGAAATATGGGGTTAGCTTCCCGGCTAGGGCCTAGTCACCTACCAATCAGCATATAGTGTTGTCTTGTGAATGATTAAATGCTAGTTAACATAATTGGTGACTCACAAATATTGAACACATGGTTCAAACACTATGGGTCATGGCTGGATGAAGCTTATCTGTCACACCTGTTTTCTCCATAAAGTATTGGTTTTCCTGTATCCTGGGACACTCAGCAGCACTTTAAGCTGCCCTTGGAGGCTACTTTGAAGAGTGAGCTCACCAACCCAAAGCACAAAACTTTGAAAAACGTGGTATTCAGTGGGGCACAAAAAGACACTTTAAAAAAAATTGTCTATTAGAGCCAACACAAGAAGGCATAACATCCATTACCTTGCTTGACCGCAGCTGGACCATGCACATAATGGGGACTCAAGCTTTTCCCACCCCATGTATGTCTGTGAAAGACTGTGAAATTGCCTTGAATATTCACTTGGGAGTTATAAACAAATTTTAGCAAGTAAGGGAATCTGCATATAGGGAAGCCTTGAATAATGAAGACTGAATGTATAAATTCTACCTCTTATTCACTAGCATATCTTATATTTTTATTTTCCCTAAAATTTTCCGATTCTTTTTCTCTGATACCTCCAATTAATCTTTCAGGTTAAAACAGTTAGAAATATTTTTATTCCATGCAGCTTCCACAACTGCAGTGCAACTGTGTCTCAGTGATTTATTTCCACGAGAGTTAGGAGCTTTGAATTTCAAAAGTGAATGAATGATGTGGTTGATGGAAAACACAGTGACAGACAAGTCTGCAAAATTCTATTTTCCTGCTCTAGAAATTAGGCAAAGTGTTGAGTTTGAGTTATGTGGATGATAGAGTTTATTTTTATAAGCTATTAATGTTTTAAAACTCACTTTGCTTCATAATTTTATAGAATGACAAGACATTACTAAATATTCTCAGAGAGGTGCTAAAAGGAACACCTAGGAAAATGAAGCCTCTGTTTCCTTCAGCGCGGTGTGTGCTGCTGCCCTGCACTCCAAGAGCTTTTTGATGTTAGGTAAGATTAGAGCTTCAAGCCTAAATTTTAAAAAGTCTTCTTCCCTATCCAGGAAGGTTTTTGACACCATCCACCCAACAAAGATAATAAACAAAAACAAACTAACAAAAGCAGGTGAGAAAATTCACACTTGTTTAGAAACAGACTTTCAGAATTGTGCTTTGGTTTTCAAGACCTAAGCTACACCACATGTTGTATGTGCTAATGGTTCCCTGAAGATCAGAATACATATAAGGCAGGCCGACTGGCACTTCCTCCAGCACAGTGCTGAAGTGCGGTTCTGGAGGAGTGATTGTCTGCATTTGGCCCTGATCCCGGGTAATTGTATTCATTCATTTCGTCATTTATTCAATGGTTCAGAGGTAAGAGCACTGCTGGACTGTCTGGGGTCCTTGTCCTTGCCAGAGTGGCTATCAGATCCTGACCTCATTGCCATCGATTCCATCAAGGACAGACACTTGTCCTGTAGAAGAAGGCGTGAGGGGTCTGTTCTGTAAGGGCATGTACCCAATGAGGTATCATAGCTATTAGCAATGCAGTTTGTCTCAGTGACTCCAGAAAGCCTGCACAATGTGTCATTATTCCTGGTTATACAACTGTGGTGCTCCTGTGCTTCTGGGATCCACAGTGCAGTCTTCCTGCCTAGCGCTTCATACCTAAAATTAACTTTGTAACCCCATTACAGTTCTCTTAAAGACTGAACGGAAACCCTCGAGTATTTTGAGCTATTTAATCACATTGTGGTTTTAAAAAAATGGTATCACAACATTGTTTCCACCACTCCCCACATGGTTTAAGAAGCAATAAAAACCTTGAAAGCCCCAGTGTAATCACTGAGGCTTTTACTAATGACATCTTAACTCTTAAGGGGATCTGTCTCAGTTATTCCAGGCAGGGCTTTGCAAACCTTTAGTAAACATTTTAGGTCTTGCAGAGTGTGTGGTCTTTGTCACAGTTACTTCCACTGTGCCACAGTGGCATGGAGACAGCCATAGGCATCACAAACAACACAGTGTAGCTGTATTTCAGTAGTATTTAATTTGGGACACTGAGATTTAAATTTCATATAAATTTCACATGTCACAAAGTGTCGGTCTTTGTTTTAGTTTTGTAAAAAAAAAATTAGGAATATAAAAACTATTATCACAGTCTGAAAGAGCTAGTCTTTGCCCAGTAGGGATTTATCAACTGAAGCAAAGGGCAGATACAGATGTAAAACACAGAGAGATAACTATATACACAGCATGGTAAGATAATGGCTCAGGGTGAGCTATTTCTATAAGATGCTTAAAATTTCAAAGGCTTTGTTGAAGGCAGTATTTTTCAAGGCATGTCTTAAACCATTTAAAGTCACTGAAGAACATACATGAAGAAAGGAAGTCAGTCATTTTCAATGAGAAAAAAAACAAACTAAAACACATGATTCTTGGCTCTCATGCTCACTGGTGACTGTCTTGAAGTTTCCTTAGAAGCACTTATTACATGCCCAAACTCCAACACAGAGCAGCTTTCCATCCCTGCTGTATTAACAGAAATTGGCAAGCTTTTCTTTTCCTGGGATTTGCATTAAGAAACTATGCTAAAATATAGCAGCGTCTTGAAGAGAACTCCGGAAGAAGAGGAAGTATTAGAGGACATAAAAATAACAGTATTCCCTATATGGTAAATGGAGCTCCAGACACCTGACTTCTGTTATCCCAGTTAACCCCGTAATGATCCGTAATGTAAAACTTTTCAGTACTATGTTAGCAGGACACTACAGGATAGCAGGCTTAGGCTCACTGCCCATGGTTCCTTAGCAGGGTTGAACCCAGGCCTAGACATGAACCCATGCTCTCAGTGACTCACAATCCCATCTCCCAGGACTGAGGGAGGGGTCTCACCAGTAAAGCTCTGCCACTTCCTTGACATTCCTTTGCCAAACACTTTTACAGTATGCAATCACCGCACCATTCCCCTCCCTGCTCATCTGTAGGGAACTAGTGGTCTGCTTCCCATTCTGAACAGAAGTGTCTATATGAAAGCCATATTGAAGAGGAAGAGTGTGGGGCTCAAACTCAGGACCTTGGTTCCTGTGTAGATGTGAGAGTGCTTAGATCACTTTAACTCTGGGAGATCTGGGGTCTTCATGGACAAAACAACAGCTGTCCTTACGGACAAGGTCAGGCGGCTCCATGTGTGGAAGTATTTTATCGTCTACAAGAGCTCAACAGCAGTTTGTAGTTATTTTTATTATACAGAGCCTTTACTCTTGCCTCTTACATTCCTTCTGTATTTGTTTTAAGTAAGCAATATATTTGACTATCACAAAATTTTGCACAGTTTTTTTTGATGGCCCTTCTTTTCCCATTTCTCCTCTTTATTCACTGAGGAGGCATGACCTGACCCCCTTCAGTCTGACTCCCATCTCTCATTAGAGAGGACAAGACAGACACACACTGGCATGCTGGAAACAAGCTCGTCTTATCTTCTCCAGTTCTTCCCAACTCCAGGGAAACCATGTCTTGAAATTGGTGATAGTGGGAGTATTTATATCACGGTGATGGGAAATTATACATATTACTGTCATTGTATCCTCCTGACCATAAAACTACTTTCTGCATATTTAGAAGCACACATCTAGATTTAGAAGCAAAATAATAAACTATCACAAGCACTAGGAATGAGAGCATAAGTTGGCTTGGAAGTAGGTGGGGAGTTACCAGAGGATGCAGTTAGAGGTAGTCTTGAGGAATGGCCTTCAGCTGAGACAGAAAAGAACATCAGAAACTAGGCAGACATAGGAAAGTGTTCCAGGAGGTATGGAGAGGTTTAGAGTAACCAGGGCAGTTCTTTAGGCTTAGGTGCAAAGTGCTACGGAGAAGACGAACGAGGCTAAAGTGGGATAGGATCCAGTTCACCCTTAGGACTATGGTTGGCTATCAGTGGGCTCCAGCAGGTACATGAAGGCTACAAGGGTGGGCTCAGAGTCAGAGAAGTGGCATTTAAACTCTGGGTCATCTAGCCTCGTGATTTCAATAGCACAGTTGCCTCAGGTGACAGTTGAACCTCACTTACACAAGGGAGCCAGCCACAGAGCTTATCCCTGCTGGGGTGGTCATGAAGGTGCAGGTATGGAGCTCAGCCCCATGCTCAGCTCATAGGAGTTGCTCTGGAGACACCCAGGTGTTGGGCAACTGAGCAGCAAGCGCAGACACTCACTCTGTAGAGTTCTGTCTATAATCCTCCTACCTAGAACACTCCATGTCACTGTTTCTCATACTCAGTCTCAGTGCTGCTGATTCATTTATTGAGCAATACAGCCAATTTATTGAGTCTTGACTAGCTCTTCAAAACCACACACACACACACACACACACACACACACACACACACACACACCAAAGCTGGCTATGTGGTTCAGCAGTAGAGCACTTATGTAGCATGCATAAGGCTCTGGGGTTCAATTGTAGGACCACAAAACCTCTCAAGCTGGAGGAGGCACTACAGGCCCTCAGCTGCCTTGCTTCTCTCAATGCTGTCCCCTGACTGAGCCGGCCTCAGAGGCCAGAATGATCTAAGGCAAAATCCTGCCCAGTGACTTGGCAGATGAAGGGTCCGAGTGTATGAAATTGCTTTTAGTTTGGTGTATCCCAGAAAGATAATTCTATATGTGAACTGACTTTAGAATAATTTATTTTCAACATATGTCAAAACATATCCAGTTTGCCCTTTGGAGTTGCAAACACTGTTTGGCATTTCTTTTTCCTTTTCAATTTTAAAAATGGAAAATAGTGGTGGGGGCCTGACCAGTGCTTGGCAGAAAACCCCAGCACCCCACGATGATTTAGTTTCTGAGTCTTCTCAGGGTTCACTCCCCAGGCATATGCAATTGGCACCAGATTAGCTGCCGACATTTATTGACAAAGGAATTAATCTTCACCAATGATGTTTCTTAAAGCCCATTCTTTACAGGAAACTGTGACCAACATCAGGGCTCCTTTAGTTATTTTCCTCTTTCTCTTCTTTTCCCCCAGATTAAAGTGGCTGAAAATAGCCTCTTAAAGCCTTGATTTAGCTGAGGAAGGTGCAGGCGACAAAGAATATGGTGGCAAGGCTGGGTGGCTGGTGAGCAGAGCATGGATTTTTTTTGTGCAGTGAAACTATTCTGTGAGATACGGTATGTTGCATATATATCTTTACACATCTGCCCAAGCCCATGAAATATGCTACCCCAAGAATGAAGTCTAATATGAACTCTGGAGTTGTGGTGATTAGGATATCACAGTGGGCTCATAGATACACATGTCACTCCAGGGAGAGATGTTGCTAATAGGTGAGGCTGTGTGTGGGGATGGGGAAACTTTTCAAATATTTCTGTGAATCAAAAGCTGCTTTAGAAATAACATTTTTAGGGGCTAGCAAGATGGCTCAACAGACGAAGGCTCTTGCTGCTGAGCCCGAGGACCCAAATTCACTTCCCAGAACCCATGGAAGGGTAATGGAGGGCAGATCCAACTTCTATAAGTTGTCATCTGACATCCACACATGTGTTCTGGCATGTGCATACCCCTGCCCACTACTCTAATTTAAAGTTAGAAACAACAAAAATAAACAATATGTATTTTCAGATGACCGGCTCTTCAAGTTTAAATCATCTTTCCCCTGGTGCACCTTTTTGGGTGTGCGATGTTTTTATTTGCAAGGGTTTTTCTAAATAATAGTTTATAAAATAAAATAAATAGTTAATAAAATAAAATAAATCTACATTGGGCTGAGGAGCATGTCGTGGTAAGAGTGGGTTTCCAGAACAGGTAGTATTTGTCCTTAGTCCTTAGCATTTTTGAGTATGTCCTTGACAGTTTGCAGCTAAACTGATAGGAGAAGAAGAACCTGTGGATATGGAGAGAGAGTCTTTCTCTCTTGAAATTAAATCTGCCATGTTAATCAACAAAGCACCTGATACGAGCATAGAAATTCTTTTGAATACAAGTTTAGCTCTATTAAAAGGAAGTCTCAGTAGAGAAAATACCTTAAAATACATGACGTAGGAGGTAAACACAATAAATGCCTTCAAATCTAAATGCCAATGCCTACATGAGCTTATGTTAAAGGAAAAAGATGCTTGCAGCTAGTAAATAATGTGAACTCTCAAACTCATCCTTCCTAGAAGATTTAATTATCCCACGAAACTGATTTGCCATTAACAATCACAACACACAAATCATTTAAACCAAGAAAACCACAAGGATACCATAATAGTTAGTGTATTTACAAGTAACATTTGCAGGGCCTCTGATGGGGCAGGACGCAGAGATGCCTTCCAGGACAGAGTGGCAGATGGCATTCCATATTGCAAGCTCTCTGAAGGTAGCGAGCTACCTCAGGGAAATCCAAACTCTTTCATTGCTGCATTCCTGGACCCAGGGATCTTGAGCCCAAGCTGTAAAGGGAAAGCAAAACAAAATGGACGTGCTTTGCTTCCTTCCCACAGCCTCTTATCCAGGATCCAGGGCTCAGCAGACGGAAGCTGCCTACCAGACCTACTAGGCACAGATAAGATGTGTGCAACAGGCTGGCTTCTCTCTTGTAGAGGGAATCACAAAGCTCTCAGGATGACTCAAGGTCACCCAGTGATGGGGGCTGGGATTAGGGAGCCAAGATACTCAGAGAGAGCAGTTAAGTTTGGGTTAGGAGGTCTGAGAAGGAAGGGAATGGATGCAACAAAACTTCCTGTGACCTAAGGTAGAAACAGCCAATTGGAAAGAAATAACAGGTAACATTAGTTATAGAGATGTGTGACCTCTGTGATCCTTCTGTCATATCTTAGAAAGGAGTCTTAAGTAACTCCATAAAATCTATGTATTTAAAAACCCATATATACTTCTAATGAAACACCATAGGAAGCATCCTGTCTTCTGACTCTGCCCACTTTCCCAGGTTGCTTCTTCTACTACCCAAACACCCACAATTTTTGTTTCCCCAGGAACTATGATGCATTGAACTTTCCTCTTTTCTACCTCTGTCCATTCCTTAGTAACTCCCATTGCCACAAAATCCAGTGTAAACAGTACTCCATTACTGATCAACCTGTTCCATGCACATAAATACTTTGTCTAGTCCCTTAGCAAAAGAATGATCAAGCTCTTTGCTGAACCCATGCTTGCTCTTTTGCTGGAGAAACACGCTGGAGAAAGATACCTATCTTGAATTATCATACTTTAGGTTGATAATCAAGACAACCCTAATGTCCAGCATTCCTCACTCCATTCATTTAAACTTTCTTTGGAAATCCCACCTTGCCTTTTCTTTCCCCAATCTCAAACACCTTCTCTCTATTAGCTGACCTTGCCTCTTATTTCATGGAGACAACTGGAGAGTTCTAAACTTTCACTGATGTCTATGGTCCCACTTCTAATGTATGGTGCTGTCTGTACAGTGTCTGTATATCTGTCATCTGTCCTTATTTGTGCACTAAATCTCATTTCTCTATCTGCTTTTCTTCTCTACAAAATCACTAGCAACCATCTTTCTACTCAATGTCATCAATTTCTCCTTAGTTCTGGACCATTTTCAATAGCATACAACTATGTGGTTATGTCTCCCAACTAAAAACAAAATCTTTCTTTTGTGTTGTATCTTCTGTAGCTAATCATCTCATTAATCAGTTCTCCTTGCAGAAAATCTCCTTGAAAACTTTCATTTCCTTTCTTCCAGTCTCTCTTTTCAGCATTACCAAGATCACTGAGATATCTGTAAGCGGGCAACGTGAAAGTGTGCAGTGTGACCAATTTGCAACATTATCACAATCAGGATAGTGAACCTTTTCACCATGCTACAGGCATCCCACTGTGCACCTCTTTCTTTACACTGAATCCCATAAGCATTTGTCATTGCCACCTCATCAAAACCACCTTTGTCAAGGTCGTAGGCTATTTCCTGGATGATGATTCAACAGTCAATTCTAGGTTCTCATTTGACCTCGGCCCAACTTGTGACTTCATTGTTTTGTCCTTGCATTTGTGGTGCCTCTTCTTCACTTGGCTTCTCTTACTTCTAAGATAATATAGCTGATTGATTTTCCTGTCTCTTCACTGATGCTGCCTCCTAGTTTCTCCCCGTCTTGCTACTCATTTTTTACTAGGGAACCACAGACTTCATCTTTGGCCTTTTCTTTTCTCTATGCACTTATTCCTTTATGATCCTCAACTAGCAACATGGTTAGTTTGGCAAATAATAGGCAGTTTATAGGCAAATAATTTCCATATTAGCATGGCTATCCTTTATAGTAATGATAGAGTTCAAAATGGTAGAATATGCGTGGAACTATTACAGAATTTGTTTCCATGGAAGGTTTTGAATGATACTTCAACTATAGCAACATCTTTGGAGAGAATGAGGAACTCAACTGGACAACTTCTTCATTGTTATTACACCTCTGCATCCCTGCCATCACTGTGTGCCCCCTCATTTCTTTGTTTAATGCAGTCACTGGACTCATCTCGTCCTTGTTGATATAGCGTGACATTTGACACAACTGTCCGAAGGGTGATTAGACACATCCGATAGTGCTGTTTGTAAGGCACTGCCCCTTACTGTTCCCATTAAAGGTCCTTACACATTTTTCTTCATTGTTTGGTATTTCTTCTGTAGGCTTTTGAGTCTTGGTCAAACTGTAATCTAGGTTCTCTATTTTCTAAGAGGCATACAGAATTTACCATATTGCAATGGCATATGTTTTAAGTTTCTCCACCAAGACTTTGTAGTGAGCATAGGGAAAGAGAATCATCATAGCAAAGGGGACTTTAAGTTTCCTTAATTCTCCTTTCCAAACATACTGTAGAAGCAGCATATTCTCAGGATAATGTGGAATTCCTCATTAAATGCTGAATAGTGTCACCAGTTAACACACCATGTGAAGTCCCAGTGATACTGTGACAATTATGGTTTTGAATTCCTCTGGGAGTGCTTATAAGTAGACCCTGTTCCACGCCCGGCTCAGATCTTGTATTCTTAAAGCTTATAACTTAAATTGTTTATTAACATGATTATCTTCCACTGACTCTCAGGAAGTAAATTCCAGAAAATAAAAACTAAAGAAGAATATTTCTTGTTTTTGTTTTGTTTTGTTTTGTTTTGTTTCGAGACAGGGTTTCTCTGTGTAGCCCTGGCTGTCCTGGAACTCACTCTGTAGACCAGGCTGGCCTCAAACTCAGAAATCCGCCTGCCTCTGCCTCCCAGGTGCTGGGATTATAGGCATGCGCCACCACTGCCCGGCAGAATATTTCAATATTATAATTCCAATAATATTATTCATTCTAGAAGGAAGTAGTATGATTAGACCTTCGGGGAAGGAGATGCTGAGTTCTTCAACCTGCTTGAAGAGAAAGTTTTGAGCATTAAGGCCAAATCTTAAAAAAAAAAAAATGTTGGTTTCAGTCAGGCATGGTGTCATATGCCTTTAATCCCAGCACTTGGAAAGTAGAGGCAGACAGATGTCTGGGTTTGAGGCTAGTCTGGTCCACAGAGTAAGTTTCAAGACAGTGAGGGCTACACAGAGAAACCCTGTCTCGAAAACCCAAAAGACAAAAAAAAAAAAAAAAAGTTGTTTTCACCATTTGTTCAAAATCATTTGCTTCAAAGTCAAACTGTATACTTATTAAGGAGGTTCTGTTTTTCTTGGCATTGTTTTTTGCTTTTATTTTTCTTTGTTGACAAAAGCAGTATGTATTTCACTTTAATGCCAAGACCATGCAAATGTTTAATCGTTATAGAAACTCCATGCTCTCAGGGACTTCATGCTGTATCCAGACGTTTTCTAAACCTGCTGCCCGCCCAAAGGATGTCTTTTCATCATATACTTGAGGTTAGAATTAAGATTTCTTTTTCTAAAATGTACACTCTAGGTATGCAGACCCAGGTCTCGTGCAGTGAGCACTTTACCCACTGTCTCTCTCCAGTCCCATGATTAACATTTCCTGAATGCTCTTTCTTCTTTCTTTCAAGTGCTTTGCTTCTTTTGCTAGAGATTTGTTTCAGTTTTTGGAAGAAATCACTATTCCAAAGATTTCCAAATTCTTTATTCTTCCTTTATACAGAATGTCCTAATATATAACTTATAGGTTGGAATTCATCTCCTTGAAGAACTTGAAGTTTACTACCAGTTTGCTATAAAATAACAGTTTGATTCTTATTTTCTTAATCTTCTCCGCAATACTGTTAGCATCTTATATGTTCCCTCTGTTTACATTTTCCTGTGTGAATTGAAGGCTCTTGTCCTTTCTCAGCTCAGGAACATCTCCTAGAATCGCTTACTGCTTACTCCTGCTCTGGGCTTTGTCCCCTGGTCCTGAGGCCCTGGCTAGCCAGATGCCAGACTTCTGGGATTGGGTATCGATGACCATTAAACATTCTATTGTATAGTCTATCTTTTCGTTTTACCATCTAGGAGACTTAATTAACTTTCTTTTAAACCCAGGAAGTAAATTTTGAATTTCATTCATATCTTAATTTCTATTGCTTTTGTTGATTACTTCTGTTTTTTAATTTATATATTTATAGCCAATTTGCCTCTTCTTGTACAGAAACACAATAAATATTCTTTTTATTTTAAAAGCCCAGAAAACAGAGAAAACAGGAGCCCAGGTATTTATAAATTAGGATTTTTAGGTTTTATATTTTTGTCACTTGTACTTCAGTTGAAATTTCTAGTCCTTAAAAGAGACAGTGCCTTAGACACACCTTAGTGTCCACTATTGGTCCCTTCCTTCCCAGAAGTAACCACCATTATAAACTGTGCCTTTTCAGATTTTACATATTGGTACACGTATAGTAGCTATGGATAATATACAGTGATGTTTTGATTGACAGCTGGGCAGTAATTTACATATCCCAAACACCCTAGGTGACTCAGTGCTCTTTCTGAATCTGTCCATCATGATACATAACAACATACATGTTGATTTATTTTTAACAGATGCATGTTTTAACAAAACTTTATGTGTACTAACAGTGTTCCACAGAGTATTCTAGTGGCTTGGCATACTAAAGAAATAAAAACCACAGTCACTTCTAAATTATTTCCTGATCCTTTCATTAGGAGTCATTGGATTTTGGCTTGGCAAGATTGCTTTTACTAATTTTTTTCTTTTTAGAGTCTAGGACTAGGAATAAAAACGGTAATGTATGTAATGTATACACCTCCAGCTTTGCCAGGCTTTCCCACCTTACTCTCCACAGGGCAGCAAGCTGGGAGACGTCTCCATTCTACCCACCAGGTGTGCATTCCACGCACCCTAGCGGACATTCCCACTCCTTTATCTGCACCTTTAGGATGAGTGAATAGGGCGCTGCTTCCCTTTAGCATGCATGCATTTCTCCTAATTGTCAGCAACGGTCAGCCTTTCTTCCTCCATCTACCACTTAAATCCCCACCCCCTGTATTTTCTGACAATCTCCTTGCTTCCCACTTTTGTAACAAGTTTTTTTTCCCCTTTGTACTGATTCATAAGGATTCTCCAACTATATGGTATGGAACTCAACATATTTTCTGTTTTATGTTCTAAAAACTATATTTTTAGTCCAAGGTTTGTCTCTTAACTTTATTTATAGGGATTTTTGCATAAAATAGTGTTACCTCTTAATGTATTTTTTCTTTTATGAACTATCATTTTTGTGTACTGAGAAATAATCTCTTCCTTGTAGTCATAAAGATTTTCTTCTGCATTTTCTTCTAATAATTTCAAAGTTTTATTTTTCACATTTAGATTCATAGCATATTTAAAATATATCTATTTATATAGGATGAAATACCAGTACCCTGCTCTTTTCCATAATGAAAGCTAAATCACTATTAAATAATTCTTTGTTAACATTTTAATGCTTTGTCTACCATAAGCTGAGTTCTTAATCCAGTTTGGAGATTGTTTCTTGGCCTTTTACACTCACAAAGAATTGATCTCAGATGTTTTCAAAGCAACTTTCTTCTCTTTTTCTGATTGGTCACTTCCCCAATCTCGGGATCTCTCCACTTTGCTGGCCATATTTTGAAGCAAGTCTCAGTGGCATCCATACACCGTATAATGGGGTCTCAGAGCTTTTCCACTGCTCTGCGGCTTCACACAGCAAGCTCCTCACAGTGCTCTGACTTCCGCTAGAAGCTGAGTCAAGCTGCCCATTTCTCCAAATCTTTGTTAAATCTATTTTAAATTTTTGATTAAGTTTATTAATTTTATGATTTTTATGTGTGAGTGTTCTGTCTGAATATGCATCACATGCATAATTGGTACCCCTGGAGCACAGAAGATGGCATTGGATTCCCTGGGACCAGAGTTACAGATGGTTGTGAACCACCGTGTCGGTGCTGGGAGGCAAACATGGGTCCTCTGCAAGGGCAACAAGTGCTCCTAACTGTGCTCCTAACTGCTGAGCCGTCTCTCCAGCTCCGAGTCTGGGTTTTATTCTTTATAACATCCCTTCATATTGGCGGGTAAAGAACAGTGTTTTGTTATTAGAGTTTCCATATCAATACATATGTAACTATTAACTCCATATCAATACATATGTAACATATAACAGATAGGTCTTTAAAGTTTACTGTGTATTTCTTGGCCAGGGTATCTAGTCTTTTCTCTCTATCATGTCTTTGTTTTCTTTTTTATTAATGATGCTCATGAATTCTATGCACATTTTAGATACTTATAAAAATGTATTCATAGCTTTCAAAAAAAATCTTGTCTTTTGTTTTATAATTTTTTCCAGTCCCAGGGATCAAACCCAGGGCGCTGTGCATGCGGGGTACATGCTCTAGCACTGAGGCACATGCCAAGCACGGCCCTAAGTTTGTTGAACTGCTAGCTGACATAAGGTGTAGAGCTTAGGCCAAGTGCCATTTCTCTGCATCTCTCCCATTATTCTTTTATCTTCAGAAAAAGTCATCCAAAATTGTCTATAACTTTTACGATTTCATGAATTCTTCAATCCCTTTGTAGTTTTGTTGAGTATACTATATGACATTAAAAGCTAATTTAATTTTCTACAAATGGTTTCTCAATTGTGTCAATTTAATTTATTAAAAACTTGACTTACGTCATTTTGCCTGCAGTAGGTTCTTAGACACACTAGAGTTTGTTTTTAGATTTGGACTTATTTATCCAGTTATTTTTATAAAACAAGGGTTTTAAAGTCATTATAGCAATATAATTCATTTAAAGGTATTTTTACATTAATTAATTACTTTTGTGTATGTGTATGTTAGAAGACAGTTTGTGGAAGCTGGGGCTCTGTTCTTCTACTACTTTAATTAATTAATTAATTTTGTGTGTGTGT
Organism: Apodemus sylvaticus; assembly: GCF_947179515.1. Lineage (NCBI taxonomy): Eukaryota > Metazoa > Chordata > Mammalia > Rodentia > Muridae > Apodemus > Apodemus sylvaticus. Next base: position 40,948,975 of record NC_067484.1, on the reverse strand, counting down.
GCGCGCGCGCGCGCGTGTGTGTGTGTGTGTGTGTGTGTGTGTGTGTGTGTGTGTTAGGAGACAGCTTGTGGACACTAGGGTTCTGTCTGTCTATTGTATGTCCTGGATCCAATTCAGGTGTGAGGCACTGTTACCCCTTAGCCACCCTTGCTAGCTCTGATTTATTTTAATACTTGGAAGAGGAAGATGCCTAATTGTGTCATCTATATTTTACTGATGACTCCTTTTGATTATTTTTTTCTTGAACTGTTTTTGATCACCAATTTAAAATTGATGCTGTATTTCAAGTGGATAAACCTGATAATATGGCAAATGAATTAAACTTTGAAAGTATGTTGTCTTCATTGAGAAACAACTTATTTGTAGATTTAGATTTTTTTTGCTCATAAAGTATTTGCCTTTTAAATTTAGACTTACCATGTAATGTTTTAAACTTGTATTGCCAGGCTTCTTCTATTGCACTTAACAATGAATTGCCCATAAGCAATGAAGTTAGTGACCTTGGTTTACTTTAAATATATATTAATTCATTTCAGTATTTTTGTTAGTTCTTAAAGTTTCCATGTAAACAGAAATAACACATGAAATATGATTATATTGCCCTTCCCTTTGCTTGATTTTTGTTCTATGGACGGACTACAGCTTTCAGCAGAAGACAGTCCCAGAGAAAAGTGAGTAGTGTTTTGTCTTCCTGAATTGAATGAGGTGCAGCACCTCATCAATTAGGTCTGTGACATGTCATTTCTCTGGCCCACACACTTGACTATACTGAGATGTTAGTTTGAGTTCAGTTGATTTACTGTCTTGAATTGTAAATTGTTCTAAGAGTTCAGCTTTTAATTTCTAAAACCCTGCTGCATGTATATTTTAAATTTTGTTTTTCATTACTCACTTCTTTATAATCTAGCCTTAAGTTCCTACTTATTCCTGATCTAATGATTACTACCTAATCAATTTTTGAATCAACAACAACAACAACAACAACAACAACAACAACAAAAGAAAAACCAAAAACATCAGAATTGGGAAGTACATAGCAGAAAGATCAATGGAACTGGAAAGTACCTAGTTCAATATGACATGTCTTAAAATGCTCATTTGAATAGAAAGTGATTGATTCTTGTCATATGCAGGAAAAATTGACAACTATCATTTGTTTGATATTTTGAGTGCCATATAAAATTAACTTAAGACAAATAATCATTTGAAAGAAGACAAGAAAGTGAACCTCACAATATGGAGCCATCTCAAAGTAACATAGCACCAAGTGAAGGAGGCCCCAGCAGCTACGAGCAGAACAATTGGTGGCAAAATAAAAATTTAGTTTGAAGCAATCCCACTAAAATCAGGGACTAGACAAGGCTGTCCTCTCTCTCCATATCTTTTCAATATAGTACTTGAAGTTCTAGCTAGAGCAATTAGACAGCATAAGGAGGTCAGGGGGATACAAATTGGAAAGGAAGAAGTCAAATTATCACTATTTGCAGATGACATGATAGTCTACTTAAGTGACCCAAAAACCTCCACCAGAGAACTCCTACAGCTGATAAACAACTTCAGCAAAGTGGCTGGTTATAAAATCAACTCAAGCAAATCAGTTGTCTTCCTATACTCAAAGGATAAGCAGGCTGAGAAAGAAATTAGGGAAACGACACCCTTCAAAATAGCCACAAACAATATAAAGTATCTTGGTGTGACTCTAACCAAACATGTGAAAGATCTATATGACAAGAACTTCAGGTCTCTGAAGAAGGAAATCGAAGAAGACCTCAGAAAATGGAAAAATCTGCCATGCTTGTGGATTGGCAGTATTAATATAGTTAAAATGGCCATCTTGCCAAAAGCGATCTACAGATTCAATGCAATCCCCATCAAAATCCCAACTCAGTTCTTCACAGAGTTAGAAAAAGCAATTCTCAAATTCATCTGGAATAAAAGAAACCCAGGATAGCTAAAACTATTCTCAACAACAAAAGAAATTCTGGGGGAAATCCGTATCCCTGACTTCAAGCAATACTACAGAGCAATAGTGTTAAAAACTGCATGGTATTGGCACAGTGACAGACAAGTGGACGAATGGAATAGAACTGAAGATCCAGAAATGAATCCACACACCTATGGTCACTTGATCTTCGACAAAGGAGCCAAAAACATCCAGTGGAAAAAAGATAGCCTTTTCAACAAATGGTGCTGGATCAATTGGAGGTCAGCATGCAGAAGAATGCGAATTGATCCATTCTTATCTCCATGTACTAAACTTCACTCCAAGTGGATCAAGGACCTCCATGTAAAACCAGACACACTGAAACTAATAGAAAAGAAACTGGGGAAGACCCTTGAGGACATGGGCACAGGGGAAAAGTTCCTGAACAGATCACCAATAGTTTATGCTTTAAGATCAAGAATTGACAAATGGGACCTCATAAAATTACAAAGTTTCTGTAAGGCAAAGGACACTGTTAAAAGGACAAAACGGCAACCATCAAATTGGGAAAGGATATTCACTAACCCCACATCTGATAGAGGGCTAATATCCAATATATACAAAGAACTCAAGAAGTTAGACCCCAGGGAACCAAATAACCCTATTAAAAAATGGGGTACAGATCTTAACAAAGAATTTTCACCTGAAGAAATTCGGATAGCCGAGAGGCACTTTAAGAAGTGCTCAACATCATTAGTCATTAGGGAAATGCAGATCAAAACAACCCTGAGATTTCACCTTACACCAGTCAGAATGGCTAAGGTCAAAAACTCAGGAGACAGCAGGTGTTGGGGAGGATGTGGAGAAAGAGGAACACTCCTCCACTGCTGGTGGGGCTGTAAAATGGTACAACCCCTGTGGAAATCAGTCTGGAGGTTCCTCAGAAAACTGGACATGAGACTTCCAGAGGACCCTGCTATACCTCTCCTGGGAATATACCCAAAGGATTCCCCGGCATGCAATAAAGACACATGCTCCATTATGTTCATAGCAGCCTTATTTATAATAGTCAGAAGCTAGAAAGAACCCAGATGCCCCTCAAAGGAGGAATGGATACAGAAAATGTGGTATATTTACACAATGGAATACTACTCAGCAATTAGAAACAATGAATTAAAAAAATTTTTAGGCAAATGGTTTGATCTGGAAAATATCATCCTAAGTGAGGTAACCTAATCACAAAAGAATACACATGGAATGCAATCTCTGATAAGTGGATATTAATTAGCCCAGAAGCCCTGAATACCCAAGGGACAAATTGCATAACAAATGACTCCCATGGAGAAGTATGGAGAGGGTCCTGATCCTGGAATGGATTGATCTAGCATTGGAGGGGAATATAAGGACAGAGAAAAAGGAGGGAGGTGATTGGAGAAGGGATGGAGAGAAGAAGGTTTATGGGACATATGGGGAGGGGGGATCCGGGAAAGGGGAAATCATTTGGAATGTAAACAAAGAATATAGAAAATAAAAATGTTAAAAAAAATTTAGTTTGAAGAGTAGCAAAAGGTCAGTTAGTCCATGTTGGTGGGAGTATAACTGACAGAGTAAATAAGAGTCAGGGAATGGAAAACCTCTGTAGAGAAGAAACTGCAATTCTTTCTGTAGAGGAAGAATATAGGTCTTTAGTCTTTAAATGTGGGCTGAACACAGTTCCTTCTTTCCAGTCAGTGTACTAGAGGAAGGGGAAGAAGAATCAGCTTACCAGGAAGGAAGGTGACAAACCCTGCCTGAGCCTGGTGATCAAGGTCAACATCATTTCATATGATGTGATAAAAATACTTTCATGGTCTGCCTTTCTCAAATCTACAACCATATACTACTGTAACATCAGATACATTTCAATTTGTGGGTGCTATATGCAGTTTCAATATATTTAAAATATCTTGTACACTTCATGTATTAAAGGTTCAGTCCTCAGCTAGAGTCGGGTTAGGGCAGGAGGAAGTTGGTCACTGGGTGGGAGATTCCAGGAAGGAGGGTTTAAAGGGTTCTCCAATGCTGGAGCCTGTTATCTCGCTTTCTATGATTCTTGTCTCTATGAAGTGAGAAACTGTCTGCCACAGCCTCCTACTGGAATGTTCTCCATCACTATGGAGGACACAACAGAGCTGGCTGTCATATACTGAAACCTCAGGAACCTAAAGCCAAAATAAATAACTCCCAATGACGTCAGCCTGACTAACACAATAGATAGTATACAAAATACCTGACCAATACCAGAACTTGGGAAGCAGAGACAAGTTTATCTGTGAGTTCAAGGCCAGCCTCTACAGAGCTAATTCCAGGACAGTCAAAGTTACACAGAGAAACCCTGTCTTGGGTGGGGTGGGGGAGTAATGAAACCCATTTTCATACACTATACAGTAATAAAGGAAAAAGCACATAGCATCATATAGTACTCTAAATAATACCAGCTTCATGATTTTATGTATTAGTCTAAACCTTACATTTAAATATCGAGGCCTTAAGAAAAATTGAATTAAGTATGTACTTTTGTTCTCAATCTCAGTTTATTAGCTATACTGCTATATATATGTATATGTATGTATGTATATATATATATATATATATATATAGAGAGAGAGAGAGAGAGAGAGAGAGAGCGATGCAATATGTTAATGGGGGTCAATTATAACTCATTGTACTATCTTTGTATGCTTTTATAAATGTAAAGCTTTTCAAAAAGTAGTTGGCTTTAAAAGGTCATGCTTTAAATGATCACAGTAATAGTTTCTGTGACTCTATCTTAATAATTTAACTTAATGTAGGTAGTGTTTTGTCTGAATGTATATCTGTGCATCCATGTGTGCCTGGTGTCCATGGAGGCCTGAAAGAGGGTATTAGATGCCCTGGAACTAGAGTTAGTGAGATGCTCGTGAGCTGCCATGTGGGTTTAGGAAGCAAACCCAGGTCCTTTGCAAGACCACCCAGTGCTTTAACCTCTGAGCCGGCTCTTCAGCTCCTCTGTGTAGTTTTAACGCCACGATTACTGTCTTTATGGAAAACTACTCAGTAACTAACAGGCAGCTCGTCATGCCTGGTATTCTGAACAGCATCACATTCTACACTAACAACCAATGATCCTTGTCTCCTAGGTTACTGCTTAGAGTTGCACGGAGGGCACCTGGTCATACTTGGAAGGGTTCCTCTGAAGAGAAGTTGAGAAGAAATGGACAAGAATTGCTGCTGGAGGGTTCGTGGTTTGGAGTCTGCTGAGCTCTGAAGTCCAGCTGTCTCACAGTCCTGCTCATTGCTCTTTAAGGATGAGGAAGCAGTGGCTCGTCCAGTTTAGCTTTATCCCATGTTGGCGTAAATCTGGCAAAAGCATGGATTGCTACAGCTCCCACTTAGCATCTTCAGCAGCACATTTCCATAAGCCAAAAGTTGATATAAGTGGCACAACTCACTTAGAATTGTTCATCAAATGTTTAGTCTGCACCATTTACTCCACTGACATGTGATTTATTAATTTTGTTCTAGAGATTTGAGTCAAGCTGTACAAATCATGAATAAAGATTAGTTTAATAATCACAGTACCTCCTGGGACAATACTTCAAGAAAAGAAAATTCAAAATTGTCTCAATGTAAAAATAATGTGACAGTTGTATCAATATTTGCAAGTTGAAATGATATTCAATACCCTATGGAGACAGTGCATACATCTTATTCTTGCTCATTTTATGCAAACCCTTAAAGGTCTCCTTTTAATTTTATATTAATGTGTATTAATATTTTCCCCATGAAAATGTTAAAAAAAAATCTAAGATCATCCCAATCTGCCTCAAGCCATTGAAAACAGATCTTTTGTAACTGTTTTGATGACGTAAATTCTTCAGAGAAAGAATATATTTCCAGGGCCCTAACCCACTTATAGAAATATTATTTTGTTATTGTTTTCATGCCTAAAAAATAAGATAATTATCTAGCAATGTGGCAATACCATAGTTTTAATATTGAAAATAAAACTTCTTTGTGTCCACTGGCTTATTTTGCCTGTCTCCTTAACCCTATGAAACTCTAATTTTTACATACTCATATGTGCAATTTAGAAAAACAGATTAAATACTCTGCTTAGAAGCTAAGCCCTCATAAGCATGAGTTAGAAATGGCAGAGGAATCCTAATGTTTCTATGACTTATTTTATTCTTATGCACTGGTGTGGATGGGCTAGACACTATCACGTGTTGGAGGCAATTCCAGCTATGACTTCATATATTCAGTGATATCTCTTGTAACATTTATTTCAAATGTGTGAATCTTTTATGTGTTAGATAAAGAAGAGAGAAAATAGCAGGCAGCACTGAATAAGCCAAAGCCATCCCTTCATAGTAAGCTCTTTCCCTTTCTCTAGTGATATTTTATTGGAAAGGTTTCAGATACTCTCATTGTCCAGAATGAGGAGCGTTGATCTACATGCACTCTTGGATGGAGGTTACCAAAGTGAAATCTTGGAGAAAGGATGGGCAGAGTTCAACGGACCAAACCCAGAGATGGCAAATGCAGAGCCAGGCATTGGTCTTTCAGAAGTCACCAAACATTAAGCTAATCAAGGAGGGTTCAGGGTAAGGTCAGAAAAAGTATCAACAGTTATACTTCCTACTATAAAAATATCTGTGATAAGGAATAGAATTTGTTCTTTTTGGTCCTGGGTTGTTCTCCTGTGTAACTACAGTACTGAATTTGTTTAGTAGCTAACATTTGGGAATAAACAAACTTGATTAAAATTCAAATTATGTTTCTATTATGATGTTGTCTGTATTAGTATTCTCCAGATCTAATAAAGAATTATGCCTTATCAAACATATATGGTTTGGCTTGATGTGAGTAAGAGTAGGAAGCCAAATTTATAGTCATAATAAAGTTGTCTAGGCTACATATTTCCATTCCAGAGTGCAATAGCATTGGGTAACCTGTCCCCAGGCAACCACTGAGTCATTTACACACTCTCTGGGAGGGGTTTGCTTACATCCTATAATCACACCATTAATAGTCACTGCTAAATATAAAAACAAAGAAGAATATTACTGGTTATTTTGCAACCCCAGTGAAACCACAGCACACCTCCACGCACATGCTCATGTTTAATGCTGAAGTAAACCAGGATGCCTTAGTTGAAGTGTCAACCAACAGGCACCTGAAAGACCTGAATGTACACTCTGATTTCTTGACCTACAAAGGTGTGGGGAGCAGTACCATGTAGAGAAATGAGTATATGAGCATTAACCTATTATGGTTTTGCAATGTGAGAAAGAAGAGAAGGAAGTTTTGGCCAAATTGCCGATATTCAGGGGACTCATGTTTACAGGAGGCACATGATATATGTGTGCTGATTGATTCTGCACTTTAATTAGCTGCCTGTGTCCCCATGGGCAAATCATCTCACTCCTGTGGTCCTTAATTTTGTTTGGAAAATGAGAGAATAGGCGTTTCAGGGCCCCTCCCTTCTAGTTTAAGATTATGTAACAGTAATCATTTGTGTTTATGTATACATATATACACACACATAGAAACACAAAACTATATTTTTTTAACTAAGAGCAATAGTAATAAAACTAATATGCATCCATGATGTTACTTTCATATGGGTTCCACTTTATTATTTTTTAATTTTTCAGCTTTCTGTTCATGTAACTATAGACAAGTTGATACTATGTTATTTTCTTTTTATATACAGTAAAGTAAGAATGCCTCTAGCATTGCTTATGACACATTGTGAGCATTAACTAGGTAATATGTAGCTCAGTGCATGGTACCTAGCAAATGCACAGTACAATTTTTCTATTCTTTTCTTATCCTGTAACTAGTGAACAAAGCATGAATGGTCCTGTGAGCATCTATTTGAAAGAGAAACCTGTTCTGAATTATTGCAATTTTTTGATAAATTACAGTAATAGAAGAAACATTTGAATTTTAGCAATGTCTTTTTTTTCCAGCAAATAGAAGGGACCCCCAAATAATGTAATTTTTCTTTAAAAGATAAACTAAAATTATATTTCTTATTTACCACGGGATAGGTCATTTTTTATTTACTCTGGAATTTTAAGATGTGAGTCTAGGATTTCCTATGGACTTTGTCATATTCTGGTCATTTTTTTTTTTATGAGAAAAGAAAGAGGTTTCACAGTTTCACTAGTCTAGGGTCTTTATGGCAGATACAACCATGATTCCTCAACTATGTGTTTTATAGGTCTCCCCTTGCTAATGGAATATAATGTTGAAACTTCTTGGAAAAGGAGTTTGGGAGTTTCTTGAGAGGCTAAGCATCTATTTAACATGAGCATATGAGGAATCAGAGACTATTTCAGAGAAAGAGGATAGTTCAGTATGAAAGTAGTTACGATGGCTGAGACAGACAGCACCATTGTAAGTCAGCCTGGATCCAAGGTATGAGTAGGAAACAAGAGGTCTCTCACCTGCCACTCAAGTACAGAACAAAGAGGGGATAACCTGGAAGAAGGCGGGGCTAATGGAATGGGAACATCTGACTGTGCAGAAGAGGGGAAATGGTCCAGGTCAGAGCAGAAGGAGACAGAATTTATATTCTGGAACACATCCCCACGTTTCTTATCATGACCTTACTTCAATCATATTGGAACACATCTGTTTTAGTTTCCATTGGCTGAGCCATAAACAACCAGGAACACTGCCAAAGGCTTTACATCAATGAGATCATTGCCATTGTAATAATCGTATAAGATAAGGATAATGATCACCCCTACCTTTCAGATTATACATGAGGAAAGTAAGGAACAGATTGGTCAATTGGAAGAAGCTGAGATTCTCACACTGATCTGACCACTTCTTCCAGCTTGAGCTACTTATCAAAAACTGGTCTGTACTGCCCCTTTGTCCTGAACAGAGGGCTGCCAGGAGTGGTGGTGCACGCCTTTAATACTAGCACTTAGGAGGCGGAGGCAGGTGGAACTCTGAGAATTCAAGGCCAGACTGGTTTTAGGTAGCAAGTTACAGGGTAGCCAGGGCTACATACTGCAACTCTGTTAAGAAGAAAACAAAACAAAACAAAAACACCCTTGAAAGGCTGATTTTCATAGAAAGGCAGTATCAAAAATAAAAAAATGTAAGCCATTAAAATTGCCAAGACAGGGATGGCCAAAGACTCGCATCCCTTCGTTGCCTACCTGCTAGAAAGTGGCATAAATAAATGCAGTTTTAGAAACCATTTTTTCATCATTGTTTAGGAAAATTTGTGTTTAAAACTTTTCTTGAGATATTAGTAACACACCATTAATATTAATGCTTGAACGAATCTTAGGAAGGTTTATAACCCTTTGGGGCAGGTTTACATAAATACAAGGTGAAGCCTCTAAAGCAGTAGGCAGAGCAGCCAATGAGTAAGAGAAAAAACCTAGAAAAGGAGGAGAAGCCAAGGTCACAGGTTTTACCCGGCACTTTCTTGCATTGCTAATGGAGTATAAAATGTTGAAACTACTCTGGGAAAGAGTCTAGCAGTTTCTTGAGAAACTAAGCATCTATTTAACATGAACACTGTATATTTATCAAGGAGAAATCAAAACATAGATCCATTAAAAAGGTTATTCATACATTCAGAAACAAGAGGTGAAGACATAAACTATCTGTACTATATTCATACAGCAGCTGCTTTTCAATAGCAAAATGGAATGGCCACTAATAGCATGCCAGGACACAGGTGCAACTTAGAAATACACAGAAACAAAGAATCCAGCAAAACAAGACAACACAGTGTAAGTCTTCCCCTACACAATTTATATGACAAAACTAATGGATGGATCTGCTTAGTTTGAACATTTCACATGTATGCACCCATGTAGTCATGGTGAGAAAAACCACACCAGTAGTTTCCTGGTGTTGGGACAGGGATCTGATTATAAAGGGACACAGAAACCTGGAAGGTGGGAATGTTCTAAATACTAGTTGGGATGATGGCTATAAAAGCATATGTTTTTATATGTTTTATATGCAAAATGTTTCAAACATTTCATTATGTTTAAAATACTTAATTACATGTAATTTTTTCCTAGTACGGTTGGATTGAAGAAACTTTATGTCTTTGAAGAAAGTGGATTAAAAACCAGCAATAAAACCTCTTTCTTCTTAGTTTGATTTTTCAAAATGTTTAGTGTATCCAGTATTTATTTCAGAAAGGAAGTTTATATCTTGTTGTTGGTCCTCAGAAGCAAGGTAGATTTTTGTTTATAAAGAGTGAACGAGAGGAGCTGAGAGAGGCCCAGCAGTTAGGAGCATGTGTTCTTGCAGAAGACCTCAGTTTGATTCTTAGCACCACATGGTGGCTCATCACTACCCATTACTCCACTTCCAGGGAATCCAATGCCTCGTCCAGCACCAGGCACAGACATGCGATGGGAGGAAAACACTCAAACACATACAATAAGATAACTCTTAGAAAACTAAACAAGCAGAAAAAATTGGAAGGCAAAAATAAAGTTATTAAAGATTTATGAGTAAAATTACCTGGCTAATCAGATTTTCTAGGTATTTGAGATTTTAAAAAATAAACCATCTAGTTATTTAGAAAATGCTATTTTCTAAAACAATCGTTTGCCTGCATTTGCTTAAGTAGCATTTTTTGAACATAATATATCCCTTTCTGAATGTTTCCAGGTCATCACTCTGGGTAGAAAAATGGCACTCTGTGAATGGTGCTGGCTTCCAAGTTTGTTATGGTGCACAGGGCTGTTTCACTTTAAGCTAAGTGGCCCCAGAGTAGTGATGTCTTAAAGCTCTTGCATTTGCATCTTGCCTCTTTCTGCTGTCTCTCCTGTTGAGCTATAAGGGCTTTTCCTTCTGCTTTTCCTTCTTATTTACCTACTAGTTTCCCTAGGAGTGCTGCTTTCTTTTTGTCAAACCTGCTGAGCGACTCACATTTACAGGTATCCAACACCAGGTCCTGTGGATTGATTTTCAGACTTGCAATTGATGATCTCATAAGAATAAACCAGGAGCTGGATGTGGCAGTACAGGCATGCCAGTGACTTCAATGCTTGTGCTGGAGACAGGAGGATGAGTTGGAGGCCAGGCTAGCCTACATAGTGAATTCCAGGCCAGATGGAGCTAAATGTCAAGACCTTGTTTTCAACCACAAATACCAACGTGAATGCCAATGCCCCTGGAAACAAGCTGTTAGTAAACAAGACGGTAGACACCCAGGTTCTATCCTCGGAGATTTTAATATCCAACTCTGTAGGCTTCGCTCATGATTTTAAAGTTATTGAAATATGGATATATAAAACAAAAGTAGAGAAAATAGTATAATGAACCACCAGCCCATCATACGGCTTCAGAATATTTAACACTTTGCCAATCATTTGCCATCAGAGGTAGTGAGAACCCCCAGGACTTTAAATTTATAAACCGTGAACTTCACTTCCTTAAAGTGTATAGTTCTGTGTTTTTAACATTTCTAATGTTGTGAAATCATCATGAACAAATTCTAAGACACTAACATAGCTCCAAAGAAAGCCATGCATTCACTGGCAGTCATTTATACTCTACTCCTCAGCCCCTGGCAACTACTGGTCAGCTTGGTCTCTCTGGCTTTGCCTAGTCTGAACATTGCATGTGCATGCGCCTGTGAGATAGGTAGCTTTTTCTGTGTGGCTTCTTCCCCTTAGCTTGATGGCTTCAGAGTACTTCCATGCTTGGGGTAGGGAGGGGCGTGATGTTTAGGTTCTTGCCCCCACTTGCTAAATATTTTGACTTTGTGTGTCAGGTGTAGTGGTGTGCTGCTTTATAATCCCAGGATTTGGGAGGCAGACACAGGAGGATTGCTGAAAGTTCAAGGCCAATATGGTGTACAGTGAGTTCCAGGCCAGGGAGGGCTACATAGGGAGCTCCTGTTCTTTATCAATTAATTAATTACCTAATTAATTTGTCATTGTTTTTGTTTTTTAAACCTTTGCCAGTCTTTAGTTGAATTAGTTTTTTTAAAGTTATTAACGCTTTGTGTACGTTTGTGTGTATGTGTGTATGTGTACATGTGTATGTGTATGTATGTATGTATGTATGTATGTATGTATGTATGTATATGTTGTGTGTGTGTGTTATTTATATATTCTGGATATCAGACTCTTCAGCTCTACAGATATTTTCTTCTTCCCCATAGCTCTGTTCTTATTTTTATCTTGATAGTTCCATTGAAACACAAAAGTTTTACATTTTATTATTTTTTTCCCATGGTTTGTGTTTCAAGAGATATATCTAAGAAATCATTACCTGACTCAAGGTAATGAAGATTTGCACCTGAATTCTTCAAGAATTTTACAGTTTTAGCTTTTACATTTACACCTTCTGCATCTAAACTTTTAAAAAAGATTTACATGCACTTCTCAGGTAGAAGAATTTTGGGAAGGGAGGGAGTGGATTTTGACAAGAGTTTAGAAGAAAAGAGACATGTGATCTCTGGTGCAGTTTTGCAATAGGCATGCTCAATGTTAAGAGGCCCTTTCCTCTTCTTTTGGTTTCTTTTTCTGTTTTTGTTTTCTCTCTCTTGGCAGATGGCTGAGGATTCACAGAGGCCCAGAGCTAATTCTGTAATCATATAATAAATACATCAATGCTGGGGTCAATTCTTCATACCAATAAAGTATCAAACAGGGTTGAGAGAAGCTCATTATAGTTTCAAGTCTAAAAACACACAGTGTTACCTTAGGGTGGGCTCAGTGTATGATGCCCCACAGTTCTTCTGATCCATAGCTTGATAAATGTGGAGAAGAGAAAGACAACAGGTCAGACCTAGTTTTCCGCCAAGGGATGACAGCATGAACAATTACATTTTGGTCATTGGCAGAAAGGCATCTAAGCAGAAGCCCTAGCCATCAATTGCTGGTTGACAGTTTGTTCCAGGAATGCAGAGGTTACAATCTCAGACTGCAGTGAGGATCCACATCATCATGAGAGTTTGTAGAACAGACACTTCCAAAGATTCTACTATGGAGGGCCGAGATAGGGCCATCAACTGACATTGCCAGGCACTTCTGCTGCTGGTGGTCGCACATGGAGCCGCACTATTTTAAATACAGGGATCCTCTTGTCCCTGTGTTCCCTGAACCTGCTTGGTAACAACACTACACTAAGAGGGCCAGAAGGCTGTAAGTATTGTTTGCTTCATATTCCTAATCACAGAGAGTCTTAGCTCAGTGTACAGACTCTAGATTTCTCTTTTCAAAAGTCATTTGCTGATATAGGAGAGTATCTTGATTTCAAGAATATTAGTATGGATTTTACAACCATTATTTTATTTTTCTGTGTTTCACTTGATCTTGCTCAACCCATGTGGACATCAGTTGTAGTTATGAAGGCTATTCAGGAACATCTTCTGTTTTTGAGGTAATGTATTTGACCTGTGGCCAAATGAGATTCTGGAGAGATAAGGTTGTGACTTTGACAGTCAGAGACAAAGTGATATTCTGATGGTCTGCAAAGGGATTTTTATCAGTCCCAGGGGGCCTGCCAGCTGGAAGAAGTGACTTTCCAACAGTGTCTAGAACAATCTACATTTATCCTCCCACCTTTACTTTCTATTAACTTAAAAGTTGGGTAAGAACTTTATTTTCTGGTCTTTGTTGTTTCTAAGATTGAAGCTTAAACCTGAGAATAAAAAACGTTAAGTAATGCTTCTGCCTCTTACAAATCGGCCATGGCCAAGATCAGTATGAAGCAGGGCCTTCATAGCTTGCTCATGCTACATGATGCAGACTGAGAACTAAGCTTGCATGAGTGAAGAAAGGGAAGCAGAAAATTTGTTTCACTAGTAAATTGAGGAGTTTCAAAACCAGAAGAAAGCTAAGAAAAAGAAAAACAGTTGAAGGTATCATTATTCCTGATTTTAATAACAAAGTGTGGCCTTGGCATAGGAAAAGACATCCAGACCAGTGGAATGGGATAGAGAATGCAGAATTAAACCCACACAGCTATGGCCTCCTGATTTTCGACAAAGAAGCCAAAGACATACATTGGAAAATATAGCTTTTTCAACAAATTATGCTGGAAAAATTAATATTCTCAAGTAGAAGAATGAAACTAGTCCGAATCTTACCTTGCATAAACATCAACTCCAAACTAACTAAAGGCCTTAATGCAATACTGGAACCTCTGAAACTGTTCAGAGAAAATACTTGGAGATATAGGTATTAGCAAGCACCTTCTGAAAGGACTCTAACAACTAAGGAAATAGTATCAAAAACTGATATGTGGAAATAGTCAAGTGAAAAGAAAGTCCAAAGAAGGGGAGGTGTTTGCAATATATTTGACAAAGGACTAATACTTAGAATATAAAGAGAATTTAAAAAAATCTAAACATCAAAGAACCACACAACCCAACCAACAAGTAGCTAGTAAAATGCATAGACAGTTCTCAAAATACAAGGTACGAAAGGCCAATAAACATAACAAGGAAATTTTAATATTCTTAGCCATCCAAAAAATGCATCTTAAAACTATTGTGCGATTCCATCTCACCCCAGGCAAAATGTCTTTCCTAAAGAAAACAGATAACAGCAAATGCTGGGCAGGAGGTGGAAAGAGGGAAGCCTTATGAACTGCTACTAGAAAGTAAGTAAGTCCCTTCAGTCACTATGAAAATCTGCTTGGAGGTTCCTACAAAAACACCAGAACAGAACTGCATGTGGCCCAGCTCTAATACTGCTGTGATTGTACCATAAAGATACTTGCACATAAGTGTTTGTTGCAACACCATCATAATAGCCAGTCTGTCATCAGAAACACAGAGGAGATGGGATTAAACACAAAGGGGTTTTGTTTAGTCATAAAGAACAATGAGACGATGCTATTTGTTGGAAAATGGATACAAACCAGAGAACAACAAAAATAGGCTGGACTAGGGAAAGACAAATATCAGATATTTTCTCTTATTTGCGGATCCTTAGGTGCTTATATAGAAACATAAAACCATAGGGTTAGGAAAGTGTTTATATGTATGGGAGAAAGGGAGGTGACATGGTATGTTTGAAATTGTCTTTATGTAACTAAGCACCAGGAACATACATCAATAAAAAAAGAGCAAGGGGCTGGAGAGGTGGCTCAGCAGGTTAAGAGCACCGACTGCTCTTCCAAAGGTCATAAGTTCGGATCCCAGCACCCACATGGTGGCTCACAACCATCCCTAAAGAGATCTGACGCCCTCTTCTGGTGTCTGAAAACAGCTACAGTGTACTTACATATAATAAATAAATAAATCTTAAAAAAAAAAAAAGAGCAGAGAGAATATGACAGGCTGGCGTGAGAGGACACATTTGAGCCATTAGAGCTAGTTATACCTCTAGTCAACTAATCATGTTCGGAAAGAAGTGGATCATTTGTTTTTAAGAAGAAAACCCAGTTCTCTACCAAGCCTTTCTAAACCTCTCTCAGTGCGTCTGACGAGATTCTCAACTATGCTCTCTTTCCACCTGCAGACGCCATTCCTCTGCCTCCTGTATCACCCACGGGAGGGCTCCCCATCCATCACACGGCAGCCGTTATAATGCTCTAAGGGAAGAAGGAAAGGCTTTCTTTCAAATAGGCTGTGATCCAACCAAAGGAAAGCCGGTTATCTCAGTGGCCATATGTCCACCAGAGGAAGACCCGTGTAGCATTTTAATCCCAGAGAGTGATATTAGTCACTGGGATCCTCAGAAGCAGATATTGTTATTCCTCCCCCTCTTTTCTAAATTACAAAGGCAATAACCCCTTTGCATGGAAATCACCCTAACTGGCTAGCTACTTCATTAAATTACCATATGATTCCTATTTTATGGGTAGAAAATAGTTGATCTCAGTGAACTGGCAACTTAGAAACTTAGGAGGCAAATTAGAGCAATTACTAATAAATTATACATGTGGTAACTAACAATTTGTCTATCACTGTGAACTATGAGGGAAAACTGCCAGACTCCCCAGCTCTGCAATTTTGCACAGGTCTCTTAGTTTTTCCCCTTTGCTAAGCCAGAAGGGCTCATTATCTCCGCCATTACTGCTGCAGATCTCTTGGAGCCCAACATTTCTCATCCAAGTTAGAATGCAACAGATAGGCTTGCCCTCCATTTGGAAAAGAGATCTTGAATACTTCAAAGGAAAATGCTAAAAAAAAAAAATTTATTTGTTGCTAATACAATGCCTCCCACCCCCATAAAAAGGCCAGTAAAAAGTGAGCCCCATGTCAGCTTTCCCTAACTAAGTGTATAGAAGAAATGGCAAAAGGTAGATGCATAGTATTTCTGTATTCATAACCACTACTGCAATTCTGGCTGAGCTACTAGGATGGAATTAAAGCAAGCTCTGTGGTACAGGGGTGTAGTTGTAGGCGAGGAGGTGGGATGAGGTCAGTTAACAAGGTAGAATCTTTCTCTTCCTGTCCTGCCTGTCTTACCTCAGCCTTAGGTGTGCCACGCAGGATCCATCAATTGAGGGCCAGATTCTGTCGTCTACATAGTCCTCCCACATGGGACTGCTTTTTCCTCTCTCCAGTCACCCCAACACTGTGCTGTGTGGCTGCTGTGAGGAGCTCAGTGGAAGGAAACACAGGCTTTCTTATTGCATATGTGAATTTATTAGCCTCTTGTTCAAATGGGAATTAAAAGTACCTGCTAGACTGCTATAAAGAAGCCCTCACCATGGTGATGTAATAGGCAGTCCTAGTTAAACTTACTGGGTCACAAGAAGATAAGATATGGAAATAGAGGAAGAAGAGTTGGAAAGAGGAAAGGAATTGGGGGAATGGGAGGGAAAAAGAGAGGGGATTGGGGATAAATATGATTAATACATTTATATTCACGGTTGAGAATGTCACAATGCAGCTTATTGTCAAGGTTCTAGATGTTAAGATATGGTATTAAAAAACACTCAACAAAACCTGACAATAACAACAAAAAACATGTTTCAAAAATAAAACAACAACAACAAACAGAATTTCAATCTATAGCCCAGGCTAGCTCTAACTCACAGCAGTACTCTTGTTTCTGTCTCCCAAGGGCTTGGATTCAAGTGTGAGCCTCACAGTTGAGGGTTTTGATATCCGCAAGCAACAGAGAACACTATTTTTCTGTGTACTTGATGTATGACACTTCCCCACAGCCAACCCCGATTATAAACATCTTTCTCTACAGGACATGGTGGCATATCAGATTAAAAGTATTCCCGCTCTGTATCCGCATCAAATACACGTGGCGCGTCCCTTGGTTGAGCCCCACATTTCTGCTTTTACTTAGAACTGCACTTTCCGTAGTTCCTCCCTAGCTCTTTGGTTATTTTTGTCATACACTTGGTTACAGGACCTACTTTCATGCTGCCACATTTCCCTGGAGGATCACGCGGCAGGCATCTCCCCTGAGAAGCACTAAAGTTTGAGAGAATACGAATGCAATCAACACTGTTTTCTACTAGTTCAACAAGCATAGTTCTCAACAAAACTAATCTTCCCATGATGCCCAAATACCTGTCTGAATAAACTCAAGGTGCTTTCAAAACCCAACCTGCATAGCTGCTTGGGGCTGCCGTGGGAGTGATGTCTAGCGTCTTTCCACATGTGTACAAGCTTGGTCACACCAGCCCAGAAAACACATTCCAAAGCAATGTGGGCTTGTGGGGAAAGAAGAAACTACCTATATGATCCCTTCTCTGAGACTTCGGGCATATGCAACTTCTAGACTGGGGGGTGTACTCAAAGTCCTGAGGCTACATACTCTGACTCATGTCACACCCATTTCTAGTCTAGAGAGGTGGTAACACACAATTACAGGAGAACAGAAGTGGGCAGAGGGAGAGTCCAAGGTTACAATTCTGAATTCTCACATCCCTTTTGCCTAACATGCAGTGTAATGAGTATTTCTCCTCCACAACTAGAGAGAGAAAATATTCCTATAGATTACCGCTTTGAGGGATTGATTACCAAGCAGTGAATTATGTGTCAGAACACAGATAATATATCTAATGTGGTTTATCACTAAACAAACTACCTACATGATGGCACAAAAGAACACTATTTAAAAGCATTAATTCTAATTAATTTGGGGGACAGTATCTACTTGGTATCCAAAATAATAAGAAAAAGCTATTTTACAGTGAGGAGCCCAGAAAGAGAAGCAGATGGAGAGAAGCTTTCCTTTCCCTAGGAGCATCTGATTGATAGGAAAGGTGGTGCAGGAACCTGGCTGCTACTTTCTCCTGTCAAGGCTCCATCACTTGATGAAAAGGTGGGGATCCTAAAGAAAAGAGCAAGGGAGGGAGAAGTCTCCCCAGTACGCTTGACTTCTGAGCTCTGGGCTTGCCAGAGAGCTTCTGCTCTCCTCCTCCTCCTCCTCCATATTTTGGCATCGTTCTCTGGATAATCAGAGGCAGATGGAAAAACAAATAACCTTTGCCTAATCCTCTTGCCCTTGCATTTTATGTGAGGCTCACTGTTACCAGGGTAATGATTAAGAACCACAGCTGCAGGTTTTGAAATTAAAATCAGTGTGCTGATCAAAGGTAGGACCTTGAAGCACTGCTCTTCTGATGAACTCATCTTCAAACCCGGCTCAGGGACTCTTGGCCAAGATTTCAGATCACCACATTATAGTTATGTAGATGGCAATTATGTAAACAATGAGAAAATGGGGCTCTTTTTATAAGCTGAGGGTTTTTTATTTTTTGGGTTTTTGTAAATCCAGCCATGATTTGAATATCCCTTTATTCCAATAAATTAATTTTACCTATGACTTGAAAGTTTTAATGGAAAGCTGTATAAGATACAGGCAGCAGCTAAAGTCATCTGTCTAATATTCATTCTTCAGTCTATTTTAAGGTAGAATTTGATTCTGGTGTTGAAATTTTCTGATTACATTTTCATGTTTTCCATCTATAAATGCAAATTATCTTTAACTTGCATAATATTTTGGTAAAACAGTCTATACTGCTCTATATGCCAGGGATGCCAGATGCCCCCGGAAGCTCCTCATGGCCAGCTGGATGCAAGATGAGGAAGCTGCTTCTCCAGACCAGGCGGCAGCAGACTCTGGCAGCAGCTGGTGAGAAGGGCGGGGGGCTTTTATATAGAAGGTACACCAGGTCTATTTTGGGGGGCAAGACCCCCAGCATTGTTCTGGCTCTACTGGTGTCAGTTAAAACTTAAAAACCTTCTCTTGGGTGTAACCAAAGGAACCAAGCAGATTTAAAGCCCTTTCAGCTTCTCTCCCTGGAACTGTGCCTTCTTCCCTTCCCTAGCTATCACACCCTCAGCAGGCCTGGTGCCTCCTGTGTTTCTCTTACTCCCTCTGAAGCTGCCTGCAGTCTTTTTGTTCTTCTCTCATGGCTCCATGGTGACCCTGGAAAACAGCTCCTAGATCAGACTCTGCTGTCATCTCTTTCTCCTATTCCCCCCAGAGCACAACAGAGTAGGAGGGCATTTCTCCTGTATTTGTGGGACTGGAGCACATGTTCTTAACTCCCTTTCTCTTTGTTCAAAATGCATTTCTGGTGTCAAACGTTCTACAGCTGTGTGTCCATACAGGAGAATAGAGTCCACTGACAGTAGTGGACTGTGACGGCAGAACTCTCCCACGACCCAGTCACCAGTGCCCTGGATGATTTCAGCTCAGGCCCAGCTCAAGTTCTCTCCAGCTCCACCGCCTCTGCTTAGGACCACCTGGTTCTTTGTGGTCACCCGGCCTCTACCAGGACACTCAAGGTCCCTTGCAAACCTAAGCTCCTTTCTATTTCCGATCTGACGAGGGCTCCTTACATCCCTCACCCCAACCTCCTCGCCTGCTCCGCCCAGGGCAGCTAATCAGCTGTTTCCCATCCAGCTCACATTACTTCAGCTTCCTCCTGTCTGTTTGTTCTGAGCTCAGTGGCTAAAATGTTCCTTGTTCTTTAAGCAGACAGTCTTTAGCATCTCCAGCTCCATGGGAGGCCCTGATTCCTCCCTTCTCCTGGAGTCCTGGGTTCCATATCCTGTCCTGGGCAGCCAGAAGAGCACGCCCCTCTGGCGCCCTGCCCACTCAGCTGGCAGGTGGCCCACATACCTACTAGAGAGTACTGCCCTGACCTGGTTTTCATCTACTGATCCCAGATTCGCTGTTACTCCCAACTCTGAAGGTTGTTCCTAGAGGCTTTTAGGAGACAGGAAGGCCTAAGTGCATGAGTGTTAATGTTTGCCCTGCCCACCCTGCTATCTAGTCCAACTGACAGGCAGGGGTAGGTTTATCAGACTTGGCCAGACGATTTTCCACCCAAAAGAGGCAGGCTGTACGTGACTGAACACAGAGCTCTGTGCTCAGGCAACATGTTTGGGGTTTAAATGAGCAGATATAGGGGTGTGATGGGGATCACATTGGGATGGCTTCGTTTTTATTAACATAGTCTGAGGTTAATCAGTTTCTCCCATTTGCATCTGTCTTCAGAAAACAGTGCTTCAGAAAACAGGAAGGCTTCCTGGGACAGAAAACAATCTTATGTGAATTAAAAATAGTCTTAATCATCAGTCTGCTTTATGCACTTAATTTTGTTTCATATCTTTTCTGCTCATCTACTGATAACTTTTATTTCCTTGCAGCCACCTAGTAACTTTCTAATCAAGTCAGGGTGTGAATGAACATTTGTATAAAGGTAACTTACAGAAAATGGAATCAGTGTCTCTTTTCACAGTAAGCTGGGAAATAAATTTCTACAGGACAATATTGTTAAATGTTGCGGTATATATTCATGACGTAGAAATTTCAGTTCCAGAAATTTATCCTATAGTCACGCTCATGTAAGTGTGCAAGATATGATCACAGTATTGTTAGTAATAAAAAGAAGATGCTGCTTGTATCTAAGGGAGCATTATGTAGCTATTCAAAACAAGAGAAGAACGAATGCATGTGTTCTAAGTCAAAGGAATCCTTCAGAGGATCCAGTGAGGAGCAAAGAGAGTTGTGGCTAGGAGTGAGGAGTGGGTGTGTTTGTTATTTAAACTTCTTTCAAACCTCACCACAAACATGGTGAGTTTTAAGCAGGGCTTTCTGGGTGGTAGCCTGAGTTAATGAAATGGTCATACTCAGCACAGAGACTCTCCTAATTCAAGGCACTGTTAAATAACTGGTCCGATGGAGAAGCAAACGTGGGGAAGCCAAGGGAACCACATTCATAGAATTAACGAAGAACAGTAGCTAGACACTGGGCAGGATGCTAGGGATGGTAGAGAGAGGAGGGGCTGGCTTTTGGGAAAGCCCCCGGCAGCCAATGGGAATGCTGTTAGGGTTTCTGCTCATGTGGAGAGCTTTTCTATGTTGTGTGCATAATACAGCAAAATATACCTATTTGCCAGAACATTTGCAGTTGGTCTGATTTGAAGGGAATGTAATAAAGTGCTACATTTGACCTGAAGTTTGGAGTTCTCTACCACCATTTGAATCACCACAGACAATCAGGTCCCACGTGGAATCAGATCTGTGCATATAGAACTGAAGGCTGGAGACCAGGAAGAGACTGGGGCCCATGGGGTGTGCTGGAGGAACAAGCCAAGGCAGCCTTGTGCAAAAGTGATGGCTTGGCTTTAAAAGTGATGAGATCGCTTTTCCTGCTGCATGATGATTTAGGTAAGGCTGAGATGGTCAGAGTGAGAAGACAGTTCCGGAACTGAATGTGGTGGTGGCTATACATGGAATTAGTGCTGCCTCTGACATTATTTAGTTAACAGATTATCTGCTTTACCTGAAGATGATAGAAAAAGAAAGCCATGTTCTCCTTAAAATTGCCCTCCAAGCCCTTTACCCCTGTGCACCTGAGCCTCTTTCCCTGTGTGGTTTCTCTCTTTGTAACTGACCACTTCTCCAGAACTTGTTTCCTCATTCAGCACAATGGGCCCAGTCCAGACCTAAATGGAGCTTATGGTCTTTCAGGGATCCCAAACACCTGAAAGATATGTAAGGGATTCTCACTCCATTGTCAATGAGGTAATTCTCTAGAGCGCATGGACTCCACTTTAAAAGTCTAGTGTAAAATTGTCTGAAAAAAAGAACTTGTTGCAAACTGTTGTTACCTCTGTCATATTTGTTATGTACGAGCATACATATTTCTTTTTTTTCCTGTATAAAAGCAAGTGTTTTATTTCAACAAGATTATCTTTGTTCACAATTCTAGTCTTCTTATCTTTTGCCCCAACTCCCATAGTCATGAAATAATACCAGTCATGTGATGCAGGGCAGTAGACCATGACAGAAAGCCTGATAAGGTTGATCTAAAGGCTTGAAACCCTGGAGACGATGAAGGGAAGGTAGGAGTTTCACCTGCTCCCAGAACCAGGCCCCTGTCATGTAGCCACAGCTCCCCATAGATTTGTGGCCATTGGTCACATCAGGGCAACGCCCCAAGCCCTTCCACATATAGATGAGGCATCCCTAATATCTCAGACCAAGACAATAGGAAAAGAGACATGCCTATAGTCAAGTAGGCTCAAAACAGAGTTCTCCGGAGCATACATATTTCTAAAGGTCGGTGTCATACAGTAAACATTTCTTAATTCGATATGATGTTCGATAGGCTGTGACTTTACCAGCCTATATAGGTAAATAAACCTTACCAGTCTATTCAAGCTTCAGCAGTGGTGCAGTTATCTTGAGAAGTTTTCTGGAGGTGACTGATTCCACTCATTAATCTAGAATTGTCTTCTTTAGTAAGAATGAGTCTTTTAAATTTTTTTTTTTTTTTAGTGTTTGTGTATATGTGTGTGTGTGTGTGTGTGTGTGTGAACATTCTATGTGTGATAAAGCACACCATAGAGGTTTTACAGGACAACTTTGTGACATCAGTTTTCTCTCGCTACCTTTGAATGGGTTCTGAGGATTGAACTCAGGCCAGCAGGATCCTGTAGCAAGTGCTTTCTCCTGCTGAGTCATCTCACCAGCCCAGGGCTTAATCTCCTTAGGGCACCATCCACATGTTGTTGTTGTTGTTGTTTTTTAATTTCTAAGGTCTAGCACAAAGCCTGGCAAATATTTGGTATTTAATAAATAATAAAAGCTCACAATGAGTATTCAGAGTATCCCAGACTTTGAGGTGTTTGTTAATATGATCTTATTGTGTAGATGAGGAAAATAAAGCCTCAAGTATAGACCCACACTCGAAAACTCTAAAAACATTTTATGCCTACTATTTTCTATAAATTCTGCTGATGAATGCGTGCAGAATGAGGTGATGTGTGATGAAGTTCACACATTATTCCGGTGAAGAACAGGGCTGGAGATG
Organism: Apodemus sylvaticus; assembly: GCF_947179515.1. Lineage (NCBI taxonomy): Eukaryota > Metazoa > Chordata > Mammalia > Rodentia > Muridae > Apodemus > Apodemus sylvaticus. Next base: position 40,925,769 of record NC_067484.1, on the reverse strand, counting down.
CGCATAAGGAAATCTGAAGGTTGAGGACCAGGAAGAGACTGGGGCACCTGAGGGTGTGGAGAGAGGAAAGTCGAAAGAGCTCTATGCAGAAGCAATGGCTTGGTTTAAAAGTCCTGGGATCTGCCACGTGTGGTGGTATATATCCATCATTCAGGAGAAGAAACGGGCTGGAGATGGAGCTTGGTGAATGAGCAACCATCTAGCCTACACCATGCTCTGAGTTCACTTCCCATTACTGACAAAACAAAACAACACCCTTTAAGGAACCCGATAGCACATGGGAGAAAGGGCTGCATCGCATCAGAGGCTAGGGTATGTCCCTTCCATCTGTGCTTTTCTTACAAGGTTCAAATGGTCTCCATTCCTTATCAGAAAACGAAATGCAATCCTGTAGGCCCAACTTATTTCACCTGCCTCTGTTGCAAAACTCTTGTGCATGAATGAGAATCCGGTTCCTTAGCAGATCCAACTGATATTTGATTGACAAACACCTGTCACCATGGCTGTAAGGATAGCAAAATCTTTCTTCTGGGCTCTTTGTCTTATTGAGGGCCACAAACTTAAATGCTCTAGAGCCCAGTAGACAATGGAATTGGCACACAAGATCTTGGTGGGAACTACACTAGCCAAGAGGAAGCAACACCTAATGGCCTCATGGGCACAGAGACTGGTCTTCTGAATTCTGAGAGAAGCCAGAAACACAAGACGGTGTGTAGTGAGGCTGAATTATAGATGATCATAGCTTATTTAAATGTATTAAAATAAAAACTCATTATGGCCAAATAAAATAAATCCCCAATGGCTAGGTGGGCCTATGGGGTTCCAGCATGCAAACTGAGTTTCATCTGGGGACTATCTAGAGCTATCCTTTGCCTACTCTGGTAGATTAAGGGACTGGAGAAGGGGTGAAACGAATGTGTCCTGTTTTGCTGTTTGTTAGCATGTTTGTTGAGAAAATAGTTGGACTATGGCTAAAATTTATTTTAGACTATCTGTGGGTTTGGAATACACTGTTTATGACCCAGATCCTAAATCAAGAGTGGCTGGAAGCTACTGTGACTGTGTATTATTTTCTCCCTCACAAGCAGTCAAGCTTTTTGCTGCACTACAGAACTGACGTGAATTCAACATTCTTCAAGCTGATTGTCAGTTGTGCTGCTGAACTTGCAGAAAAATCCACAACCCTATGCACACCTTCCTAACATTGCCTGTGCAATGCCTTTGTCCAGAGTGCCCTGGTTAGATTTATGTCCACTTGACATACACCAGGGTCATCTGGGAAGAGAGAGCTTCAATTAAGAAAATGTCTCCATGGGCTGGTGAGATGGCGCAGCAGTTAAGAGCACTGACTGCTCTTCTGAAGGTCCTGAGTTCAAATCCCAGCAACCACATGGTGGCTCACAACCATCTGTAATGAGATCTGATGCCCTCTTCTGGTGTGTCTGAAGACAGCTACAGTGTACTTACACATACTAAATAAATAAATCAAAAAAAGAAAGAAAGAAAGAAAGAAAGAAAGAAAGAAAGAAAGAAAGAAAGAAAGAAAGAAAGAAAAAAGAAAATGTCTCCATGAGATTGGCCTGTAGGCAAATCTGCGGGGTATTTTCTTGATTGATGAGTAATGTGGGAGGGTCCACCTCACTGTTGGTGGTGCCCGCACCCTGGGCAAGTAGTCCTGGGTTGTGTAAGAAAGCAAGCTTAGTAAGTCATGGAAAACAAGCTAGTAAGCAGTGTTCCTTCCTGATCTCTGCTTCAGTTCCTTCCCTGCTGAGCTCCTGTCCTAACTTCCCTTCAATATGGACTGTAAGCCATAAGAAGAAATAAACCATTTCCTCCCCAAAGTTGCTTTTGATCGTGGAGTTTCTCATAGGAACAGAACCCAAACTAAGACACGGGGCATTTCCGGACAGTCAATGTCCTGTGAGTGAAAAGCTTTTCCAAAGAATGTAACTTTCCTGAGTCAAAGGGCCTGCTGTTCCCCATTTTACTCCAGCAAAGCTGTCAAAAGCACCAAGCAAACCTATGTCTCTTTGGGAACAGCTTTCCCGGCACCAGTGTCTCAGGCCTGCTGCCTACATTATAGTCAGTGTAGTCTGGTTTTGATGGAGGAGGCCTTGTAAATACAAGAGAAGACTTTGGACACCTGTAAAATCAGTTCGTGCTGTAGCTTTAAGAACCATATTTGGATATAGCTTCCCAGAGCCTCACTTTCTTTAAAAACACCAGTGGAAAGGAACAATGTGGCATATTAATGGGCTCTACAGGCTTGGGGGAATAACAGTTTCTCTTGAAACCTGAGGTGTTACATGCAGTGTTAGTGGAAGACAGCTTTTTGTTTCTGTAGGTACAAACTTTTCCTCCCACCACACAGTGCTGGCAGAGGACCTTCTAAGCTTTTTTTCTTTAAGCAATAAAGGAGAAATACCCACTATACATTTGAGCTAACATTACCAGAGTCTTGAATTGCTGGATACGGCAAAGATTATGATTAGAGTGACTGTCACCACAGGTTGCCAGGCTTCATTTTATGAGGACTGTGAGCTTGTTCCTTAACTACTCTTGCTTGACTGCCACAGCACTCAAAGCCCCACACCAGAGCACTCTCAAGGTGTGTCGTGAACCATCTAAGACAGTTTCTAGAAAGCCCATCCACTTCGACTGCCACCCCCCTTCCTTATTACATTCACCTGGTGGGTAGCACCATTCTTAGTTTCAGGATACCTCAGACTCTTCCATCCGATTCCAATGAGGCCTAAGGACAACCAAGTGATCACAAAACCTGCTGTGACTGTCCCTACATTTGCACATTTTAGGTTGAAGAAAATTGTAGACTTAGTTCAAATTCATATATTAGTGTGCCCTTCTTCTCTCACTAAAGACCACATTCCGCCTCTTCTCTTCTGCTCTACCCTTTCAACAACTGGATATAGGAGACTTATATTTTAAAAGGTGGGTAACTGAGAGGTGGTTCAATAGACCACACAATGCAAGTAACAGGGTTACTTTCAAAAACTTACAACAAACAAATGAGGACAGTGTAACTATTCCTTAAGCTGTTCCCTACCTCCTAACTCAAAGTTAAGGCTGTCTGCATCTCTGAATATTTCCTCTTTTTTTCCCCTTCCCTTCTCCCTCTTGTTCCTGCCCTGCTCACTCCAGACTCGTTCACTCTGGCCCATAGGATTCTTTATTTGTTTCTCATTGTGGATGGTTGTGAGCCACCATGTGGTTGCTGGGATTTGAACTCATGAACTCCAGAAGAGCAATCAGTGCTCTTAATCACTAAGCCATCTCACCAGCCCTGAATGTTTCCTCTTTATAAGGAAGTCTACCCACATATACACTCAGGAGCTAAAGCTTGGATGGAAGCTGAGTAGCTTATTTGGGGGCTTATTTTCAGTTAAGTAAATAGCAACAGTTTGAACAAGATACAGTCATGTGCTTTGCTTTAAAAACTGAGAGATCCTTTGTGAGCTACATAACTCACTTACTTTAGCTGGACTGTGGCAGACTCATGGTTATGCAGCTATCCCAGCAATCAGTTTGGACCATATCACTCTGCAAAGAAACTCCATCGTCCTCAGCTACCCTCTTTCCTCTCTTGTGTCCCAGCCCAGGCATCCCTAGGAATCTACTCTGTCTTCACACTGTTCAGGACCTTTTCTATAACTGCAGGAATGATATGTGGTCTTCGGGGAACGCTTTCTTTTTTCAGCTCACATAAGTTTCAAGACTCAACCACACTCACACATTTAAGTGCTACAGACACACAAGGGCACTGTCTGAATGTTCCACAAGGACTTGCACAGCATGCACTTGCTTAGCCATCTCCCTGTCCTATCCTGCTGCATCCCAAACCCATGTATACAAAATAGCCTCACGTTTCCCTCTCTACATACAATATCCCTCACGATTTACTCATTTTGGCCAACAAAAAGACCATCTGCCTGATGTAACTTTAAAACCAACAAGTTTTTTTTTTTTTTATTTCATTCAAGCCCGATCCAACCAATATTGTGCTAGAATAGTTCTCTAGCACAATCACCTTTCACATCACCTGTCACCTGCCTGCTCACCACGTCCCACAGGCTCAGTGACACCCCTTAGCCAGTCCCACCAAAGACTGTCCATTTCTCACCCCGCTGAGTCCCCTCTGTCCTGGCTGAGGCATATACCAGGTGAATACAGCAAATGGCATTATTTCGAAGGCAAAAATGGGGATGAAAAAGCTCATGGTTTTCGTCAATTTACACTAGTGCCTGAGATGACGGACGGTGACTCAGACATCCCCCAGAGTTGAAGACAATGCACACGTGCTGTGGCTTCTCCTTGGGCAGTCTGGGCACCACCTGCACAGCTTCTGACGATGACTTTTAGAATGTCTCACCTATATGATTCTAAGGTGCAGCCTTTGGGGCTCCTGAACTGCTATGACAGGGTGGTACACAAGACAACTGAGGGGCGAACGGAGGCTGGAGGGGGTACTGGAGGCGTGCTGTTGAGGAAGGATTAGGAGGCACAGCCTTGTTAGGTCTTGCTTTGAAGTTTCAAAAGCCCATGCCAGGCCCAGTGTGTGTGTGTGTGTGTGTGTGTGTGTGTGTGTGTGTGTGTGTCTGTCTGTCTGTCTGCCTGTCTGTCTGTGTCTCTGCCTGTTGCCTGTGGCTTCACAAAGAATGATGTTTGCTTTTCAGTTAATGAAAACAGGGATCTCTTCTGAAAAGCCAGCTTTAGGCGTGGGGGATAGGAGAGGAAGCATAGAATGGGCAAGAGACCTGGCTGTGGTATCTCTGTCTCTCCCTGGGACAGGAGATAGGTAGCTGTCTGTCTATGACCAGACTTTGCTGCTGAGTCCACAGGCTGGTCACTTCCTCAGTGCAGGATCATGTGTCAGAACTCTGGCTTACAGTGCTAGAATCTAAAAATGGCAGGGCTCAAATTCTCTCCTTTGAGTATCAGAAAAGGCAACCGGAAGTAGAGCAGGCTCAGGATGCAGAGCTGTGGGGAGCTAACTTGGGCCTGGAATGGCAAAATCCATCCTCACCGCCACTTATGATTTATGGTGCTGGGCTCAGTCCACTGAGGCTTGGAAGTAAGGAAGCAAGAGCCCCAACTTGCTTTCCAGTTGGACTGCTTTCTGTTCTGGTACTCTCCTCGAGAGGCAAAGCAAAGGAAGCACAGGACTCAAAGGATCCTCTTAGAAGAGGCCCATAGCAAACATTCAAACCTAGTTACAGTTTATAATCCTTTATCTTTTTCATATCTTCAGCTCTGATGATCTTCTCATATTTCATCTGTATTGTCCACTATTTATCTGACACTGAGAAGTTAGCTAGAATATATAAAAACAAATATAAAAGAACTAAGTAGTATAAAAATTTAGTCAGGTTGTAGCAGGGAAAAACTTGCTTGTGGTCTGCAGCTAACTCTAGGAAGGGCAGGGCAGGGCAGGGCAGGGCAGGGTTAGTATATAAAGCTGATAAAGGGGGATGGGTGGGGTGGTTTCCATCGATAGGTTTTCTAGGACAGGGGATGCTACTCCTCTTTTGAGATTCACTATTCTCTGAAAAAGCAAGGTACTGAGCAGCTCTGGGGTGCAGCAAGGTAGCTCTGGGGTGGAGGAGGCAGGGAGTGTGTGGGGAAAGAAGGTTTAGGAAAATTCCTGTTGATATTCTATATTCAGAAAAGAAACTTGGCGTAGTAGTATTCTGTGGGAATAAATGTCTTCTACAGAGATGTGGGAAGGAGAAGGAGCAACTAATCAAGTCAGATCTAGCTGAGGCAGAATACCCGGCAAAAAGAGGGTAGGAGGCCTAGCCCTAAGGGCCAGGCAAGGAGAAGTGCACAGAGGAACCACAAGGCCGCACACTGCAGTTCCAGGGCCTACAGTGGTGATACCAGAGCTCTGCCCAGGATCAAGTAGAACCTGAAGGAGCTAGCTCGCCAGGGCTCCCTGGGTGGCACCTCTGGGAAGCAGTCATGTTTCAGCATTCTGAGATCATGGATTACTTTTAGGAGATGAAAACCACAGAGCCAGTCGAAGAAAATGTACTAATGTCCAAGTAATTCTCCCTTTTACTTCTGGGGACCACACGTGCCCAAAGCCAATGCACAGACACAACCAAGGTCATAAATCTCAGGTCCAGAAGGGGCTGCTGTGCCTGGAAAGAAGAGGAGTGACAAGGGAAATACCTGGCCAGTTGTTTGGTCCTTTAACCCTCTAGCAAACTATATGGGATAATATGAAAGCTGGCCTGAGTAATACATAATTGGCCTAAAAGGCTAGCTGGATCCTAAGGCTGACAGTGTGGGGCTGACTCCAGGGGTAAGGTGGGGGCTTGGAGGGCAGTAGGGATGTCTCAGAATCAGCCCGGAATGAGAAGGAGAACACAGAAAGATGAGGAGACCAGCGGTGAGGAGTGAGATCAGCAACTGGCCCTCTAGTCTTTTTGTTGTTGTTGTTGTTGTTGTTTTGGTTTGGTTTTATTTGTTTGTTTGTTTTTTCAAGACAGGGTTTCTCTGTGTAGCCCTGGTTGTCCTGGAACTCACTCTGTAGACCAGGCTAGCCTTGAACTCAGAAATCCGACTGCCTCTGCCTCCCAAGTGCTGGGATCAAAGGTGTGCACCACCACCGCCAGGCTCAACTGACCCTCTATTTGGTATCAACATTGACAGAGAAGGTCATCAGAACAATGGATGGAGTTAAGGTGGAAGTTTACATTAGCAGCTTCCTCTTAGCTCTTCAAGCCCATATCATACACTAGAGTAAGACACACAGCATTTCTAAAGTGAAGAAAAAGGAAATACACACACACACACACACACACACACACACACACACGTGCACACACACACACACACACAGATAGATAGAGAGAGAGAGTGTGAGAGAGAGAGAGATTGTATTTTACTAAGATGATGCCCCTTTTTTGAACCGAGATCTAGATGTTTACTTTTATATGAGATATATACTTTTCATCTATACATTTACTAAAACCATAACGTGATTTTGAAAAGATGTATTTTGGGAGGTATGGGTAGAGAAGATTACAGATCCATGTACTATTATTGAATTATGCAATGGGTTTAATTTGATATTTTTATATTAATATTAGAGCTATCCTTTTTATGTAGATAATTTTTCAAGGGATAGTGGGGAGACTTTGGTTCTGAAAATACACAGTAATTTTTTATTCTGAAACATACTTTTGCAGGGAAAGAAACTGACCTTGGAAGGATTTTTCATGCCTGACTCACTTTGGTCCCTGGGTATGCAACAGTGGGGTAGATTGATTGTCCAAGGAAATTTAGCTTCTCACAAAAGAAAGTTTAAATCATTAGCAGAACATGCCCTGCATGAGTTCACAGCAAGCATTTCTAGTATTATAGAAATATGCTCATTGTCAAATGTTCCCCAAGGATATGTATAGCATACTGTAACCCTTACAAAATAAAAAACACGGAATAGGGGTTCCAAAGGCCTGCAGTCTGTAGCAAGTTTGAAACTAAGGTATATGACCATAGGCAAATTTCAGATAGAGCCCAAGTGTCCAAGATGAGATTAAATATGTCTGCTACCACAATATCTCAGAGACAGCATCAACTGTGAGCAGGAAACAGTATCAGAAATGAAAACACTTGGAATCTCAAGAGTACCACATGAAAGCAAGCAATTATTATATAAAGCTTTATATAGTTTTAGCAAACTTTAAGTTCTTTGAGTGCCTACTGTGGACAAACCATTTCTCTAGACATTGTGAATTCTAGGAAGAAATAAGCCCTTAAGAGATATTGGTCTATTTTAAAAAGTAAAATCACATTATGAAGACTTTAAGAGTATTTCAAATTGTATGGGATCATATTCAAATAAATAGGTTAATAAATAGATCAATTTAGACACACAGTAAATGGAATGAATATGTGAAAATAAGTACAATGCAAATGGACACCTAAGGACACATACTGCTAAGTCTGTAAACCCGAAAGATTTGAGCTGAATCATGGATGCCTTTCTTTGTTTCTTCTTCTGTTTTTTTAAATATCAAAAGGTCTTGTGGCCTGTGCCTGTATCTGGAAAAGATATTTGTGGGCCCGAGGACACAGGGACACAGGACAGGCTTGGAGGAAGACATACAGGGATTATGTACAGGGACTTTGATGTCTAGTAGATGACGGGTGAGATGAGAGCACAGCTTACATCCTAACCCTAATGAAATGGCATCAGGGTGGCAGAGATGGCTTAGTTTATAAAGGCCTGCTGGGAAAGCCTAAGAACCTGGGGTCAGACCCCCAGGATCCATATGAAAATCTTGGAACAGTGCTGAGCTCCTCTTACCCTAGCCCGGGGATGTGGAGACAGGAGACTCCCTGGGGTTTACCAAGCATCTAGTCTAATTTGGGAGTCCCAATCTGGGAGTTCTAGGTTCAATGACAGACCTTGTCTCAAGCAATAAGGTGAAACTTTGGGCACTGACCTCTGTCTTCCACATTCATGTGTACCCACACATGTGTATTCATCTGTACACAGACCACATATATATGTGTATACACATTATCTTAGGGTTATTATTACTACCACCAACACCAAAGCAACTTGTGGAGGAAATGATTTATTTTCCACAGCACTGTTCATCACTGAAAGAAGTCAGGAACTCAAAGAGGGCAGGGACATGGAGGCAGGAGCTGATGCTGATCATGGAGGGGTTATGATTACTGGCTTGCTCAGACTGTTTTCTTATAGAACCAAGTATCACCAAATGGGCTGGGCTCTCCCCCATCAGTCAATAATTTAAAAAATGCCCTACAGGCTTGCCTACAGCCCAATCTTATGAAGGTATTTTCTTAATTTCGGTTTCCGCCTCTCAGATGACTTTAGCTTCTGTAGGCTGGCTGCCTGCCTCTGCCTCCCAAGTTCTGGGATCAAATGCCACCACATTAAACAGGGGAAAACATCACATTTAAAGAAGCTAGAGAGGAAGGAATGTCAGGAAAAGAAGTTCAAGTTCTGAGAGGTCAGGAAGACTTCCTAACAGAGGCCAACAGAGGAGAGCACATGATGTATCAAATGGGCACCCAGCTGTTCCATCAAATACTACTTTAGATGTTGTTGTAATGTGATTAACACTTGGAAGCAGATTATCCCTTTAATCTAGATGAGCCTCAAACAATCAGCTGATGGTTTTATAAGCAAAAGCTGAACTTTCCTGGTGAAATAATTCTGCCTCAAGACTGTAGTGCAGAGAATAGGAAGTTATTAATCAATGGGCAGAAATTTTAGCTAAATAAGATAAATATGCCTTAGAGGTTTACATTGCAATGTTGTATGTATAGTCAATAGCAATGAACGGTATACTTATCAACTTGTCAAGAGAGTAGCTAGTGTACACTTACCACTACTACAATAATGATGGTGAAGAGGAACTATGAGTTTTCTGCTTACTATGCCCTATAGATCTGGATCTCAAGACTGCAAGATCAAATTCTTACTTGAGTCTGTTTACCCTGTGAATTTTGGGCTTCCCAGCTCATACAACTGGTGAGCCAAAACTAAACCAAACCAAACCAAACCAATCAATCAGCTCCCATCCCTTCCCTCTCTCTTCTCAGCGTTGGCTCTATCCCTCAGTGTTTTATTTTCATATTCTCTCTCTGGAGAAAACTGACTGAGATAGATAAACAATGTAAAAGCCTAGAATATACAGGAGAGAAATGCGAAACTGAGAATGTAGGTGTGGCTGCCCAACCATGTGTGCCCAGCACTCCATGCACACTGTGCAGCTGCAGTGGAGACTCAGGTTATAGACTGGGATGGAAAAGGGAAGGAACTAATGTCTGCCCAAAGCCTACTGGGCCGTGGACAGTTCTCACTCCTCTGCCCTCTCACCAGGATTCTATTTGAGGGAAAAAAAAATACAAGAATTATATTTCTAAAGAAACTTTTTAAAATGCTTAGAAGGTATTAATATTAAGGGAAGCTAAGTGAGAGGTGCACAGAAATTCTAAGCTGTTTTGTAACTTGTCTCTCAGTCCCAAATTAGACCAAAACACAAAGATTAATAAAAGGGCCAGAGGACTCTTACCCTCTGATATCTGGACCTTCTAAATTCCAGCCTACTTTCAGTTGATCCTACAGTGAAATGACCAAGATCAAAGTTCTCCACAGACTTCCTATTCATGGGTAAACAATAACAGGAAACACATCTACACACAGATTAGCACGGGGAAACCCACACCATCTATAAAAAAAATAAGACTCAAAGTCTTGTTATTAAATATGAATAGCCATCCAAAGCTTGCCATTCTTATTTAAAAGCAAAACAGAAGCATCAAAAAGAAAAACCAAATAAGTCATGAAGCAGGATACTGGAAAACATAAGAAGCTGAAGAAAATTCATGCTTCATTTCAAAAATGCAGATTCATGCTTCATCCAACAGGATGGAGAGTCTTGGTAGACCACATAAGTGGACAGGGCAGGATGCTAAGGCTTAAAACTCTCTATTAAGGCATAGAGATGACCAATAGAATAATCAAAATAAATACCAACCTAGGAAGGGTGAAACATAATATAAGGAAACAAATGGCAAGCTGGCCATTTATTGTTGTTATTGGCCAAGTTATTATTACTAAATAATATTATTATTGAACTGTACACACCTGCATATATTCGTTATCAGAGACAAATGTCCTGGGAAAGAGGACTCCAGCTCATGTGTGGAGGTCAGAAGACAAGCACTAGGAGTTGGTACTCTCCTTCATCCAGGGATTGAAGAGCGGTTATCTGGCTTGGCAACAGCAGTCTTACCCACAAGCTCTCCCACCAGACCCTCAAAGGGAGGCTTTGTTTTTTTTAAATTTAACACTGTTTTAATCAAGTAACATAGCTGTTTGAAACAGAAAACTTTAAGGCAATTCAATAGAGCAGTAAAGGATTACTGCATGATTAATTTACCCAAGCTCATTGTGTGAACTTGAATCTCATTTGTTCAGTAGCACAACAGTGATGGAAGCCCAAGATCTCTCTTCAGTACTGAGAAGCCCTGACTGTTTCCTGTTAGAGTAACAGCACTAAGAAAAATCGTACCAGTGGGACTCTGAAAGGGATGAACTCCTAGAGAATCTCAGAGAATGGAAACAAATGGGCCAGCTATGCAACAAAGAACTCGAAACCTGGGGGATATGCAAGTCTGCACATCCTTCTCTTTGGAGTGACACGGCACATCTTTCTGGGTATGTGGCTTCTCTCCTGTTCAGTGCTCACCAGAGTGTTAGTGAGGCTTTATTTTTATCAAATACATGAATAATTTCAAAGTGAAAAGCTTAAGAAACACGTTTGTTATTAAAGTCTTATAATTTGTGAGATGACACCAAGGCTAAGATGCAAATGCTATATGAGCTAGGATGCCACACAAATTACAAACATGAGCTCTTAATTCCCAGAGTGCCCTTTTGTAGAAAGGAATAGATGCTAAGTTTCTCTGTTGAAGACAAGTACTCAAATATAGTTAGGAGCCCAGACAGAGTTTACATCAGGGATTTATTTGTGTCTGCAGTCCAAGGGCTTTGAGTGGGCTGGCTGGGATTTAGTCAACTGCACTCAGAATTCATTATCCAGAGTTCTCAGGTGCCCCAGTAGAACCAACATGAAGAAAAAGATATCCCAAGTTTTATGCCAAAATACAAGCTATGACCCAGAGATATGATTTTTAAATTTCCTTTTTAAAAAAGACAATTGGAGGGAGAGAGGTAAAATAAAGCTTGGAACACAGCAACACTTACAAGCAAAATCGAAAGTATAAGCTCTCTCTCCAAATGGTAAAGGCATTGAAGAACAAATCACAGTACTGTAGGGGAGCACGCCAAGCACAAGGTACTTAGATTATAATTTAAAGGTCTCCTGGTTAGTTTCTGTCAACTTGACACACGTGAGGGTAGGGTCGTATGAAAAGAGGAATCCCAATTGAGAAAGTGCCGCCATCAGATTGCCTGCAGGCAAGTCTGTACAGGATTTTCTTGATTAATTATTGATGTGGGCGGGCCTGACTCACTGGAGTCAGTGCCACCTCTGGTCCTGGGTGCTATAGGAAAGCAGGCTGAACAGGCTATGGGGAGGAAGTCAGCAAACAGTGCCTCCCTGGTGTCTGCTTCAGTTCCTGCTTCCATGTTATGGCCCTGTGCATGGGGGATGGACCAAGGTCAGGAGCTGTAACATAAAACGAACCCTCTCCTCCTCAAGTTGCTTTTGGTTATGACTTTTTTTTTTTTTACCATAACAACAGAAAGAAAACTAAGAAATAGGGTTAATCTGAAAAAACTATGTTCAGTTTTAGCTTTTTCTTATTTTCCCCAAGTAAAAATCATAATTCACTATTTAATCCCAACTCAAAGCTCTCCTTTTGGTAGAAAGCAACCACTACATACACATTAAATGCTGCCTTGTTAATGTAATCATTTCCTCAGATCATTCGCATGTAATACACAGGACTCCAAGGATGATAATCTGGGGTGAGTGTATACAGGCTGAAAAATTACAAGTTTCAAGCCTTGATCCTAAAATCATAGGACAGCCAGGCCATTTTGCTTTTCACGAGGATGGCACACTGCCAGTTGATCATCCGGCTACCTTAGTATGTCGAGAATTACCTTTTGCCAGTTTGAAGGTACTGGAGATAAAATTTTGAAAAGCGCTGGATTTCTGAATGGTGGAATAAGATCATGACAACTGTTTACATTCTGCTATAGTTTCAGCACCAGCCTATGAGTCTCAATGACTTTACTGAGCTAAATGAATGTGCAGCATCCTAAAGAGTAGAAAATTACTTCATCATATGCCATTCACAGCCCAAAATCTGAAGAGCACCCCAAATCAATCTTTATTATTGTAATTGCATACATGTGATCCAAATTCATCAATAGTCAGCTGCCTTCTTCCTCCTATGGTTCTCACTAGAGGGTGAATGCCAGAGCACTGAGAAACCTAAGAGTGAAAAACGGGGCAATAGCTATGCAAACTAGGGCTCAAAAGTCATCCCTAAGCCTTCCTCCATCTGAGAAAGGGTGAGATGTGTGGAGCGTTCAGTGAGTCCTCCTCTCATCCAGCAAACCATTCATTGTGACACATTTCAGAGAAGGAACCATTTCATTGGGACTACCAATATGAATATTTTAATTATAATGTTTAAGGCTCATCAGTGATAATTGAGCGTCACTTCCTATTATATTATGGCCACCCCTTGGTGTCTTCTACAGTCATATCAACTTGTGTTTACTAAAATGAAGTGGTACCTCCGTAAAGGTTCACTCTGTGAACTTTCCACATGCCTCACAATAATGCTCAAAGACATTTGTGTTCTTTTGTTCCTTTCAGAACTGACCTCTAGGCTCTGCCAACTGGGTCTCCTTGAGGCCACGTGGAAAATAAAAAGTTGGACAATTCACTAGGTCTACAAACAGAAGAAGTCGGAGAAAACAATTTACTAGACAATAAAAGGGCCCAGTACTGGGTAGGCTTAGTTGCTACCAGGTGCAGAGTTCTAGAACTGCTGGGCACTTGGTACAATCAAAACCTGTGACTGTTTCCTCCACCTTCCCTAAGCACTCACATTCTGACACCTCAGCTCTGAAACATTCTCCTGTAGAGAGATCAGGAGCTGAAAACAAAACAGTTCTCTTCATCTTAGTCTTGGTCTTTACTGCCAAGTCCAAAATGACACCGTAAAGTAGGGAACTTAAATTAGCCCGCAGCACAAGAACCTACCAGTGATGCCCGAGAATAATCTCTCTTTCCCAAGGCATCTCTGGGAGAGGGCGGGGAAGGGTGTATATAGCACTGTGGCTCATGGGCAGATCTTTGAACGGGCATTTCCCTGAGGCAAAAATCCCACTGAAAATAAGGATTTTCCTGCTGTCTCCACTCCATTCTATTTGGCTAAACCACAGTTGTGAGAAAACTATAAAAGGTCCCAGAGTTCTGCGGCCTAGGTTGCACATTTTCCTTAGTCAGGATCCTTCATGATTTTGGTATTAGCGCTATGTTTTAGTTAACTGCTTTAGGGGTTACTATCCAGATTTCCAAGCCAGGGTGCTGATTTGGTTACTGTAGAACTCTGAAAGTTACCAAGGGACATGGAGGGGCCACAAGCCTTTATCTTCTTCTTTTTGACAGCCATCTGACTAGATTGATCAGGTCATAGCCAACAACAAACCACAGGAAGATGAGAGAGACCTCCCACTCAAATAGTCTTTGAGCTGATTTCTTTGATCAGTCCAGTGGATGCGGACTACAGCACTAGCTAAGCAGCACACAGACACATGCTTCTTGAATTAAGATCTAAGTTCCTAGATCAGGTACAGAAGCCAAAGTGCCAAGATCAGGGGTAGAAGACACAGCCAGACCCCTCTATTTTCACTATGTGCTGGCAGTACTTTGTTAGTGTCATCAACTTGACACACCTGGAAAGAGGGAACCTCAGTAAAGGGATTGCCTCCATCGGATTGACCTTAGCCAAGGACACTTTTTCTTTTTTTAAAAAAAGAAAACATTAGTTATAGATATGGGAGGCTCAGCCCACTGTGGGAGTGCTGCACTTGGGCAGGTGGTTCTGCATTATATACAAAAGCAGGCTGAGCAAGTCACAGGGAATGAGCCAGTAAGTGGCACTCCTCCATGGTGTCTGCATCAGTGTTTGCTTACAGGTTCCTGTCTTGCCTTCCCTCAATGACAGACTGTGATGAGGAACTAAAAACCAAATAAATCCTATCCTCCCTGAGTTAGTTTTGCTCTGTGTTATATCACTGCAACCAAGAAAGCAAACTAGAAAAAAGCGTAAGGCCAGCACACTGAGCACAGAAGAGAAGGTGTCTTCCAAGCAAAGCACCGCAGTGCTCAGAATCTGAAAACCTTCAGCTGAGGAGGGAAAAGAACGCATTCCTGGGCAATAGAGAATTTGAATATATGTTGGAAATATCACCCTGTAAAAAATGCCCATCTTCAAGTTTCCAATACAGGACGTCTTCAGAGGTAATCAACACTACAACTTTGGTGAATTCCCAGGCCTGGGAAATCTTTATAACACCCAATAGATTTCCCTAGTTCATCTGAAAAGTTTCTCTAATCTCCCCTGAATATTAAGGTACCATCTCACCAAACAGTCCAACACCCTTTACACATTTCTGGGGAAGAAACTAAGTTCCATGTATAAATAAAAAGCATAAGCTGTTGGGATGGGGCCTACCACCCGATTCTACATCATACTCTCCTCAAAGTACCTGCAGCAGAGTACACAACCTAACTAAACCCTTTAAGTGCCTTTTCATCTATCTCAAACATGTGATCCTACTGAAATGGTCTAAAACAGTGTAGATGGTTTCATCTTAATTATAGACCTTCTGAATTTTCACCAATATTATAGCAATTGAAAATAGTTCAGGTATGTTGGAAGAGTCAGTAGTTTCTCTCTACCCTATCCCATTTTTTTTTATTTATATAATCTCACTTAATTCTCCTGCTCAGACTCCCCAGTATTAATTTAGGTGTATGATCCCATTCTCTCTCCACCCCTTTTTAAAGTAAGAGTTGAATTAGCCAACACAGGTAATTAAGCTACTGAGAACATTTGAGGCAGGAGGACTGTGCATCTGAAGCTAGCCATGACAACTTAGACCCTGTTTCAAAATAAAGATTCAGGAAAGAGATGGGAGGGAAGCTCACTGGTAAAGCTTGGCATCTAATCCCTACTACTGAAAATAAGCAAGTTGACTTTCATCTGCTAGACTGCTTAGTCCATTTCTTGGTATCTTAATAAAAGAAACACCAATATATGTACACATACATACACACATGGCTTGCAGGGATGGCGTATAACTCAGATACAAAGACTGTGTCTTGAGTAAATGAAGCTCTGGGTTCCATTCCTAGCATAAAGTGACTGAGTGCTATGGTGAATACCTATAATCCTAGCATTAGGAGGCGGAGGCAGGAAGATGGGATGTTAAACATAACCCTTAGCTACCTAATTGGGTTACAGGCCAGATTGCATTTTATGAGAGAGACTGTGTTTCAACAAAGCAGAACAACACAAAGTTCTGTAAATATTTACTGTGGCTTTATTAATAGTGCATCAGATCTGAATACAATCCAATTTCCTATAGTTGATCACAAATAAAGAGTAGATCCACAATGGAATACTACACAGAAATAGAAAAGGAAGTAACTATTGTTATACACAACAACATGGATGCCCTTCAGATGAAAAGGCTTCGGGAGAGAATCCAGACTCAAACCAGGATACATACGATCCAAAGTGTAGGACTCCCTGGAGAAGGGAGAACACTAGAGTTAGAAAACATGTCAGGTAGCTGCAGGTGTAGCTCCTTGAGGCTGGTAGTGAAGGAGGAGTGGACGCCAAAGGGCAGGAGAAAATTATGGATGGTGTTGATAGTTATATGACTGTATGCATTTGTCAAAGTACATGTAGCATACACTAAAAAGGTTGCATTTTATGACAGGGAAGTTATATCTCAATAAACTAAAATGAAATCTCTGTGTAAAATATTCAGTGTGAGAGTCACAAACTTCAAAATAAGTTAACTTCCCACCTTCATCAGCCTGGAGGTGGAAGCATCTCAAACACAGGCGCCTCGTCCTTCTCCGACCCTATGTACCTAGTACACTAGAGTGTAAATATCCTGTGCCAATGGTTCTGGAGGGTATTAAGTCTATTCCCACGAGGCTTCAGGTATTAGGAAACTGAGGGGCTGTTTAATTTGCAAGTTGCTCATATGTTCCTAGTTCCCTTTGTATAGAGTCTGCCTGGATGTCCATGCTTTCACAATCATGGGAAACAAGAGATTATTTCAGACTGGGAATCTGACCTTGCTATGTGTGTTTTCTATGATGAAGGAAATTAATCCTTATTATTTTGTCTGGACACAACACAGTGATGGGGTGGGGGGACCCTCTAATTTTTTGACATTCTCGTAGAATATTTCTATAGAGTTAATATTTTAGCAGAAAAATATGCCAAAACCATCATATATGGTCTCAGTTTTGAATGGCTATGACCTGAATTTTAAGTTTTATTTTTCCTCATCCTTCCCCTAACAAATAAATCCATCAAGCATAAATGGAGCAACACCTATACAGAAATAAATACTAAGGGCTTTCAACAGGAACAAGTCAATGGCTTGCCCTTCAGCAGCTGCCATGATGACTCAGATCCTGCCAATGGAAGCACAGTGTGATGTGTCAGAAGACAGCCAGGGGAGGGGACTGGAGCAGACTCAGAAGGCACAATTTCACTGGGTCCTTCAAGAATAGATAAGGTATGAGATTGGACGTTTCATGCTTTGCATAGCTCGAGTTCATATTTAAGCAAGCCATTATCTGCTATGTTGGAGAAACCCAGATATCATGGGTGTTTAAAAAAATTTCCCCCAAATTCAATGTCTTTGGGCCTTAAGCCTCTGCATTTCTCCATAAATCTCAAAGACTCTACATTTAATGGGGAAGAGAAGCTCTAGTCATTGGATAATAAACAATTCTAAATTTTGCAGCATGGTCAAAATGCTGGCATAACAGAGTCAATAATCTGATTTGGCAATTAAGAAATCATTACGCAGCTTTAATAGAGAAACTTTCAGCAGGCAAAAGGCAAGGGGTCCTGATGACTCATTCTTGCTACAGCCTCACTTTCTGAGTCACCCACATTTTTCATTCAGGCATTCCAGCAGGGGGCTCAGGTGGAACCGTACTGCTTGTGGCCAAACCTGGGGATATGTAGAGCTGATCCTGAGAAAAACAGGAAAGGGAAAAAAGGACAGTCATATTGGTGACACACTCTGAGAGAGATGGGGCACTTGCTTGTACCAGGGACTATGCATCTAGGATCTTCAGTCTTCTGGTGGAGGGATGGCAACAAAAGCACTGCTATGAAATTTAGGAGGACCTTTGCTGCAGCACATTACCACTGCTAACCCAAACCTGGATATTTCCTACATATCGCAGAGAGATGCTAAAATCATAATTGATTATTTATACATGGTGAATTCAACAGAACCAGTAAGAGAAAAAAAAATGGTGGGAAGAGAGAAAAAGGTGTCTAGTATAAATTAGTTAAAAACCAGAGTTGAGAAGAATGTGAGTAATAGGCTCCCACTGCATCTGCATGCACAGTGAGAGAAGTGCACATACAAATGCTAATATTGGTTGTTGGTTATAGCTGGGAAGGAAAAAAATGAGAGGCAGGAGAAAAGTTTACTACTCAATGCATATAATTGTTTATTATAAAACCAATCTGAGAGCATTTACAGTCATCTGTTAATAGCATAAGGGTAACTGAAACAACACGAGCGAGTATTTTAGAACTAACCTCCCAGCCTAAAACACTGCAGTGGCTTCTCAACGATTTCTCACTTCACTGAACATCTCTGGAGATGACTCGGTTGCAGAACGCTATCTCCCCTGAGCGTGATCTGACCCAGTTGTTTTCTTGACTTTTAGAACGAACACCTTCTGCATCATCTACTATGAGCTTCACATTCCTGTCCAGACCAATAGCACAGCCCTCTCTCTGCATATTCAAGTATCCACAGAGCCACACCTGCATCCGGGATCTGTTCTGCAAGTGTCTGAAGATGAAGTTAATGGGATACACTGTGATTAGGATACACTGTGATCTGCTGTTTTTTTTTCACAGCAACAGCACATAAAGGAGTCTCACAGAGAACAGACTGGTGCCTGCTTGAGTTTGCTTTATAAAATTACACTGTATAGTGAAGAATGCTAACAAGTCCTTTCTGGGGCTAGCCTGAACCACCATCTGAAAAGTAGACTGAAAAGGAAAAGTGAGTGAGAGCGCTATTAGGTGATGGAAGCCAAAATTCACTTTAGCTTAGGGTTGGGGCGATGCCTCCGTGAGGAGGAGTGCTTCCTTCCCCCAAAATGAGGATCTGTTTTCAGATCTTCGGTACCCACATAAAACCTGTGCATGGCTACACAGGGCTGTAATCTCTGTGCTGAGGCAAGGGTTGCAGAGACAGAGAGATTGTTGAGACCTGATGGCTGGCCAGCCAAGCTGTAAAACATGTTTCCAGGTTCAGTGAGAGATTCTATCTGAAGGAATAAGGTATAGTGATGGAGGAGGATACCGGTACTCCTCTGACCTCTTCATGTATGTCTATGAGCATGTGCACCCATGTACACACACACACACACACACACACACACACACACATTAAACAAGCAAGAAGCTTAGCTTAATAGTGGTTACTGATGTTACTGCCCAATCCTTGAGCAACTAACTCTCAAGTGTGGTGAGAAGTTTAGATGCAGAAAGGCAACAGACCTGGTGTGAATGCACAAGACAGCTAGTCAGTCAGAGAGAACTTCCCTTGCAGAGTGGAGGACAGGTTCGGAATGCCAAAGCAGAAGAAGCACAAGTAGACAGCAGACTGAGAAGACAGGAAGAACACACAGTTAGCTTTTCATATGACAAGGAAGGGAAGGCAGTGGGGTAAGGACTCACTCCAGAGGTGCTGGAATGCTGCCCAAGGAGACTGGATGCCCTTCTGTATGCCAGGACTACATCAAGATTTCTTGGCATGGGCATGGATGGAAGCCACTGAACCAGAAAGGAATTTTGGTGCTAGAGAACTGGCTCACTGTTAAACAGTGTGATGAACTGATATCAGGCTAGTGACAGCAAGAGACCATGGGATGTGTGATTAACTGCCCAGGGACAGGGAAATATGTACACCTAAGATGGAGGTAAGAAATTAAGAAAGAGAGATGATGAAGCAGTCCAGAAGATTACATGTTTACAGAGGGATACTAATTTGTTATTTGTTTTTTTAGACAGGGTTTTTATTTTTCTTTTTGCATCAATAATTTA
The DNA here is from genome assembly GCF_947179515.1 of Apodemus sylvaticus. Lineage (NCBI taxonomy): Eukaryota > Metazoa > Chordata > Mammalia > Rodentia > Muridae > Apodemus > Apodemus sylvaticus. Next base: position 40,905,885 of record NC_067484.1, on the reverse strand, counting down.
TTTATTCAGTTTACATCCTGATCACAGTCCCTCTCCCTACTCTTCTCCCAGGCCTATCTTTACAAATCCCTCCCCTATTACCCCTTTCCCTTCTCCTCAGGGAAGGGTGCCATACCACCCTGGGATATCTGATCCCAGAAGGAATAAACTCATTCTCTCCCACTGAGGCCCAACCAGGCAGTCCAGTTATGGGAAGGGCATCCAATAACAGGCCAACAGAGTCAGATACAGCTCCCACTCCAATTGTTCGGGAATCCATACGAAGACCAAACTGCACATCTGCTACAAATGTGCAGGGGCCTAGGTCTGCTACAAATGTAGGGGGCCTAGGTCCACCCTGCATGCTCTTTGGTTGGTGGTTCAGTCTCTGTGAGCCCCAATGAGCCTATGTTAGTTGACTCTTTAGGTCTTGTGGTAGACAGGGCTTTTCTAAGTAGCTCAGGCTTATCTGGAATTTTCAATTCTTTTGCCTCAGCCTCCTGAAAGCTGTGTTTATAGGTATGTGCCCCTGTACCTGGCTTTTGACTTTTCGTGTCCCCCTGAGTTTGGGGAATAAGATACATATGCTTTTCAGTGAGTTGACCAAGAGTCAGTGAATCTGCTTGACATGATCCTTGAGAAAGATTCTGGATTCTTCCACCTCACTTCTGAGGACCTAATTCTAAACACATAGATATAAGACCTTTTCCAATTCTGTTTCAGAATCAGTTAGTACCAGAAACAAGGAGGACAGAATCCCCAAATCCTTTTGAAATTGAAAAACCCTAATCCCTTCCAGTCATAAACATATGTAACTTTGGAACAAAAGCTTTAAAGATGGAAATAAAGTGACTCAAGAGTCATGATGAAATAGCTTTAGTGAGAAAGCACTGATTAAGGAAGTTCTCTTAACCACTGAACATCTCTCCAGCCCTTAGATCCTGTTTCTAATAGAAATGGTGCAATAATCTGTTTAGACTATCTTCTAAATCCACTTTACCTCAAATTGACTGGATACTTTCTTTCCTTCCTTCCTTCTTTCCTTCCTTTCCTCCTTCCTTCCTTCCTTCCTTCCTTCCTTCCTTCCTTCCTTCCTTCCTTCCTCTCTTCTTTTTTTTCTGATAATATTATTATTTTTTGCTCCCTCCCCCCCCAGTCCAATCTCTACTTTCTTTCTCTCTTGAGAAATTATATTAGACCAACCATAAATATTTTTGTCCATTTGATACATCAGACTGATTACACTGACAGTGTAGACTTGACTCTTAGAGAGTTAACAAGACTCACTGAGAAGCACAGCCTGTTGTTTTGGAAAGTGATCATAAAGATAATCTGCTGAAATTAATCATTCAAATGACAGAAGTCTCACTTATTCCCTTGTACCACCCTCCCTCCGTGTCAATCCTCAGACTGGGTCACAACAAATTGAAAGACCACAGAGATTCACTGAGACAAGTCCCCAAATCTATGGAGGTTACTTGAAGATGCTCTAAGCCATAGATTACAATGAAAACTGTGCTGGCAAGATGGCTCCAGGGATAACACTTGCTGCACCAATCTGATGATTCTAGTTTGACCCCCAGATTTCATGGTAGGAGAGAACTGACTCCTCAAGTTTTCCTCTGACCTCCACATGTATGCTACAGTGCATGTGTGTGCATATACACACATGTACACCCCCCAACAGAGAGAGAGAGAGAGAGAGAGAGAGAGAGAGAGAGAGAGAGAGAGAGAGAGAGAGAGAATTCACAACAATAAAGGAGTGAAGACCTTAGACAGAGAATTGGAGAATCAGCACATGCCACAGACATCAGGACTAACGCATACATGCCAAAGCCCCAGAGGTCCCTGGCAAGCTCCTCCTCCTCAGCCCTCAGGAGACTGCATACTGTACTTTCCACATAATTGCTTTTCAGGTCTGCCTCCCACACAATCCTTCAGTGAATACCTAAGTCAGCAAAACAACAGGAATTTTTATATTGATCCTGAAATACTGGCAAGTCTGTAAGCTATGGGACTTAGCTGGGACAAAAACAGAATATTGCCAACTGCATGGGAACTTCTTATTTAATAAGACGGTGTGGAGAACACGTCTTTTTTCTTCCCCTTTCCAGATGGCAGGATTCTGATTTCTTATACAATGCCCATTTGTATGGCAATTATGCCCTTACCAGCTTTCAGTGAATCCATCAGAGCCGTCCAGCCCAGCACTTCCTGAGCACCCTGCCTCCTGGAGCCATGGAGTCTGTGTACAAGGTTGAATCCTGCATCTTGGGCTTCTGAGTTTCAAACTTCATCCTTGCCCCCCAAGCCTACTCTCTTCCCGACACTCTGATTTGACCTACACATATCTACGCAAAGTCAGCAATTCACCTCCATGATAGTATCACTGTCCTATCCAATCACCTCAGTCATGACTCCTAAGCTGAACTAGTCTTTGGTATTCTGTCTGGTACCTGGTCACTTCAAGCTAGCCTCCAGTAAAGGTGTAGTTTTAAAAAAAGTTATTTGTTTCCATATGGCAGACTTTTCTAGAAGTAACATGTATGGTATAACATATTCACTGAGCAAATATACTGAGCATCTATTTTTATTATAAGACTTATGCTAAAGTTATAACAAATGGGGCTTTGCCCTTTTGGCCTTTTCCCTAAAGCAGTTACTGATGTCCCATAGCAGATAGATATCTGCCTGTCTCATCAAAGCCAGATTATGGAAACAAAGCAAAATAGTAATAATACCTTAAAGTCAGGCTAAAGCTCAGTTTTCAAAGGGCTGTTACACATCTTTTAATATTCATGATCTTAAGTTCTCACTAGTGAGTTGAAAGAGAACTTTAATATCATTTAAGCAGCCTTGATTGTGCTCTTTCTGTTCCCCTTTAGCATAACTCCCTCATCAATCTTCCTTCAACAAGAATCCCTTGGAAACATGCTTCTAGGCTCCCCGCCCTCAGTGCTTGCTCTCATCCGCTGCTTCTCACTGATAGGAGAAAACAGCTTTAGGGCCTGAAGTGGTATGACAGATCTGATCTAATCACAGAGTCCGCTGGTCTGGGTGACTAAGTAACTTAGTCACTGAGTTAGATGTCAACAGAGCCAAAGGCTCTCAGATCTCTCAATAATTCTAAATGCTCAGATAAATGTAACAGGACCAGATCTCACACAGAAAGGAGAAACAGGGAAGGATGAAGGAGAAGCAGATGCTGCTGTGCCCATTCACTTGACAGGATCACTAAAGCAGAGACTTTTGGAGTCCCTTCACTAACAGGGTAGACAGAACACAGGCATTTGGAATCCTCTATGAGTTAACGAGGTACTGTACTGACTCGTGTCTCTCAAGTTGTCCTCTTAAAAAGCCCTATGGTGTTTATAATTCTACTTCAATTAAAAACAATTAAGAATAAAGATAATCCAGTTATTAAAATGATAATAATACATGTCTATTATTGAAAACATTAAACAAAAAATGCTGGTTAGCAAAAAAAAAAAAAAAAATTCCCTATAGCTGACCTAACTAGAGGCCTTTTGATATTGTTTGAGAAGCAAAGTAGAAATTTTGGCAATTCAGTGTTATTCATAATGGGTCAGAAAGATGATGCTTCTTTCTATTCAGATAGTCTAGTTAAAGTCTTTAGACATAAATTATGTATACACCTGAACTTTACAGCTGTGCACAAAGTACTAAACTTAATATGACTTGATTCACATTCATAAAACCGTGTCTCCTACCATACCGTCTTATGGCTAGCTGCTCAGGCCTAAAACTTAGGGTCATCTTTGCTTTCTTCACCCCACACCTCCAACCTATTACCAGGTCTTGTTTGTCCTGCTACACTGAAATAATTTCTCTTCATTGCTGCTGCCATCACTTTACCCAAACCAGTCTCTAGTCTTACCTGAACTACAGCAGTGACCACGTTGGCTGCTTTGCTTCTATTTCTTGTCACTATGTAATCTATTATTCTTTATAGCAGCCAGTGATCAGAGTGCCCAGGAAAATACAAATAGATCATGGTGAATTTGGTCCCAGCAAATTGGCACTGAGTATGCATCTATGGGGATGAGGGGCATTTGGATGTGCTAGACTGAGAGCCCTCACACCACCACTGCACTCTGGAAAGGCAAGAATGAATCCTTTTATATGGGACTCTAGGAAAACAGTTGTAATCATTTGGATGTATGCCACTTTGAACACTACAGAATGGACACTGCACATAGTGACACATTCCTAAGGATTTAGAGTGCGAAACGGGAAGACTGAGGAGGAGCTGGATGGACTTTCTGAAGAATGACATAGCTCATAAGGATTTAAAGAATGAAGCCGGGAAACCACACCAGCTACCAGGAAGATGTTAACTCTGTGGCGAGTGATGAAACTGGTTAAGAATTCCAGCCATACCACATGGCCTTTAGGGGAAAAGATCTTGCATTATCTCAGCCCTAATAAACACTTGTCTCCTGATTACTAGAAGACTCAGCAATAGAGATGAGAGTTATATTTAAATGCTTGTTTATAAGTTCCTTCCTCACCATTTAAGCCTGGCCTACATACAACTGGCATAGTTTGTGACTATGAAAAGCATGCCTACCTATCTCTGTTCTTGGTGGTTCTCTCACTGAAAGAAGTACGATGCTCCTTACATTCACATGGCCAAAGAAACTCATATGCATAAAGTATCTAAGCAAAAGAGGTGGGCATAGAGGACAGCAATTTCACCAACTCCAAACTGGAGCCAGTTGTTATGGTTAGTCAGGGTTTATTTTCTGTAATGAATGTAAAGATGATTAGTTATTTCAGCATTCCACTGCTGCACTGGCATGAAGAGGGAACTGTTGAGAAGCCGTTTTCCAGAGCCTGGACAACATTGCCTCAGGTAAAACAGCATCACTGAGGTGTTCAGAGGTGCATGCTTCACCTCCACTGCATTCCATGGCTCACCTACACAGACACTTAGACCCTGTCCCCATTTCCCCAGGCTGGGTGAGTTTCTTTCTAAAGCCCAGTTTGTAAATCAGACATAAATTTCCTTCCGCCAGCGCCATGTTTAGCTGTTGCTACAATGGAGTGTGCTGGAAGAAAGTCTGCCTGGAGGGAGCAATCAATAATCAGAGAAGAGAACAGAACGAGTGGAAGCCTCTCTGGACAGAGCAACTCAGGAGCAGCGCTTCCATCTTATTTAGCTCTTTAGCCTTGTAAAACCTAGCAGGTGCCTTGTGTTCACACACACACACAAAGGCTTGTTGAATTGAATAGACAATTGGAATAAAAGGAAAAAAAAATAGTCCAGAGAGGGAAGGTTGGTGGCTGGGGTGGGAAACAAGAAGAATAAGTAGTTAGGTTACTGGAGACAAGCACACCGTAGTGGCAGAGGAGTGGAAGGTAAGTATTACAGTTTACAATATTACTATTTACAAACAATGGATGGAGAATTGAATGTCAAAGGGAGATCTGACAAAACATCACATCTGTACAAGTTTTCACTAATGTAACAGGTACACATTCACACATACACATAAACACAGTAAATACACAGGAGTTAGCATTTGCTGCAAAGCTGAAAGGGCAGAGGGCTCTTGGGGTTGTTCATGTTGGCTTTAGCCCTTGCTCACAGGAAGCTGGCTTGCAGCTATTAAGGCCAACAACAATTGGAGGTGGCACACACTGAGAGGCACGCCCACCAGTAAGGCCCTCAACTCTAGAAGGGGAGGCACGCCCACCAGTAAGGCCCTCAACTCTAGAAGGGGAGGCACGCCCACCAGTAAGGCCCTCAACTCTAGAAGGGGAGGCACGCCCACCAGTAAAGCCCTCAACTCTAGAAGGGGAGGCATGGCCAGCACTAAGGCCCTCAACTCTAGAAGGGGAGGCATGCCCAACAGTAAGGCCCTCAACTCTAGAAGGGGAGGCACGCCCAACAGTAAGGCTCTTTGCTCTACAGAAATGTGACAGGCAGTCTGTTTTTACTTATTTTGTGGGAGATTCCTTCTGGTTTGACTTTCTAGTATAACCTGCAATCTACCTGAGGACCCACCTTATTTTTATCATCTATATATAGCACTGTGTATCTGTTCTCTATAAATAGGTTGCCAAGCTGCACTGTGCCTTTTGCAAACATTAAAGCAGAAATAGTACTGACACAGATCAATAATGTTTGCCCATTTCTCCATGCTGCGCTGCTTATTTTTAGCCCCTATGCAGAGCCCAATATTTATAGGAAAAACTTCAAACACTTCATATCACCTTCAGGAGTACTACCAACTGAAGACCAGGGCAGCAAAGAAAAAAATTAATTTACTCTAATCTTGTCATGTCTTTAAAAAATAGTAATAAATTCAGACTCTATAAGCATTTGTTCTACTGTCTTATCACAAGGATTTAGGCCTTTGGGGAAGAAGATCATGAAGCTTATAAAATTTATACTTATTTTAGTACTCCGTGTGTTCTTCCATCTGCCAATTTATCTAAGGTTTGATTCTTTACCCCACAGGCTCACAATGCAAAGAGAAAGCTCAGAGTTACTTGGAAATGGGAAGGACTATGACCCTCAGCTTTACCTTTCTTTACTAAAACATCATTTAGTGCATAGATGAATCACAGCTGCAGAACCCCAGTGAGAAGGGCCACAAGGCTCAACAATATAAAAGGTGTATTAGAAATAGCATTGAACACCCAAGCGAGTAATTGGGAACTGCCTCTCTCTAGGGGTACTTTACCGTTTCTGTGTTTCCTATAGAGTTTCCAGCATAAAACTCACATATGGTTGTTGTGAGTGGATGCTGCTCAGAAGAAAAAACAAGTTTCTTTTAAACACAAATAGTATTAGTGAATACTTGAGTCCCCAGTAGACTTGTGAACTTTAGGGGTGGGGTCTTAGGGAGTCCCATTTTATATGTGCATTTTAGGAAACAGACAAAAGGCTGCAATGGCACACACACTCGATTGAAAGATTAGTTTATGCCACTCTGTGATGCTGTGCAAGTTACATAAGTCTTTAGGACATTCATGTCCTATTTATGTCACTCTCCGACATAAGTTACTTAAGTCCTTAGGACATCCCTGTCCTCATGTGGGAGTATTAAGTAATGCCCATGATAGCAGCCATTAGTAGGCATGTGAACATCCTGAAATTATGGGAAAATTTTTATTTCCCAGAATCTGAATGTAATTTTTATGAGAAGAGAGCGTGCATCTTCTATTGTTCTAAAGTAGCCTATGATTCTTCCCTGTCTCTACAGCTTTAAGAACCTTTAGCCTAAAGCAGCAGTTTGGAAAATGACTGGATCATGAATTTCAACACTGAGATACTTTCGAATATGTGTGGTGTGTCTATATACAGATATGTAGATAAATGTTGTGCTACACATCAGAATCACAAAGCATGAGATGAGTGCAAAATAAACAAGGGTTTGAGGCAGATGCCAAGAGAGGGAACCCATGCCCTATACTGCCTGGAACCAGAGATTGGACAGGCCAGAGAGACCTTGGATGGGTGCCTTGTCCAGTCATCATCAGAGAGGCTTCCTCAGACAGCAAATGGGAGTGGGATCAGAGACCCACAGCCAGACATTAACCAGAGAGAGAGAGGGAGAGGGGGAGAGAGGGGGGGGGAGAGAGAGAGAGAGAGAGAGAGAGAGAGAGAGAGAGAGAGAGAGAGAGAGAGAGAGAGAGATATTCTAAATTGGGGTCTCCATTGGGTTCTTTCCTTTGGAGATTGGGAAACCCTGTGGGGGGGGGGGGATTTTCGGAGTCAGAGGAGACAGAAAACCAGGAGAACTTGACTCACTAAATCAACTAAGGGCTCACTCACATGGGCTTCTGGGACTGAGAAAGCAAGTATGGAGCCTGCAAGGGTCTGCCCCAGCTCCTCTGTGTATGGTAAGGCTGACCTCAGTGATTCCTCTGAAACTCTGTCTGCTCTTGAGACTTGGCCTTCTATTAGGTTGCCTTGTCCAGCCTTGATATGAGGGCTTCACTTTGTTTTATTATATCTTGTTTTGCCCTTTTCGCTGTCAGGTCTTAGATACCTGCTTTTTTTCTGAAGTCAAAACAAAGTAGGAGTGGATCTGGGGGAGAGGAGAAGAGGGAGCACTAGAAGGAGTGGAAACTTTGGTTGGAATGTATTTTGTGAAAGAAGAATCTATTTTCAATAAAAGGAAAAAGAAGCATTTATTTTAATATAGCTGAACATAAAACCTTTTATCATCCTAAATGGTCATTTTTCCAAGAGGAATATGACTGAATATGCTTTGATACCTTTGAAAATCTATATTTATTTATTCATGATACATTAATTTGGAAATGTAGCTCTAAGTTCAATTTTTTATTATAATATGTGGACTTTAATGCTTTTCATAGTTTTAAGCAATAAAAATCACACTTAAGATAAACATTTCTAGACACACTGTTTTTATAATATTCTGTGTCGAATGGTATTTATTTTCTTGGTTAGTCTTAGAACACTTTTATCTCGACAGGACATATTTGCTGCTGTGCCCCACCCCCATCGCTTGCTCTGCTAGGTAGCATAGTAGTAAAGTAGTGTATTATCACAAAAATGCAGGATGCTTTCTTTTTCGTAAGAAGAAAAAGAAATATAACTTATCTGTAGGTTTACTCACTCTTAAAGATGTTTCAAGAAGACAAATCAGCAAATCTCCATGAGGTACAAAAGATTTTCATGAACTGTCATCATTCTGTGGCTTCTCTGACACAACAGATGAATTTTTCTTTCTTTCTTTCTTCCTTTCTTTCTTTCTTTCTTTCTTTCTTTCTTTCTTTCTTTCTTTCTTTCTTTCTTTCTTTCTTTCTTTCTTTCTTTCTTTCTTTCTTTCTTTCTTTCTTTCTTTCTTTCTTTCTTTCTTTCTTTCTTTCTTTCTTTCTTTTTTTTGTAAACCTAACTTTATTAGTAGTGTCCCATGGCGTGCTGTGTACTTCCATTCCCAACACTGGGCTATACTAGCTGCTCGAAGCAACTGCACAGTGAATGAGCCAATCTTTTGTCACTTCACCCTGGGATCATTCTCAAGGAAGCATCTGCATTAGAGGAAATACTACTCAGTTGTTTTCCATAAAACATGTTTCATTGACTGTGAGAGATTCTTCAGTGGTGACTTACCAACAGAAGCTCTAGGCACACTTCATCTACGAAACAGAAACAAACCTGAGCAGGAAGTCAGATAACACACACACCCCTTCCACAGTCCTTGCCCCATGTCATCTGTCCTGTGGAATTTGTTTCTTTGGGATTCAGTAGCATCTTCTCTAATACTTTCAATATCATTTTCTGATAAAGACAACCATTTTAGATAATAGTTTTTCAACATCTTACTTTATCTTATGTTAGGACAAAACCCAGGAGGCAACAAGTGTGTTCAAAAGATAGTTTCTCTACTTTTGCAAATGAAAGAAATACCAGGAGAGGATTCAAAGCCACATCATCTAGTTTAATGAAATTTTATTAAAATTCACTGTGATGGACTAGAGATTCAGCTCAATGGGGAAGCATGTGTCGAACGCACTCAAGGCCCAGGATCAGTCCACAGCACTTCTACCAAATGACAACAAGAGGCCCTGCAAATTACTTCCTGAATTAAGCATTATTTTAAAAGCTACATTAAGTTGAAAAGAGTCCATGTTTTTCTAATGACACCTTCATATTATCATCAGGAAGTGCTTCAAGGCTAAGTGTAAGTTAAATTCCAATATTTTCATTCTTAATGATAGTGGGCACAGACCTATATTTCAAATAGTTATGTCAGTTTTGAGGTGTGAAGATCAACTTCTAAAATATGATTGGATTGTTACCATTTTTAGCTAATAATTTGGCTAACAAGCAAATTATCTTAGAACAAAATGTCATTTCCATTTTTGTATTGCTTATTGGTGTTTACATAAAACACAATATCTTCTATTATATTTTATATTGGTCCTTTATCTTCCCTCCCTCCCTCCCTCCCTCCCTCCCTCTCTCCCTCCCTCCCTCCCTCTCTCCCTCCCTCCCTCCCTTCCTCTGAGACACGGTCCATGTAGTCTTAGCTGGTCTGGAACGGACTATGTAGACCAGGCTAGACTAGAACTCAGAGAGATCCATGACCCACTAGTCTCTGCTTCCTAAGTGCCAGAATTAAAGGTGTGTGACACTTCACCTGGCTTTGGTTGTTATTTTTGATGTAATAAAGCGACTCGATGTATTCTGCTGCTGTTCTTGTGTTGTACAGCTCGAAATATGTAACATTCTACAAGTTAACCTAGTTGGACTGTATACATCCAGCACAACATCCTGCAAAGCAATTGAGGGAATAAACTTCAAACTCTGCATGTCCAGGAAAAGTCTCCCAACTCACTTAACACATTATGGGGAAGGGCAACTGTCCATTCATCTATGTATTACTTTAATTTTTATTATTTTGTAGGACTAAAAGTGAATCGAGGGTCTATGAGATAGCTCAGTTGATAAAGGTGCCTACCATCTTTTAAAAAAGGTTTTATAAAGAGGCTTGGTGACTTGAGTTTGATCCCCAGAACCTACATGGTAGAAAGAGAGAATTGACTCCTACAGCCAGTCCTCTGGCTTCTATACATATACCATCTCTCTCTCTCTGTCTCTCTCTGTCTCTGTCTCTCTCTGTCTTTCTCTCTCTCTCTGTGTCTCTGTCTCTCTCTGTCTCTCTCTTTCTCTGTCTCTCTCTGTCTCTCTCTCTCTTGCTTGCTTGAGCAAGTGCGCGCGCGTGTGCACGCACACACACACACACACACACACACACACACACACACACACACGTTGACTTAGAATCTAAGTGAATAAATTCCAGTATTCTTTTTTGCTATGTCTTCATTAGTTAATCTTGTAAACTCAGCTCTGAAAACTTGAATCTAGGTTATCCCTCTTGTCCAGCCCACAAATTAAAGGAAGCAATGGGCCCTGTGCTTAAAAGGTACCAGCGGCTTTCAGTTTCCAATTGCAGGGGAGCTCCTGAATAAGGTCTAAGGCCACCTTTATGACCTTGAGGATTCAGAGAAGGTTTCCCTTCAGAGGGCCAGAGTGAATAACCAAGGAGGGTTACTTGGTGAGTGAATGTCTCCTGTGGTTACTGAGAAGAGTGAATCCACTCTGGGAGCTGGGGGAATCTACTCTGTGTTAGAAGCATTGCTTGGTAATGTCATAAAGCTTAGCTCAAAGCACAATTATCTGACACATACAAATCACATTCGGAAGCCTTCACAGCTGTAAGCGGAGTGATGGGATGGGCCACACCTTTTCATAGTCACTCTTCTGGACAGCTCTACTTTGTGTGGGAAGAAGAAACAAATTGCATTTTATTATGTGGGGGAATAAAAGATTTCTAAATTTAGTTGTTATCACCTGGATACTTGGCTTTGAACACTGTTTTCCATATGTGCCAGCCTGAGGGCAGCAACTCAGAACTCCAGGGTGTACTACCGTAGGTAGCAGTGACAAAGTCATGTGCCAGATAGAAGCCAGACAACCTGGTCCGATGACCAAAGCTGTATTAAGAAAGGACAGTCAAACATTTAAAAGAAATTATTTCTAGGCAGGAGTATCTGGTTATCCCTATTTCCTAAAGTATTTACACAATAACTTAGTAGGTTTAAAAATAAACAATAAGACCAAAAGATGACCTCCAGAATCTTCCTGGTCACATTTTCCCCATCAAATCCCTCTTGTTTTAAGAGACCCCCCAGAGATGCCAAAGCCTCTCATTCCTTTCAGAGGCTAACTACTCGACTATCTAGAGAGCTTCACAAAAGCTAAGGATAATTCATTTGTAGGAAATTAACTAGGCTGGCTATGTCTATGTCTGTGGGACAGGTACTGTATCTAACTTTTCAGTATTTCTTTGGAAGAAGTTTTGTTAGTAGAAAGAAAACCTATCAAATCTAAGTTGTTTTCTGTTAGAGATCCAACCAATATTGTCTATCCAAAAGACTCAGATAAATCATTAAAGAGCTGCATCTCTCTTAGAACTGTAACAACCTTTTCCTTAGACCTCTAGGAAAGTGATAGCGTGGCTCTTACAACTTTTTTGTTTGTGCTTCTTCTCATACCAATGTTGGCTTATAAGCACTGGTGTTATATTTCATACATGAAGGGACAGAAGCAGCTAATTATGTGAATCCTCACTGGGTTCTGGTTACATGTTTGCATATTGAATTTCCCCTCTTTATTTTCCTATGAAACTAAACCCTCCACACCCCACCAACTCCAGTCACCCGACTCAGCTGAAAAATAGCCTTGCTTCTTCTTTCATTCAAGTATGAAACATACTGGCTATTCTTTTGGGACCAGACACATTTAATTGAGTTCTTCAATGCAACACAGGTTTCATAGTAAGCCAAAATGCTAATTTAAGCAACCAGCTAGTAACTTTGAGCACTGAACTCACAATTGAAAGTTCCTAACCAGATACTGATTTTAGAACCTTCTAATTTACAGGAAGGAAGTCAGTCAGTAGGCTTAAGACATGAATAGTATCATATGATCTTAACACCAGAACATGTCCATAGAAATGATCTAGGCCTTTGTTCCTTTTCCCAGAAAGGAAACCTAAGGCCCTGGAAGGAGTCTGGTGGCCTTCTTCATCACCACCAGTGAGAGGCAGAGCTAAAGTCAGGGGCAGGATTTTGACTGGGGTCAAAGCAGACTAGGAGACCTGAGCATCTTGTCATTCACATTTGATTTAATAAATGTCATAGTATAAACTAGAAACAGGTAAATAATTTTATAAGATGGTAAGCGATTTCACAAAGCATGTAAGGATTTAAAGATTATTCGTACATTCTTGAAACTAGAAAGAACAGCTAAAAATTTAAGCCTCCATTTAAAAGCAAAACTGTCTTTCAGACACTCCCAGATCTTTTCTAGGATGTTTCCATAAACCTGTCACCTCACATTCTCTAACCCAAGTAGAGACAAAGAGCTGACCCTATAACTCACAACCAGTTCACACTGTGATGGCTGAAAACAGGCATTTAAAGGGGAAAAGGGCCAACTGTCACCTCACTTGTCATACTTCCTGATTTTCTTCAATCAAAATCAACCAGACTTTTTACTGCCAATAGGGAAAAACTCTCAGCTTCTTGAGGGCTGTATTTCCAACCTGTTCCCCAGAATACTCTCCCTGGATCAGGCATGAAGATCTAGGTTGTGTATTTAAGTTGAAGAAGGAATATAGACTAAAAATACTGTCTCTACTTTTCTCACTTATGAATATTATTCAGCCTCAAGAGAAGGAGTCTGGTGTATATATAATAGCATGAGACCATTATACCAAGCGCTGAGACCATTATACCAAGTGACGGAACTCGGACACACAAAAAGACAAAAACTCCACGGTCCCATTTAAAATGAGATGGAGACAAAAATAGGGAATGGTGCTTTTCAGGGTGTTGGGAAGGAGAGGATAGGCAGTTACTGTTAATATGGGTGTGCATTTCCTTCCAGGGCCTTATGTTTCCTTTCTGGGAAAGGAACAAAAACCTAGATCATTTCTATGCTCTGGTGTTAAGATCGTGTGACTATTCATATACAAGACAAAGTGGGTTCTGGAGATATTGTTAACAGGTGCACATTATAAAGGTATTTAGTATCAACTGAACTGCTTAGTTTAAAGGTTAATATGGTAAATAAATTATAAAAAATACTTATTCTGTTCAGATTTCCTTCTACTTCTCTGCCCTCTTCAAAGTTATAACCTACACAAAATATTTCCAGTACAAAATAGAGTGTTTGAATCTGCATTAATAACCTTTGAGAACACAAGCCTAGGGAGGCCTCTGAGATTCGCACAATAAAACTCTCCACTCAAAGTACAGTGAGCCTGTAAGCCAGGGTATGTTTGTGAGGGACTCTAGGCTGGAAGTGAATGAATACGGCTCTAATGACAGATTCAAATTCAATCATCACGGCATGCCTCTCTCCACTCATCCAAGTAACCACAGGCTCTCTGGGCATGCACTCAACTGCTTAATGCAGCATGAGGGAGTGGATGCTCAGAATCCAAGGCTCTGGTTTGGTTTGAGTCCCTTCCCACATGGAGTATTGTCTCTCATCAAAACAAAGGCTAGGGGGCACTACTCCTTTCTCCCTCAGGCTTTTGCTTAAAAATGAGAATATTCAAGTGTCTTGGCAAAACTCAGATATCTCCAGTGGTGAACATTCCCACTTTAAATATTAAATGTTCCTCATATTGTCCCCAAAGACAAAAAAATGATAGCTGGCTTTACTAAAGGCACCCTTCCCAGATGTGCTTACGCTTCCACACTATCAGATATGAAGACAAAGGAGACTTGGAAGCGAACCCGTGAGAACAGTTCACAATCTATTATTCCTTGTTAACATTTTCAAACATCAAGTGAACCCATCCATGTAAGTGTATACAGCTGATTATGGCTTTCTGTGAACACTGATAGAATGTAATGACTGTCATTTTAATTGACATTCTGAAGTCTGTCACTGTGCAAACCTAAGCAGCTCAATTATTTTGCCCAACTGGAGAAATGCAATATTCAGAAACAAATGAGAATATGACATTAAAAGGCTATCCTTGCTAATACTTTCAAACTGGGTTAAAGTTAGTTATATCCTGTTGAGCCCATCTACTGCTTTGGATGGCCAATGTAAGCACGGGGAGACATACTGCTTGGGTCTCTAATCTTAGCTGTGACATTTCCTGTCTCATGTTTTACCATCAATAGTGACCTACTTGTTAGACCATGTGGTTTTCCAACCAGAGCTTTTGATGCTCGCACATGGGAAACACAATTATTTTTATATTTAGCACAAAATGCAGCCATGAAACATTTAAAATGATTTCCAGTTTAAGCTATCTGCACTAATCCTGTTTTGCAGTAATTTTTTCCTTTGCCATTTAGAAATACAGTAGTTATGGTCTACTAAAAACAAAGCATTCATTCTTGGTTTTCTAAGCAACCTGTGAAGATGCTAAGACATATTAGTATTTAATATATAGAAAACTAATGAAGAGTCAAAAACTCATGTCCTAGTTACTCAAGGGGGGAACCAGAAATAAATGTCTTGTTGAAAGCAAAAAGGAAACAATGCTACCTGTACCATCTAGAGTTGAGACATTTAGGGAAGGGAAGCTAACTCACTAAAATCAATAAAGAGAGTAGGCAAAAGACTCAGATTAGAAACACACAGAGAGTCCCAGGTTTTATAAAGGAAAGTTTAGCAAAGCCTAAAATCTCAGTGATAATTTATGCCTAAATTATCTTTAGGTACTCAATAATAATGTTGTTCTACTATGCAAAGTAATACTGCTGTCCATAGCTTTCAAAATTAAGAAGAAAGTCATCATTTCAAATTTACATATGTATGGAACACTGCAAACACTACTCAGAATGTAGGGTCGATTTACAAACCCCCAGGAAAATTAACAAAGGCCCCACAATCTAATAAAGAATACTTTCTTTTTCCATGTCACTTGTGAATAAGTAGTTTCCAACATGCAACCAAATCTCCAAATGGATGTCAGGAGTTTGCACTACACATACTTAGGTGACTTTCTGAAGCTATGGCTACCACACCAGCTCAAAAGCAGCTGCTTTTGTGAACCATAAAGGACTGTCCAAATCGAGGTTCACACATGGCGAAGCACATGTTCCACTTTGCCTCTGCCAAAGAAACCTCATCGGCACCCTGCAAAGGACTTGGGAAGCACTCCAGCAATGTGTGTACCCATTATAAAGTCTTTCTCATCGCCACTGTTTTCGCTGTACATTTTCCATAAGCCCATGCTGCTTCTCACCTACACAGCCTTGATAAGAGAGAGAGGAAAAAAAAAAGGAAGAGAAAGAAAAGAAAAGCTTCAGTTGAGCCATAAAAGGGCCAATACATTATACATGAAAACAACCCCGTCACAAGCAGGCCCCCAAGAGCCAGAGATCCTATGCCTATGAACCTTAAATAATAATGATACTTTAACCCAGCCCTTTAATTCGTGGTCTCATTTTCACCAGATCTCACTGTATGCTCACAAAATTGTATTTTCCAACTTTACTTAGGTTATAAAGTGAGAATACAGCAAGGAAGAAGGGGTCTCCACCAACAGCCCAGGAAGAAGGTATGATGTGAATACTGAAACGGCCTCCTTTCATTTCTTTTCACCTGTTTCTAAGGCTTCAGAGAAAAACATCCTGCAAAACTCTAACTAAAGAGTGCTCTCAAACACAGATGCGGTTTACTCACCATAAAATGGAAATCTGTCTTTTGGAAATCAGACTCAAGAAGGTTAGCCAGCAGTATACTTCACAGTAAGCGACTGGCAGCAGGTTTTCCCAACAAGGGAACATCAGGTGACAAAAACTCCAAGTGGATTTACTCATACTATTGGACAGGATACCTGAGTTCGTGAGGTCCCCTGGGGAAGGGCCCAGGGAAAATGAGCAGGTACGAAGGGAATGCAAAGTTTTTGTCCAACTTAAATGATAACTTAATTACATACCAACATCGCACTGCCTCAGAACATAATGCCTTACAATGTAATTAGCAGGAAACAACCCATAAAACAACACTAACATAAAAAACTGTACACATTTACAAAAGCACTCACTTTAATGAAGAAGGAGAAACCAGAGCAAAAGGACTTTGGAAGAAAATACTGCTTCATGTATTCTAGTTGCTTAGGAATCAACATGTGCGGCAAAGCTATTTTTCAATTTGCACCTCCATAATTACTTTGGAACAATTAAGAACACAATTCCGAGAAAGGAGTCATTTAAGTACATATATGAGTTGAAAATTATGTGTATGCAGAGAAATCAATTTAAGTGAATTTATCATTCTAAATGCAACTGTAATTCTCGCTCCCACTTTAAAATTCATTGTAATTTCATTTTTTAACAGTTTATACTGAATTAAAAGTATTGATGTCAATAGACTATTCTAAATAAGAAATAAAGAATTTATTATTCAAATGGCCCTAGTATAAGGCTCTAATAAATCCCACATGTATATAGCTATAGTAAGTGTATCTTTTCTCCAAAGAACTTTAATATTCATTTCTTTTACCCTTGAACAGAATAAAAATTAGATTTAATTAGTTTTCAAATTTTCCAAGAAAAAACTTTTTTTTTTTTAAGAAAAAATTCTGAGCTTAATAGAGTCAGGCTCAAATGACAACTGGCAACTTACCTTAGGTGAGAGATAAAGGCCAACTCTGGATTACTAGAAACTTACATTTGTAAGTACTCATTCATTCATTAACTTATGTATTTGATCATTCATTTTAAAATATAGGTAGAAGACAACAGATCAAAAACCAGATAACTAAGTAAACTATATGAGACTGTGGCAAATACCATGAAGAAAACAGGAGGGCGTAGGGAACAGGGCCCAGCAGGACTCCTGAACAGATAGATAGCACGGTCCTTGGATACCGTTATAAAGAGGAGATATTTAAAAGCCTGGGTAGAGCAGATGTAGCCATAGGAACAGAGGCTGTGTCATCCAAGCAGAAGGTACCACAAATGCAAAGGGTCACAGGTGGGGAAAAGACTGGCTTGTTACACCAACAATAAGAAAGCCATGTGGTTAGAAAATTGAGCAAGGACCACGGGATAAATAATGAGGTCACAGAGATGGGCAGGGTCCAATCACTTAATGTTCTACCGGCCCTGATAGTCCTAGGACTGTCTTCCAAGAAAATGGACAGTCATGTTGAGTGGGAAGGGACATAAGGGAATTTATGTCTGAATCCTAGCTTAGCCATGTACTAGTTGTATGATCTTGTAAATTGCTAACTTCTCTTGGATGCTAAATTCTTACTGTATAGAAGCATACATAAGAAATCATTGACAGTTATAATCACCCATAATTATCAGTCTTATTAACGGAATGATATATAAAGTTAATAAAATTGTTTACATTCATATAAACTTATACTGTAAAATATACTAGAGAGATTTATTGAGGAATAAATTATTTTAATCATTTTTTTCACTAAGCAAAAAGCATATACTTCTTGAGTACAAGAAGACATAAATTAGTACATTCAAACCCATTAGGGTTTATTGTGGCTGTAATCAGAATAATCATTGATCTTGGCTCACTTCTCTGTCCTTAATTAGTTTGCATTGTCCCCTTTTTGTTTCTACCCATCAGCAGAACCTACTAACTACACAGCCGCTATCCCAAGGAATTCCACAGTTATTTTTGAAGTGGTAGCATGCGATACATAGTTACATACGCCTCTCAGTGTCGATTCTGTACCCTGCCTCTCCCAATACCTACATCTTTCTTGTTAACAAAATGTTAATTTTGCTCATCCCTCCCCTTCTCGGCGCTGATCCATGGCTAGTGATGCCTGAGAGGTGGCCATGTGAGCCACTTCTGATCAGCGTGTGAGGGTCCAAGTGGAAGTCGTTTAAGAAATGGTTTTATACTTCCAGAAGGAAACTTTGAAATGGTGGGAGTGGTTCCAGTTTTCTGTGCTCTCGACATTGTCCTGTTTGCAAGTAACATCTGAACTGTTACAACCGAGTCACAAATACAAAAAAGAGCAGAGTGGCCTGTGACAACAAAGGCAGTCACTTAATCAGTCACTCTTTCTCTATGCCCTGTGATTTACTCCAGACTTAACATTTCTTTACCGCACACATGAATTGGATGCAGAAGACCTCCCGAGGAAAAAGAGCCTACACATTTCTTCTTCTCTGAGAAAGTCCCAGGCTAGAAGCAGGAGTCTTACTCTAGTTCAGTGAAGTTTAAGAATTTTGGAATATAGGATAATACAGCGTTTGACTCTGCATCACCAGGGCAGGCATACAGGCAAACACATGGGTAGCCAGTACCAAATGCTCTCTATTTGGCTTTCCCTACCTGATTCAAGATTTTTTGCTTTTATCTTTTACCTGTCTACATCAGTTGTTCCCCAGATGCCTAAACAGAG
The DNA here is from genome assembly GCF_947179515.1 of Apodemus sylvaticus. NCBI lineage: Eukaryota > Metazoa > Chordata > Mammalia > Rodentia > Muridae > Apodemus > Apodemus sylvaticus. The sequence goes on along the minus strand of NC_067484.1, from coordinate 40,886,977 downwards.
CATAGTTTTCATTGATCTTCTGTTCTGTAAAGTTGGCAACTAAGCCTTTATCCCATTACAAGATTTTCAAGAGACCACACAAGGAAGTCACAGATTCCAGCAGAAGCCAGATGTTAAGGAGCTTTGTATTCTACTTAGACAAGAGGACTAAATTGGAAAACAACAATAGCAATAACAACAACAACATTAACAACAACAACAACAATCCCCCAAACACTCCAGAGAAGGTTAGGATTTCAAGTTAGAAGGCAGATTTACCTGAAAAGGAAACCATCTTGACCATTTGCTGCTTTTGTTTTTTTTTATTTCTTTCTGCAAGATTTTCTTAAATGTCTTTACAGGACAAGGATAGCATCCGGAAACATCTGCCAATACCCTGTTACGCTTGCTGTAGGCAACGGCTGGGGCATGACAGGTGGCTCTGGTTTCCCACCCTTCTGTTCTGAGATGGGGGTGGTGGGCTACATTTCCTCATTCACCTTCACAGTACCCACATGGTCAAGCAGAGGCTTCTTCAGGCCAATCTTACCTCTTGGATCCCAGGCGACGTGAGCTTCACTTTGGCGCCCAGCACACCCTGAGGGGCACATGGCACACGGCAGTGTCAGCACAGTAGTTAACAGGGTCTCTACTGTGCGTCATCAGCTCATCCACAATCTTCATGGACTTGGTCCTCTGTCCTTGGAGCTTCCCAGTCACCACAACCTCACAGCCCTTGACACCGCTCTCCATAGGAACCACAGCACACCACAGCAGGCCCTCATAGAGCAAGCCCTCCTGGGAGTTTGTAACATGGAGACTGACAGGGCAAAGGCACACAGGCCCCTTGTGGCCACTTTTTCTCTAGAAAGCTCTGTGTTGCCCTCAGGGAAGCAGAACCTCTTCTGGGTCTCTACAGCAGTCAACTCTGACCCCACGACCCTTCTCACGGAGAACATCCTGTGTTCTGGTGGCTGAGGTTATGATTTCTGTCCTGGTTGGTGTAAGTCAGACTTCAACTCCAGAGTAGCCATCTTCAGCCAGCTCCCGAGTGAGAAACTCATTCAGTTCAGCTGTGGCCATCAGCCACAGACTTCCTTTTTCTTGGAAATCCGCATGGCCGCCCTGCCAACATGTGCCACCCAAAGGAAAGGCAACTGCTTGCTGTTTTTAATACTTGTATCCCTCTAACATTTATACATTGGAATCTAATCCCTAATAGGACAGTATCAGAAAATGGGGCCTGTTGGAACTAATTAGGACCATGCCTTCATGAATGGCATTAGTGTCCTTATAAAAGAGGACAGAGACTAGCAAACTCGGTCTGTCATATGATGTTACAGTGAAAACCCCCATCTAAAGGAAGAAAGCCATTGCCAGATTGCTAGCCTCTTGCTCTTGGACTTCCCCAGCTGTAGACTGTGAGCAAAACATTTTAGTTGGTTATAAATCATCCAATCTCAGGTATTTTGTTATGGCAGCCCAAAGAAACTAAGATACTATCAAAGACCATTGTTTACTTTTCCCAGCGATGTGGCGTTCCCTTGCTTTTATTCTTTTCTTAAAGTGAAGTAAGTAATAGGGCTTGGGAATATACTCATTTTGCAAAATAAAGCATAAGCTGGAGGAGCTAGAACAGGGCCATTGTGTAGGGAGATGGTGACAAGACCTGGGAATATATTAAGAGATGGAATAACATCTAATGATTCACAGTATGCCAAAGCCGGAATGGCTTAAATCTAAATTAACCATTTCAGTCTAATGTATATTTTCCTACAGGATTACAAATTATAAATTTACAACATAAAGGCAAGCACAAATGTAACAAATACAGATTTTATAATTTTGTATAGTATTTAAGAAACACTACTTGGGAAACGGGGTAAGCATTATAACTGGGTAAAAGATTGAAATAATAAATGACGCCTTAGCTCGTGAAAGGGGCATCAGAACCCCACCTAATGTCTGCATTATCAATGCATAGCAAAGGGGGAAACTCATGAAGCGTGTGAATGGTATCTAAATGTGTAGATGTGGCCAGCGAAAGAAAGCTGTAGAAAAATAGATGATTAGGTTAGGAACAATACAACCTAATTAGGCAGATCAGGGGGAGCAAACTGAGACATCAAAAAGATCGGCGAAGCGAGACAAGTGAGGAAAATTGAAAGTTACTGTCAATATTTTTTAAGAGAAAGAAAAAAGCCAACAGATAAAGGGGAATTCCACCACCGCATGTGGATAAGAATGGCGAGAACAGGTTCTGTGAAGCTAATTACCCTTGTGCTGTATAAGGTTCTCAGAACATCTAATAGCTCCTTAGAAAATCACAGAGAATGCTCACACAAAGCCCTTTGCAAATGGTCAGAATTGTAGTTACTTACAGGGAAGAGATTAATGGTAACGCTGACCATGAAAGAGCTTTTATCAGTAAGTGTTTTACCTGAAAATAGGGGAAAATAATACACAGGAAAGAAAATAGTAGAAGGTGGGGGACTGAATTATGAAGAAAGGTTGAAATTAGGGGAGCCTAAAAGCTTAAGGGATAACAGCTTTCAGACCATGAACATCTGTCTGTGAGGCATGCACACAAAGTGTAAGAGGAATAAGTTTCTTTAAAAAAATAGATAATATTTAAACTTATATTTAGCGACCATCAAATATGTATCCAATGTATTTTGATCATGTTCACCCTACTTTACCTTCCAACTCTTCCCACATCCCCACCACCACTACACCCACTACTACCTACACAACCATTACACACACCACTACCTACAACCCCAGTATACACACCACTGCCACTACCTAGCCCCTGCCACTATACATACCACCGCCACTACCTACCCCCCACTACACGCACCACTACCACTACCCACCCCTACTACACACACCACTACCACTATCTATACCTCCCCCCAACCCTCGACAACTATGTCCACCTCACCACCACTCATCCCCCACAACTTCAAGGAGAGAAAGAAATTTCCTATTGAAGATACAGGGAAAAGATGGGGTAAACTACAAAGCACAGTACCACAGGGAGGTGCTCATTCGTTGCAGGCAAGAAAGTGAACTTATTTGTATCACAGATGTTGGACTCTGGACTTGACCTGAAGCTCCTCTCATGTCTTTCAGGAAGCTAGATCCAAAGGGTAAAAGGTAAGGAAGGCCTCCTGTATACAGAGAAATGATCCTGGTTTATAGGATCCAGAGCCAGTATCTGAGCTCATGGTATTCATCTTCCCAGGGGCCCTGAATATCTAAATGCCTTTGGATTTAAACTGTTCAACTTTCTAATGTCTTCTTGGAAGATACAAGAATAAAGCACATATATTAAGTGATACTCAATTTCCCAGATAAGACAGATAATCCTGGTTCTTGATCTGCTGAATCCTCTAAGGTCCCATAAGATCTAACATGAAAGAGCTATCTTAATGGCTTTATTTCAGACAGTTATGTTTAATTCAACTGAAATACAAGCTCTTGAATGCATGGTCTATACATGACTTTAGCAATGCTACTCCTTGCACTAAGTTATTTAAGTCACTAAACCTCTACAGCTATGTTGAAGGTGCTTCCTCAAGGAAAAGGGATTTACAAATGAAAACTATTATAAAACCTAGTCTCGAAGCTAAAAATATACTTCAATAACTATTTTTAAAAGCTTCCTCATGGCAGTAAATATGGACGACAGTGGCTATCTGGCTCATCAAGATCTTGCTCCTCAAAGGGCCCTCAAATGCTCCCCCATGCTACCTAGTCACTTACACTGGACAGTGGAAGGAACTAAAGCATCAGTGGCTTTTGAAGACATGAGTGAGGCAGCCCCAAGTGTCAAGAAAAGCTGCCTTTCAGGATCTAACAAGGTGCACAAGAACAAGAATGCTCATGGGGATGGCAGGGGGAAAGGGAGAGAGGGAGGGAGTTAGGGAAGGATGAAGAGAGGGAGGGAGGGAAGGATGAAGAGAGGGAGGGAGGGAAGGAGGGCGAGCCTTGGAGGAATCCTTCAAGAAGTCATAACAGGTGGGTAGTGAGAGGAGGAGGTAAGGCAGGAATGAAGCAAAGAGACTTTGAAGGTGGAGCAGGATTGGGTGAGCATTCAGTGAAGGGCGAAGACTGGTCCTACCATTCTGTCCCTGCTACCCCTGTGCTTTAGGGTGGATGTTTTTATGCACACTTGTTGGGGGCTCAGCAACGTCCATTTGTAGTTCTTTGTTGAACCTAGTGCACAAAGACACTATTTCTTGCCAAGCTTTCTTGAGAGATTATAAGATGGCAAATAGTTCCCTGCCTTTAAGGGGTTCCAGGCTGGAGAAGAGAATGCAGGACTCAAGATCAGATAGATCATTAGTCCACATGAGAGCATGTACAGAAAAGTTTCCCCAAAGTATTAACATGGGAAATGAATTTTGAGCTAGCTAAGAAGACAAGCCCTAATAGTCAACTGTAATTCTTTTTTAAAAAAATAATGTCTTCCCATGACAGGTATTTAATTAGTATTTGTTAATTAAGTTTAGCTTATTTTGATTTCTAGACTGGGAGCTAGTTCTTATCCTATTTGTTTTTATGCCATCTAAAAAGATAACTCTATCTATATTAAAATGCAAGGGCACAATCTTTAAGAAACATTGTATCATGGGGGCTGGAGAAGTGGATCAGTGATTAAGAGCACTTGGTCCTCCTGAAGAGGCCCCGATTCATTCCCAGCAACCACAACCACATCACATGGTAAGTTCACAACTGTTTGTACCTCCAGTTCCAGGGGATCTATGTCCTCTTCTGGCCTCTGTGGGCACCAGGCATGAGTATCATACAGAGGCATACATGCAGACAGAACATTCATAAACAGAATAAAACAAAAAAAATTGAATCCTGGAACCAGATATGGTGGAACATTGCCTGCAATCCTTGTATTCAGGATGCAGAGGCAGACAGATCTCTTATGAGTTTGAGGCCAACCTGGTCTATACTGTTGAGTTCCAGGCCAGACAGAGCTCCCCAGTGAGACCTTGTCTCAAAAGAAAATATTGGCATATACACTCATAATTTTCCAATTATGTGCATCTTCTTTTTCTATTTATTTCATGCAAAAAAAGTTTGAAGAACCTTCAAAAAGAGCACATTTTACTCACTTGAAATATGTGTGTGTTTTAGCATAAAATATACTTGGCAGGTCCTAATATAATTGGATGGCTACGCCTTGCAAAAACTTGATTTCTTTTTAATCAAATTTTTAGAACCATACTGGGTTTCTTGCCAGGGCTGCAATACTGAGCAATAAATACATCATTAGATCAATGGTGGTCTGAGGATGGATTACTCGAAAGATATTTCTAGCCAAGAAGAATAAGATCAGACATCTTATTGTGCAGAGATTAATAAAATATTGTTTAAAGCACAGATACCAAGTTAAATGTAACAGGGAAGGAAACATTGCACAACAGAATGAAACAGTCAGGGGTTTATGATGTAGTGATATTGATCATGGATTTTCCTAAGTACTTGAGACCAGCCACACTATTATATATGCCTCTGATTAGACCTTGAGATGAGAAGGAAAAAGTTATATAAAAAAGAAACTAACCAGGGGAAGGCCTGCTGCTATAATAAATTATTAAAAGCAAACAGGGTGAGTGGGTTGTAAAGACAATATAAAACAGAATCAATGCCCGCAAGAAACACCAAACCATCCACACTTCTATAAATTTCTTACCACTGTCTGGCATTCCCCTGGAGGTATTTCTTTCCCACACCCTCCCTAGCCCGCCCCCACCCCTGACCCTTCACTCTCGGCCCAGTTCTTTTTTCAGAGCTCAGCATTTGTTTTTCTTGTGTAACCCAGGCCTTGCTGTCTACAGCTATGTTTTCAGCTTGTATTAGCACTGTCTGTGAGGCCACAGATGAGTGCATCTGTCACTTCATTCATCTGGATCTTAAATATAACAGTGACACTGTAAGCAGGGGACACCGAGGATGATGCACATATTACTTCGATACCATCCTTCCCCAGCTTTCTCTTTCCTTACAGTTAAATCCACACAGCTAAAGCCGTGCTGAGGTTTAGCTCAGTAACTGAATACCACTAGACTAGCAAAGGGAGGAATGCAAAGGGATATTCAAAGAGGTTGAAGTTTATGTATTAGGGGATGTTAGAACAGATTGATTCGAAAGGTGAACCTTGACAAAAATGATTTCACTGTGGGAATAAGGGTAAAGAAAAAAAGGGTCAAACCCTTGAAAAGAATTAGTCAAATGAAAGATGCCAAAAGTTTGTCATGTGTTTGTTGTTGTTGTTGTTGCTGCTGCTGCTGTTGTTTCACAGAAGCTTGTAATGACCTATGGCCCAGTTTCAAGAAAGACTGCATTCTACAGTAGTTGTTAGCTTTCTCTTCTCTTCTCTTCTCTTCTCTTCTCTTCTCTTCTCTTCTCTTCTCTTCTCTTCTCTTCTCGTCTCCCCCTCACCCCCATCTGTCTGTCTGCTAAAGAGGGAATAAGTCGGTGCTGTTGTCTAGGGGCTGTGGTATACCTCAGGTTTTACAAACACTCTAAATCAGTCAACTCATGCAGAAGCTGGGAAAATGGAGTGTAAGTAATATTTTTTTTTTAGTGTAGAAACAGTAGTATTAGTATAACGTGACCACAGACAAAAATAGCACGCAGCTGAAATGTAAGCCCAAAGATTTCCTCATGTAGTCCTTGTTCCCAATTGTGCTCTGTGACCTTTAGCAAACTATTTGCCTCTCCATGTCAAGGTTGGCTGATTAAGTTCAGGGTCACCTAAACATTTATCATATATTCTGGTTAACTTTATAAGGAAAACTTATAAAGTCAAATCCAATATAAAGAAAAGCGGAAAGCAAATGGTTTCAAAAGAAGTGTTATCACAAACTAAACAAAGGCGGGCAGCTCACAGTACAAGGCCAGTATCTGACTTATTGGTGTTGTCTTTAAACATGAGAGACAGAATCCAAGCATTATGCTTTCGGGGCTGCTGTCTGCTCATCTGGAACTAAGTGGGGGGAAAAATCATTGTCGTCCAAAGATTGTTAAGTGACCTATCAAATGCCAAGTATTCCTCTAAACAGAAATTGCTCCATAAAGGTCTCCGTGATGATCCAATGATCTGGAACTATGTAAGTTCAATGTCTCAACCTATCTAAATCCTTTTGTCATCAAGGAAGTAAATATTCTTGACATTTCTGACCTCTGAGATTTTTTTTAAAGTTGAATGTTAGCGAGGATGACTTCTGATATAGATCCATTCTCTTTCAAACCTTACCTAAGCAGCTAATGTGAACAATTTTGTCAGTATGGAATAGAAGAACAAAACACAGAATGCACATGTCAGGATCAGAAGGTAAGTAAAAAAAAAAAAAAAAAAACCTAATTGTTAATAATTTATAAATGAAAACTAACACTGCTTTCAGTGAGAATACAGCCAAGCAGTATATTTTCAACCCATTTCTGAGGGCCAGCTTAAAGTCAATCTAAATCAACTTTCAGAGTGTATCATGGTGGGTGGGGCACAGGGCTGGTCAGCCAAGTAGCTAGAGCGCCCCAAGGAAGCACTTGCTTCTGGTTAAGTCTCCTCTCTCCCTGATTCTGTGCATACTTCTGTCCTAGCACCAGGAGATAAAAAGGGCTTGCTTTTCATCTTTCATGGAGAAATGAGGAGCGATGTGTATTAGAGCTGGCCAAATCAGCCCAGAATGTCCCAGCATCACTGGTACAGAAACAGACAGTGAAGAAGCAGGACTGAGGAGGGGTATGAAGCTATCTTGCTTCTCCAGGCAGACTTCCTTAAAATTGGGGCCAATTCAGAATAGGAATGATGGAAGATTACAGGCACCAGGCAAAAGAGGCCCACTGTTGAGAGAGTTAATAAACTATCAACTTTATAAGGTCAGTAAATACCCCCTGGAAATTCTGAATAATCAATTGTTACATCAGCTCACAGATCATGTTATTTTATATCCAAAACACCAGGCCATTACTTCTTGATGTTAAAGTGGTCCCTTGTATCAGAACTTGTCTTGAGCACTTGAAAATGCAGATTCTCAAGCCCTAGGTCCCAGAAGTGAATTCTAGGACAAGAACTGAATTCCCATGGGGCCATTCAGTCTATTTGGATGATTCATGTGAAGCCAGGAGGATCTGTATAGCCCCTTATAAATTTAGACATATATATTAGGGATTTACAGATTTCCTCCAAATGTTTATGTAACATAAAAATAAAAATACCTGTGATGGGTTCTTAAAACCACTCCAGTTTATAGTGATCACCACTATTAAACTATTATTAAGAGTGTAAAATTACTGCCCAAAAGATCAACTGTGCTTCTGGAAGGTGTTGTCCCTATTGTCACTAAAAGTAACTATACTATTAAAGGAATTTATAGCTTTTTAAAGTACCACTCACTTGCCAGCAGGAACTTAACAAGCTGCTATAATAATACTCCTCCCATACCTTTTTAGTCATCAGAAATTTTATGATAAAGCCTTTTTTATTATTTTAAAACTATATATTGTGAACCATTGTTACTAGTGATTAGGCCAAATATGAACTTATTTCCAGGGTATAAATTCCTAAAGGCATGCTTCATTAGGATTACTCAGGCAATCTTAACTTCAGCCTTGGCAATAAAGTTCTATTTAACTGTGTGTGTGTGTGTGTGTGTGTGTTAAAAACAATTTATTTTTAGTGCATTCTCTGAAGCAAAAGACAACAGTTTGTGATATACATGTTATTGCAAACCAGCTTTGCTGTCGAGGTAACAACCACTGTTCTCAGGGGACTGTGGTTTTTTATTTTCTTCTATAATTCCCCCTCCTCAAATTATGCCTACAATTATATCAGAAAATACTCTCCCTGTTCTAGGAGACACCATTCCCTGCATCACCCTCCTTAAAACTGTAAGTTCTGGCCAAATAAAACATGAAAACAGAAGGCAAGTGAAAGGCTTTGTTTGTAGCGTGTTGTTTTCCTAAGGGTTGCCCCCTACCCACCATCCACCCCAGTGTGCTGGCTGAAGTGTACATGCTATGTTTTAACAGATGGGCTGGCTGGCGGCAGCTAGGCTGTAAAACAGGAACGCAGAATCTGTACTGAGTGGTATTGAACTGAGTGCTCGTAAAGTTCACGGACATACACTGACCCAGACAGACCAGACAAGATTCAGACATGCTTACACATACAGGATTATATACCTCATAGCTAAGAGGGACATCTCTACAAGCCAGAGGAAGTTCAAGGCTGAGTTAATCCTTTATATATTTCTACCTCATTCCCCTATCAACCCTGCACATTGATACACACCCTCAGATATATGCACTTGTACATGCGTACACTCTATAAATCAACGTTTTATATATTTTAAAAGACAGCTATTCCCAAGACCTGAGCCAACTCTCCATAGTCTTCTTAATAAGCTATCATTTAAATCAAATAAGAATGGCAAAACAATATTGCACTGAATAATTCTATTTAGTTCACACAGAATATAGGCTGCACGCAACTGCACTCGGAAAAATCAAGCTGCATTTTCTATAAGAGGAAAGGGAGAAAATGTAACCCAAGCTTAGCCACAAAGTGTCAGGTCTAACCTTGAATCCTCAGTTGTCAGTTCTTGCCTGGACTTCATCACTTAAAACACGCAGGTGTTTTAATGAACACCACCAAACCAGGCTGGGGACACTCAGCCTGGTGTTGGCCTCTAGGCTCCCTGCTGGTCCTAACCAAGTTCCTCAGACACACCTTGAGGCGGACACGGAGGTCTGAGCAACCCAGGATGAGGGGCGCACATTCAAAGGCTGACAGGGAGCAATTACTTCCCAAAGTTTAATGTTCAGCACTGCTGTCATTTTCTTTGGATCTGCAGAGTACGAAAGAGGCCTGCTACTGTCCCCAGCGGGTCCCTCCAGTTCTCAGTCGGAGCGCGACGAGCGCTCGCTGCGCACACCGGCTCGGGCGCCGGTTAATGTTTAGGAACCACTCTCAGCCATCTAGGAACTGCTGTGTGCGCACCGAGGTGTCCCGGCGCGCCTTGTGGCCGCCGCAGAGGGGAAGGGGAGCGTCTGGGACCTAAGCGTGGCAACCACCAACGCCAAGTCGGTTCCGACGCACAGTCACGTCCTGGGCCGAGTTGGGATGCTTTGAAAACCAGAAGTTCTGGAGCCGGGACGCTGACCGAGAGTAAGTGTTCCTTGCCTTGCCTTGCCCTTCCACAGCCGCCACGCTCCCATCCGCCACCACCGAAGCGGTCCTCGGCTCGCTAGCAACACGGCGCGGAGGAGCCGCTTTCACGGCGTGGCTACTCACCCTCCTGGCCCAGTCCAGACGCCAAATCCACGCCCCTGCTGCAGATCCTCAGTCCCAAGTTGCCCGGAACCGCCGGTGGCTCTTGCCCCGCGGGACCTGGGTGCATTGGCTCTACGGGGCACCTGACGGGGATCGCCGCAAGCTCGGCGGTCGCCTGGCTCAGCAATCGCCCGGAGCGCGCTGACAAACCACGGACCCGCTCAGCGAATGAGGCGGAACACCGCGCAGCGCTGACTAGGCTCCGAAGGGGGCGGAGCCCTGGGGCGGGACCAGGTTCGGGCCAGCCCCCATAAGGCGGGGCGTCTACTAGCGTTTGACTGGCGGCGGCCATAGCCAATCGTCAGGTCACTAGGATCCTTGGAGGCCGTAGGAGGTGCCTAGCGTATGGTACCGCCCCTCACTCAAGGTCCAATCGCTTGCGGCTGAGCGTTGGCCGGGAGACGCTCTAGCTGCCCGCAAGTTGGCAGTTGTGAAGTGCGGTGGTGGTGGTGGTGGTGCTGGTGGTGGCGGTGGCGGTGGCGGTGGTGGCGGTAGTGGTGGTGGTGGCCGCGTCTGGTGGCTCCTGCACAGTTTGATGCAGTGGGACCCAAACGCCCCGGGAACCAGGCTGCGGCCAGGGAGGGATCTTGCTGACAGACGGTAGGAGTTCCCAGAGCTGTCGCGAGTGGGCACGCTGCGGAGAACAACCCTCATACCTAACACCGGGAGGTGGCAAGGAACTTGGCCCCAAAAGCGCCCCAGCCAAGGAAGGAAGCTGAGTACTCAAGCAGGCTGAGTCTCACAGGTCCAGCTCTACACTAGAAATGGTTCTGAGCACAATCTGGTGGTTGCCTCCTAAACAAGAACTCTGGCTCAGCCAACCTCTGGGAAAGTACAAAGCAAGAGACTCTCCTTTTCCTTCCGCTAGGGACTTCTTAGCAAAAGCCTGGTTCTTCTCATGCCCAAAGGCGCCCCCATGCACTTCCTATCCTCCACAGTGGCTTCTGCTGCTGTCTGCTTGATCCTCCAGGAATATCGAGAAGTCAAAACCATTCGGTCTGCTTGGATAGAAAACCGCAGCAGAGCAAGCCACTTCCATCGGACTCTGCATTCCCTTCTTTCCCCTTTGGAAAACCTTGATTAGGCTGAAGACACGAAGCTGCTCATAGTTGGTAGTTGGGAGCCTTTAGGTCTTGCCCAAATGCACGTTTTAGCCAGGGCCAGGTTTTAAGAGAACACACACACACACACACAAACACACACACACACACACACACAAGAGAGAGAGAGAGAGAGAGAGAGAGAGAGAGAGAGAGAGAGAGAAGGGAATGGGGAGGCAGATGAGTATTGCTGTCTAAGGCTTAGAATATGAGCATGTCCTAGACTATCTTCTAGGGATAGGTAGATCCAATCTGTGTTTAGACCTGTACTTGTGCATCCAACTTGTGAATAGGAATGCACAACAATAGAGGAAAGGAGCCAAACTTCCTGATGGTTTGCCACTCGCGTGCCCCACCTTGATACTCTTGCTTCTAACCCACGCACTTCAGATCACTGTCTCAGTTCTGAGAGACTCTGAGGAATTATGTAGCCATTTAGTACAGGCGACTATTCATGTGTGAGAGAGCTGCAGGTATAATTTCAATGGCCATCTGGCTTTCACAACTTCCTTCTTTATAACTCATGCCTCATGAAAAGGTTCTCATGAGGTCATCAGGGAGAAGGAAGAGAAAAGGCCAGCTTTCATCCTGCAAGGAATGAAACAGCACCAGTAGCAGAGAAAGCTGCAACTCTTAGGTGAGCTCTGGCATGGGTTTGACTCTGTGGAAAGAGGTGCATAGGTAGGTTGTCAGAAGGGGAACAACATAGGACCCAGGGTAGCCCTTAACAAGCTGTAAAAAAATTAGTAATGTCAAATGTGCACATTAAATTCTTTCTTGCTTACTGAACCAAAAAGACTGGTAGAGATAAGATTCAATCCCAGCAGTCACCAGTAGCTATGGAGTGACTAAGGGGACGACCTGACCTTTGCCTACAATCTGTTTATGTTGGGATGGGGTGGGAGTGGGGTGAGGACAGGTCTGCAGGTATTAGAAAAGAAGGTTCAGAAGACTACTCCCCGGTTCTAGTAGTATGTCTGTCAGATTTCCTCACTGTGACAAAATACCCAAGGAAGTGTGTTGTATTGGCTTACAGTTAGAATTGATGATCTCATGGCCTCTTTGGGCCTGTGGCAGCATGGTGCCTCATGGTGGAAGCCCTAGGCAGAACAAACACCACACAATTCAGTGGTAACTAAGAATAGGGGGTTGGGCAGAGAAGGCAGACAGATGGAAATGCTCCAGTGTCCTTTCAGTGAGCCCTGCTTCCTAAAGGGTGCACAACCACCTGATAGTGCCACAGGCTGGACCCCTCCAACCCATGTGTCTGGGATCCAAACTACAGTAAGCAAGAGAACTTCAATCTCCTTTTAAGGCCAGGCTCTTCATTACCCTGCTGAAGCCCCTTCACTGAAGGCTGTCATGAAACATCATCTTTGACTGGGATAATCAGGAAGCTCCCATGGAAGAAGTGTATTTTTTTGGACTTTTTCCATTCACACTTATGATGTAATTAGAGAAACTGGCTATCAGTGCTCATCATGATCACACCCTGCAAGGGTTTTCACAGGTGTTAATTGTTGTTTTAAAACCCTCTTTTGGCTGGTAGGATGGCTCAGACAATAAAGAGTATTTTGCTACTAAGCCTGAATACCTGAGTTCTATTCCTGGTTCCCACTTAAGGAAATATCCCTCAAATTGACACCACATGGTGCATGTGTGTCAATGTGCATACACCACACACACACACACATACACACACACATACACACACACACACAATTATATTAAAAATCATTTAGCAGAGCTAGTGAAGCATTTGCTTAAGAGCATTAGAAAAGTTTAAATCACCTTGGTATAGGAGCCAATCACTGGCTGATGATTCCACATAAAGTCTCATATTAGTTGCTGAAGGAGAAATAAAAGACATTTCCTCTAGTTAATAGATAACTTACATGTTTAATTTTCCATTTCTTCTTTTAAAGATTTATTTATTATATATAAGTACACTGTAGCTATCTTCAGACATACCAGAAGAGGGCATTGGATCCCATTACAGATGGTTGTGAGCTACCATGTGGTTGCTGGGACTTGAACTCATGACCTCTGGAAGAGCAGTTAGTGCTCTTAACCACTGAGCCATCTCTCCAGATCCTATTTTTTCCTTATATATATAGATATATCCATCCATGGTTCTGGGATTAATTGTGCATTTAAGTTTTTCTTTAAGAAGAATGAATGATGTCTTTGTTAGGGTTTCTATTTACTGTGTCTTAAAAAAATCATCAAAGCAACTTGGGGAGGAAAAGGTTTATTGCATCTTACAGTTGATAGTTCATCATCCACAAAGTCAGAGCAGGAACTCAAGGCAGGATGGTGGAGGTAGGAACTGAGGCAGGAGCCACACAGGGCTGCTGTTTCCTGGCCTGCTTTGCTCATGGCTTTTCAGCTGCTTTTCTTAAACCACCCAAGACCACAGGCCCATTGGAGGCACCACCACAGTGGGCTGAGTCCTCTTACATGAGTCACTAAGAAAACACCTCCCAGCCTTGCCCATAGTTGATCCTATCTAGGTATTTTCTCAAGATTTCTTCTTAAATGGCCCTAGTTTGTGTCAAATTGACATTAAAACTAGCCAACACAGATGGCAAGGAAAAGACAGCCCATTTATACTATTTTCATATTCCCACACCATCTTTTTAAAGTTAAAAACAGTTTTATGGCTGGGCAGTGGTGGTACATGCCTTTAATCCCAGCACTTGGGAGGCAGAGGCAGGCAGATTTCTGAGTTCGAGGCCAGCCTGGTCTACAAAGTGAGTTCCAGGACAGCCAGGGCTATACGGAGAAACCCTGTCTCAAAAAACAAAACAAAAACAAAAATTTTATTTTGAGATTAAAATTTAGACATTTCTTTTTCCTTTCCCCGGTTTATACTTTCCTGTTATACTGCTCTCCGTTCTCTTTCAAATTCATGGCCTCTTTTTTCATTAATTGTTATCACATGTATATATGCATAAATATATAAATATAATCTGTTGACTACATAATGTTACTTGTATTTTTTTAGGGCTGACCATTTGACACTGGACAACCAATTGTTTCCTCTCCATCTTTTATTTTCATTGTATTTGTATTGTATACAGTTTCTACAGGAGTCTACCACTTGGACATTCCTTTAGTTGCTATACATATATATACATAATATATATATATATACATATATATACATAATAACCTATTGAGTGTGGGTTATCCTGATATTCTATGAGTGGAAACAAGATCTCTTCCTACATCAGGAACTTAGGCGAACGCTGTCGATAGGAAACAAACAGAAAACCCCACAGCCCGGGTGTGAAGGTCATTTGTTTACTTCCAGCCTATTTCATAAAATCTCTTCCACTCACAGGGGTGAGGCATTGTGGAATGTCTTAGGGATGAAAAGGGTGGAGGAGCCAGCCAGCTTGGAGGTCGACCTACTTTTAGCATTTTGAGAATTCTTCACTCTGATTTTAAGATGTGTTAGTTTGCAATCTTATGATCAGTGAATGAGGGTTCAACCTTGCCCACATCCTGCCCAGCCTTCGTTATCACTTGTTCTGTTGGTTTTCACTGTTATGACTGAGATGAGACGAAATCTCAAAGTAGTTATAATTTCCATTTTTGTCTAATTGCTAAGGATGTTGAACACTTTAAAAGATATTTCTCAGCCATTTATATTTCCTCTTTTGAGAACTCTGGTTCTATAAACCCATTTTTAAGTTGGGTTGTTGATTTATTTAATTTTCTAAGTTCTTTATATATTCTGAGTCATAATACTCTATTAGATAATTGACTGCAAAGGTTCTCTCCCACTTTGTAGCTTCCTCTTCCCTGCATTGTTCCTTGTGTTGTACAGAACTGTTTGGTTCTGTCTGCTTTGTCTGTTGTTGGACTTAATTCCTAAGGAAATGGTGTCCCATTCTGAAAGTCCTTTCCTACACCTGTATCTTGTAGGGTACTATGTTTTCTTCAAGAAGTTTCCCATTGGCATCTTTGGACCATTTGTATTTAATTTTTATAAGGCAGGGTAACAGATACAAGTCTAATTTTCTTCTGCTCTGTGTGGTCATCCAGTTTACCTTGCACCATTTGTTGAAGATGCTGTCTTTTTTCCAGTGTGCATTTTTGACGTCTTTATCAAACATCCAATGGCAATAGTTATGTGCACCTGTATTTGGACCTTGTATTTTGTTCCATTGGTCTACATGTCAGTCTCTGCGCCGAGT
The DNA here is from genome assembly GCF_947179515.1 of Apodemus sylvaticus. Lineage (NCBI taxonomy): Eukaryota > Metazoa > Chordata > Mammalia > Rodentia > Muridae > Apodemus > Apodemus sylvaticus. Next base: position 40,871,336 of record NC_067484.1, on the reverse strand, counting down.
AACATGTTGTTTTTATTACCATGGCTCTGTAATATGCATGTCATCCATCCAGCATTGTTCCTTTTTTCTCAAAATTGCTTTGGCTATCTGGGGTCTTATGTTTTCATATGAATTTTACAAATTTTTCTATTACTGTGAAGAACATTGTGGGGATTTTGGCTGGGATTCTATTGAGTTTATAGATTGCTTTTAGTAAGATCGTTGTTTTTATAATATTACTTCTGCCAAACTATGGGATTGATGTCTTTCCATCTTTCATGTCTTTCACAATCTCTTTTTTCTGAAATTTAAAGGACTTGATATTATACTCCAGAGATAACTGCTTCTGCCATATTCAATGCCACTCTATTCACAATAACTAGGAAATGGAAACAACCTAAATATCCCTTCAACTGATGAGTGGATGATGTGTATACACAATATAAACAAAAATATAGAATTTGTAGGTGAATGGATAAATGGATGGAATTAGAGAAAATCTTCTAATGATTGAGTTAACCCAGACTCAGAGAGACAAATGCTACATGTTCTAACTTGTCCATGGAAGACCCATACAGAGATAGGTATGGAATTTTAGATATAGAGATATACAGACAGAGATAGAAGTAGAGATATAGCATTTGAGGTAAAAATGCTCCCAAGAGCCATAGGCTAGCTAATAAAAATTAATTAGACATAAAGCCCACTCATTAGGAGGGAGTTCATGTCTGGTACTGTAAACCTTTCCAACTACCTGTGGCTAGTGACTATCATTGACTCTAAAAGGAACTAATTACGCTTTCCCAAACTAATACAATTTCTGTTTTCTAAATACTTATCCTTATACTCACAGATAAGTAAACCTCTTAGCCCTAATCAGAGTTTTAGTGGGTGAGACTATTACAAATATCCACAGTTGGTCAAAATGCAGAAAAACACTGACCATTGGATGCTCAACCCCAATTGATATATCCACATGACAAATTCCACACCCAAGGCCTGGGGAACATTGTAGAAGAGGGGGAAGAAAAGTTGTAAGAGTCAGAGGGCCAAAATGTCTACTGTGAGATTGTGACTTCTATGTATGAGAGAGGGCTATACCCATAAAACCTCAAAATATGGCTGTCTAAATACAACCTGAACTATAACAATACCAGTTGACATACAAATGTGGAAGGAGGAATCTCATAAGGCCCTACCCTTAGATGGAGAATTACAGGCAATGAGTGGCTTCTGGGAGAAGGAGAGTCAGTCTTCAGGGATAAGCCTCTTTATAGGTTATCCAAGCCTAAGAAGTCAGCCATAAATACTTATTCACATATAAGCAACACTAAATGGACACAACAGGACACATACACACACACACACACACACACACACACACACAAGACAGGCACTAGAGAGGGCACAGAAGGAACTGGCAGAGGGGTGGAAATGACAAATACAATGCTCATGCATAAAAATCTAAAAAAAAAAAGGTATTTTGAAAAGAATGGGAAGAATCAGAACCATTATGCAGGATTTTCCCTTTGTGGATGTTAAGCAAATTTGTTTTTAGGGATCACCATCCCTCTCTGACAAGCTATACTTTAGAGACTTTCAATAGGCCATGAGTTCCAATCTGAACAGCAGTTATGGTGAGTGCTTCTGGCAGTCACTTAACCTCTGTTTACCCTTTCTTCCTTGGCTGTAAAACAGCTGGCAGAATTGTCTTACTGTGTTTAGCTGCTCAAGGGGGACCCCATGACAATGGTTACTATGCACTGCAAATGCTTTGCATTTATAGTGGTACTGACTGCTGAAAAAGGGAAGGATATGAGGGTGAAATGGAGAACTAGTGTGCTCTGGACAATTTCCTACATATGCAATTTCTATTCAGATCTCATTGGACTCTTGTTCTATAAATGGAAATAAGGGGAAAGACCCTTTACCATTCTTCTTTGGTTGCCAAGCATTTAAAAAAGATGTTAAAGGGAATACATACTGTGTTGGTTAGTTTTTTGTTTTTTGTTTTTGTCAACATAAGCTAGAGTCATCTGAGAAGAGGGGACCTCAATTGAGAAACTGCTTTCATCAGATTGGCCTGTGGCAATGTCTTGATTGATGATTGGTGTGGAAGGGCTCAGAGCACTGTGGGCAGTGCCAGGTGTGGACAGGTGGTCCTGGGGTGTATAAGAGCAAACTGAACAAACTGAACAAGCCCTGGGAAGCAAATTAGTAGGCAGTGTTCATCTGTGGTCTCTGCTTCAGGTCCTGCCTGGCCTCTACTCAATGGACTGTGACTTAAGGTATGTCAGCCAAATAAATTCTTTCCTCCCCAGGTTGCTTTAGGGCATAGCTCTTTTGTTTGTTTGCTTCCTTTGTTTGTTTGTGTTTTGAGACAGGGTTTCTCTTTGTAGCTCTGGTTGTCCTGGAACTTCCTCTGTAGATCAGGTTGGCCTCAAACTCAGAGATCCACCACCTCTTGAGTGCTGGAACTAAGGGCATGTGTCACCACTGCAAGAGAAATACACTACAGGGACTGGTGAGAGGGCACATTGGGTGAAAGTCCTCGATGCACAGCCTAATAACTTGAGTTTGATTCCCAGAAGAGGAACTACTGTTCTCGTTCTCTCTCTCTCTCTCTCTCTCTCTCTCTCTCTCTCTCTCTCTCTCTCTCTTTCTCTCTCTTTCTCTCTCTCTCTCTCTCTCTCTCTCTCTCTCTCTCTCTCTCTCTCTCTCTCTCTCTCTCTCTCTCTCTCATAAACACATACACATGCCCACACACACTTCAAAAGGAGATGATACATAATTAAAATGGAAAGAGTTAAAACAGATATAGAGTTGGAAAATGTGCTTAACTAAAGATATGTTTCCCTTTCTTCCATTGCCACCATCTCTTTCAACATAAATTTACTTTGAAAATTGTCCACATTTTTTAAAAGGACCACCAAAAAGATCTTGCATGGAAATGCAAAAATTTCTAAATTCCTGCCAGAAGCTATGGACTCTAACAGCAGCTTTGCTTGGGAATCATTCTGAAACCTTGAACAAGTCATTAACTTCATTAATAGTTTTCCATGTATGACAATGCAGCAATATTTCTGACCAATTTCACACAGATGAGATAACTAATGATGAAGCAGTCTGAAATATTAATTTCTGCACAGACTACAAAATATCATGGAGGTATTTTGGCAAACTGATGTGTGTTATTTGGACTCATCAACTAGGAGAGAATTTCTTAAGAGATTTTGATGGCACAGCATCTTCAGGCAGTGTGTCACCACCCACAAAACAATGTACTCTTCTGCTACTTGGATGCCAAAGCAACTTCTCCATTTGAGGGTTAGATTGGTACAGGTCCAACCACGATAAAATGTGCTAACAGAAATGGATAGGGAAGAACAGTTTTTGTTCCACAGAAACTTGGGATTTCAACATACATTCTCAGAAGAAAAACTATGCTCAATTTCTTAAAAATTTATACCACTAAGGACGGGACTGATGGAAGACTAATGATCTTGATAAATGATGGCCTGGTGTAAAATTACAGAAGCTGGCCAGGAATCAACTACGGAAAATTCAGAACAAACATATACTCCTAGTTTTAAAACTTCATAATGAAGCACTAGAGTGCCAGAAGCAGGTGGATCTCTGAATGTGAAGCCGGTCTTGTCTACACAGTGAGTTCCAGGACAGCTAGGAGCTCAAAACAAACAACAAACAAAACACCCAAAACAAAACCCGGCATAATGAAATGAACAACCCTGAGGGATTAGGCAGCTGTTGAGAAAGGGAAGATCATGTGTTTGATATGGGCATGGGGTGGGAAACTGACCCCACTGCCGAGCTTTCTAGCAGTAGAAGCAATGGGATCTATGTGTGTATGCACAGAAACTCACTATTGGGAATCAACTCAGTTATGGAGGCCAAGAAGTCCTATGATCTGTTGTCTGTCATAAAATCAGTGATTTAACTTTTCTCTAAAAAGTTTAAACCTAGAGACTTAAAAAATCAGGTGAGCTGGTGACACAGAGCCCAGTCTAAAGTCAAGAAATGTGTACTGTTCGAGGTCAAGCAGGTAGGCAGGAAGCAAAAATGAAATTCTTTTTGTGCCTTCAAGCCTGAACAGATTAGATGATGCTCATGTTACAGAGGGTGGTTTACTGAGTACCTATTCAAATGTTACCTTTATCCAAAAACCACTTTATTCCACCTTACAGTTTTTGGCCATCATGCAGGAAAATCAGGGCAGGAACTCAGGGCAGTATCTGGGGTCAGGAACTTCTCCCTGGCTGGTTCCCGAAGCTTGCTTAGCCTGCTTCTTATACAGCTCAGGACTCTTGCCCAGGGGTGGCACTACCCATAGGTAGGCTTTGCCTACTACATCAATCATTAATCAAGACAACGCCCTACTAATGCCTTGCTTATAGGCAGTTGGATGGAAGCATCTTCTCTACTGAATTTCATCGCAAATAACTAACTGAAGCTTGTGTCAGACTACTTAGGACATGCCCATAGAAAGATCAAGAAGTGATGTTTAATCAGGCTATGGCTTGGTGAAATTGATACATAAAGTTATCACAGACAGAATTAAACCAGGAAGAATTTCAGGCTATGTGAAGGAGTCCTACTCTTTGGAAATCCAGTTGCTGAGACCGGGAGTACCGAGGTGATGAGGCTTGTCATGAAGCCCCGCTAGCTTGTCATGAAGCTTGAGAGAGCTAGCACAGCACCAAAGAAAGTCCCTCTAGTGATAAGATTTACTAAGTACTTATTGATACAGTGTTCTACTTTAATCCTTTAACATATAAGGATTCCCCTTCCTCAGAATTTCTAAGTTGAAGAACTATTCTAGGAATAGTAGTAGGTTATATACTTGAAGGTCCAAATTTCTTTATAGGCACCAAAGGTAATACAGGAAAACTTATTTTGCTATTAGCAACTTCTTGAACATATTAAGGAAGAAAATAACATCTTAAACTCACACTGCTTCTCTTTCATGTGAAAGACCTAATCCATATCTTTCCTGATTCCTAGGATATCACATTGCAGTGAGTGACTAGTAACACTCAAATCAAAAGGAAGATGGAGAAAGCCACAGGAAACAAACAGCTTTAAAATCCAAGCCATTTCCAGGTTTCATTGTAAAGCTCCTAGAAAATTTAGGCTCCTAAAAACCTATGCTCATCACCCAGATTCTAGACTTAATGGGAGCTAGTTCCCCAGAGTCAACAGTATTAGAATAATAACTGGCAAGTCAAAGACAGAAAAAAATGGACTATTCCTTAGAAATGAATTTTATCATTAGCTCCTATGAATACCCCAAATTATGACAGATTTACATGTAAGTGTGCCAAAGAAAAGTAGCTATGATCTATAATACACAAAAATTTTTTATTACCCAGGAGAATCTAGGTACTAATGTGAATGGTATTGCATCTGTGAAATCCTGAAACCCACAAAGGATTTGAAGATATAAAGCCAAATAAAACATAATACAGAAGGAAATGATTTTGATTATGTAACATTTATATATAGCATCTCATTTTACAATTTTAAATTGCTTTTTCAGTCATTGGTTTATTCTTCCTGCACACCTGGGGAGTATGCCTATGTTGTTATCCTCTGTTCATAGCAGAGGCATCGGAGACTGAAAGAGGCAAGGGGTTTTGTCCAAAAGCACAATAGGGACAGGGTACAAAATTGTTCATTCAATCAGATGCCTATTCAATACTACCATTGGCAAGGCACCAACATCTGTGTGGTGGCCATGCACAATCATGGGTACCTTATGTGTGGCCGCTCTCTTGCAGCAACCTGAGCTCTGCTGGACTAGGAAGTGATCTGTCAATCAAAGGTGCTCTAATGAGAAAGGACCAAAATAGAGAGGAGGAAGTGAAAGTATGCCAAGGTTCCTGGAAACAGTGGGATTCAAACCCACTGAAGGTTGGGTCAGTTTTGACTAATGGGCTGTGGGTTTTGGGAATAGCACAGAGACATGAAGGTGGGGGACATAATTTAACACAGTATAGGAGAATGCCCAACTATAGCAGAGTATGCATTAGGAAAGGACCAGAGGGTAGAAAAGGAACATGTTTTCCAAGTAATTTAAATGCTCATATAAAATATATGAATTTCGAGCCCATGGGTGGGATGCAGGGGCTGGAACAGACTATCTCTAATTTCTCTAACAGTGGTTATATGCTTATTCCGCCAGTATGTCATTGCATATTAGCTTTCTAAACTTTGCATCAATCTAAAAAGATGTATTTTTATTTTGTGTGTGTGTGTGTGTGTGTGTGTGTGTGTGTGTGTGTGTATGTGTGTACGTACATGTGTTCGGAGGTGTCTACAGAGAGCACTGGATCCTCTGGAGCACAGATTACTGTGTTGTGAGGGTGCTCCATGAGATCACATACCTAATAACTATGAGACATGAGATTCAAAAGCAGGACCTCCGACTTCTCACTCGGGAAGGACAGGCACAGGTTCTGGAGGGTGTGTGCACTTAGAATACCCAAAGAATAGCACACCCCTTTCCATAGCTGAATATCTTTCCAGAAATAAAATAATGCTTTAACATTCTATGCGTTTTATGTCTACATCCAGTTCTAGTGTAAAAAGAAAGAACATTTCCCTTTCTTTTTTCTACTCTACAATTACGATGATATTCTTCTTGTGGATATTGCATACATTCTGATCTCAGCCTAGTCTTTCTACTACTTCAGAATCTTTCTCAAAGCACTGTTCAGTTCACTCACTAGTCTCTGTTCTTAACACTGCAATTGAATCCATTTATCCTCTGCCCACTTCTGTTTCCAGCTTTACCGCTCAAATCTCGCCCCTCCCCTCTTTCCACTCCAGATCTCGAGATGTGTTCTTCAGCATTTTTACTGTTTAATAACAAATGAAACAAGAGGAACATTATCATTAACCCCCAAATATTTTTGAATGAAATGACTGTTAATTTAAATCTTCTTACAAGGAAGAGAAGCTCCAAGGTTGTTTAGATAACATAAAATTTAAAACACAAAAAATTTATGTGTGTCAAATAGGATGCTTTTCACTGATCTGATTTAGGGATAGAGTTAAAAAAGTTCTTACCAATAACCAGTGAGAAAAGCCTCTAGAACAAATAGGCACCATAAATAATGGGCCAGACAACTAGGAAATGGGGCCCCCTCCTTGCCTTTTAATCCTCTAGTCATGTGTTTGGTTCAGCTCAGATCATATGACCCAAGTCATCAAGAATAGTTAAGAGCTTTTCTATGTTTCTTTTAGAGAATTTGAAAAAAAGAAAGCAAAGTTAATGCACAAAGATGATTAAATTTCATCTAGGCATTTACGTTTATCCTTAAGAGATGTGGAGAGCATGCATTAGGCCATAAACTTGTACCTGAATGCTGTCCAGTCTTAAAAGTGCCATGACTCTGTCTTGTAATTTCAAGAAGAGCAGTGGGGGTAGGACTGGTGGTCTACCTGTCACCAAGGAAGATGACAGAATGAATACATGATGCTTAGGCTTGTAGATCTGAAAAGCAGAGAACACTCACTTTGAGATATTAGAAAAACAGAAATTTGGGAGACTCAGAGGGAATCATATAACCTATTATAATCATTTGCATCTCTTTACAAAGGGAAAAATGTACAATACAGACTTCAGGGGGTTTTCTATATTAGTGGAAGAAAGTGTTAAAGATAAGTATCTTTAACATTGAAGGCATAGATTGGCATTAATATCTTCTGACTATTGCAATGTAGTCTACGTGGCTCTTCTCCTAAAATGTTCAACAAAAAGTACTCAGACCCTTTAAGATTACTGAAGTAGAAACATACTTGAATTAACTTTATTTTAAAACAGTAGCTGCAGAAATTTCCCTAACCAACAAGGCTCACTGAACCAGGGCTCTATTTCCCTGGAGTTTCTGAATACTGACCAGGGTCTAAAAGCGGTCACAGGGTAAAAAATAAAGTACATTTCAACTTGCCTGTTATCAAAGGTTAGTTCAAGAGTCCCCATAAAACTGGCACATCAGCCAACCAAATCCTGGGGGTCTCTGTAGGAGGCTGGTGTTCTTATAAGTAAATCACTGAATTACAGAAACTCCAGGTAACCTCCACAGCAAGGGCTGTGGTGTTGCCCACAGACATTAGAATCTTTTACAATCTTCAAATTACCCAAAGAAACAGTCCTCAGAAATGTAACCTAAATTCCCAAGGAGGTATGAGTGGTATCAAGCTCAAGTGGCCCAGCAAGGACTTTCTCCTTAAGGCTCAGGGCTCACATTAGCGAGAGTGGAGAGTCACAGAAGCCGTGTAACTGTGGACTAAATCGTTGAAAAGTGGCCCTGGCCCTTTAAATTTTGAACTTTTCAAAGCAAAATGTAGAAATATTTTAAAATCTAGGCTTGTTTTCTATCTCATTTTCTCAGGAAGCTGAACACACACACACACACACAACACACACACACACACACACACACACACACACGAGCTGTTAGTTGTGGGCCAGCATATTTATAAAATCTACCCAGATTCCCAAGTTAAGGAGTCCTGTCTCCTCATTCTTACCCAGTCTCATCGTGAAATACAGGTGAAGGTCTCTATGACCACATATTCTTTCTGTCACATGGGAGAAATGAGGTTAAATGTTGCTATGCAGAAGAGATCAGTGAAGAAGAATACAACGACCAGGTTACATTAACAAGGAGTAAGTGCTTTCAGCTGAATGACCTGTGTGAGCATGCATAAATTATGTCTATGAATAGTCTTTTTTTCCCAATGAGAGCATTTATAGGCATAATCTCTAGTTGCATCTTAAGTTGATAAGAGACAGCAAACAGATTACAGGGCTTCTTTCTGGACTTTTTTACTGCACTGTCTTCCTGTGACCATAGTCTGTGTCTCCTTGTTTTGGTAGTGAGAAGGAATATGTTGATGCTGGGAAAGGATCTTTCAGATAATGATAAAGGTTGCAGGGAGACCTGCTTAAGTGTTTCTTTTGGTATTTGCCTCATTTTAAAAGGCTGTGACTAGGACTTCATTCCTGTCTAATAAGCATGCATGGAACATTTCGTGTTTGGTGACTGCTTTATAGGCCCTCATTAGTCTCCACAGTACCCCTTGAGGGTGGGGCAAGCATTACCACCCACAGTTTACATGTGAGGAAATTTAAGACACAAAAGGATTATGTTATTTGTACAGGGTCACCCGGCATGTGACTCTAGCTAATAAAAGATGACTGCAAACTCTTTCCAAATAAAAAGAGCTTACAAACTCGAAGTAGCCTTGATGGTAGGAGGCTCTCAGGAGGCATAAAGTACTTCCAGGACTTGCACTCAACATAACATGAAGTTTCTCAACTGTAGACTGGTTCTGAAATAGTCATTCTCAAACCAGAAATTTTGAAGAGTGCATGAATACCTCACCCTTACTCAGCCTCTAGACTGGTAAGTGATGGGTGGAAGCTAGATCATCTGTACCTTGAAAAAATTCTCGGTTGGGAGTTGGGGGGAGAGGTCTAATGCTCAGCCAGAACCAAGAACACTAGAATTCAATCATAAGCTAAGTACAATCACAAAACACTGTGGTTCCATTTAGGGAAGGATGTCTGGGGTCTTCCAGGTTTCTAACCAACCAGGGCATGGTTATTATCAGCAAAAGAACCACATGCATAAAGTAACTATAACAACCACGTATTGTCCCAGGAAGTTATGTAGAGATTAAGGTTTAGAGAACCATCAGTCTTTGAGATTATAATTTACTGATCCACTGTTCAGTTATTTGGTTCATTTTAATGTTTTTACTCTTAGTACCTTGTATTGCTTCCTAACCCACATGGGGAGAACCAACAATACTTGTTCATGCATCCTCCTGTCAAACATTTATTAAATGCTTGCTATGTGGAGATTATAGAATGAAAAATAATTATAGGTAAAACCAAATTAAAAAAATCAAACTAAGAAACAAAATACTCTAGAATACTAGGCCACACATACTAAATAATAATAAGAAGTAAAAACGAAGTGTGAGGTAGGCACTCTTCATAACTGCTTAAACATCCATAATCTAGTAACGTCCATGACACAGATGGGCCTGGAAGACATTATGCTAAGTCAAAAACAGCCACGAGGAGCGTAATAAAAGAGACTAGGAGTACATATTTTATCATTTAATTTATATGAAATGTCTAAAGGAGCGTAATAAAAGAGACTAGGAGTACATATTTTATCATTTAATTTATATGAAATGTCTAGAATAAGCAAATGTATGGTTGTGTCAGCTGGAAAAAGGAAGGAGTGTGGACTGGCACCTAACAGACATGGGTTTCTCTGAAAGGTGGTGAGAAATCTTCAAATGTGTTGATTATACCAAAAGCTACTAATTTTTTTATTTAAATGGAAGAATCTTTTTTGAAATATATTTCAATGAGGGAAGGAGGAAGGAGAAGGGGAGGGAGGGAGGTAAGGAGGGTGGGAAGGAGGGAGAAAGACAGAGAGAGAGACAGAGAAACAGAGAAAGAGACAGCGACAGAGACTCTGAAGAAAGGGGTGGTTACTATGGACTAGAAGAAAGTAGTAGAAAAGTGTGAAGGAAGTAGCATTTGAGCTGAGTCAACAGGTGACTTTGTAAGGTATATTGTATTGTATAGAGTCAGTCATGCTCAAAGACACGAAAGTGAGGGGTGGTGCTTTCATGCAAGGGCAAATTACCTGGAATAAATAGCATGTAAGACACATGAAGGGGACAGTAGGTGGGGTCTGGATGACATCCTGAACCCCAGAATTTGGTTTTCTTTTCTTTTATTGGGGCTGGCTTGCAGATAGGGTGAGAGCAGTGAGTAAGAAAGGTTATTGAAATGTGTAACAGAGATGTGGGATGCAGGCAGAGACAGATGTGACAAGACTGTTAAGTAGAATTATCAAACTCACTGACACTGGCAGGGGGTGGGAGGGGAAAGGTGAAAATGTGTACCTCACCATCTCAGCCTTCGATGGAACTGGAGCTGATTGAATTTGTTATTTAGAATCATAGTATTCAAAACTTTTTGTTCAAATGACAGCCAACAACTGTAGTTGTTGAACACCTTGCTGACAAACATTTGGCTACAGAAACCCTTATATTTTTAAATTAAGGACTGTGCATTATGCATCAAGGGTGAACTGAAGAAGAAAAATATCCTACCATTCTGTGAACCCTTTGAAAACAGACCTTCCCTTGTTAATGAACTGGTCTTTTACGGCCTGTCCTAAATGACTAAGTATTTATCTCTTACTCAGCTTCCCTAGAAACACTTCCTTTGGTGTGAGCAACTTGGATTTACTGCCCTGGCAACACCTCCCATCCATCACCCACACTGCAACTTGGCTCAGTCCTTGTCAACAGGTGTTCGTGAGAATCATTTTGTTTTGTTTCTAATAAAGGTGCAGACTCTGAAAAGCATGGGCTAAATGTATCCTGAACACATCTGAATCTCCCTTACAAATGTTCAGTAGGGAAGATCTGAAAAGGTGAATTCTCAAGGACAAGGGAGACAAGGACTGCTGTTTGTCCCAGTCATGTAAGGCCTCACCTGTGTTTTCCTCTAGGAGGAGAGGCAGCCAGCTCCCTAGCAAGATGGAAATGGTTTCTTCCATCTATCTGGTAAGGTCCCCTCTGTGGGCTTCAGAGAGTGTTGCAATGACACTGCCTGCTGTTTGTAGAATTTTAGAACAGTGTCCCCAAAGACAACTTCCAGGAGTTTACCAAGCAGACTGCACCATTTAGAACAGCACGCAGTGAGATGCGCCTACCTGAGCCCATCAAGGAACAATGATTGCAACTCATTTTTAAATGACAGTTGCTAGCAGAACTAATGACAACAGTCTCATGTGAGAATGTAAGCAGTCACTTTTGAGGGCTATCATCACAGGTTCAAACGGGAGTCTCAGGGATGCAACGGGCTTCTTCATACTGCTGTAGAAATGGATGGAATAAGGGTTAGAAGGGCCAGATAGAGATTTAAGTACCATGGCTCTGGTATGGCTATCTGGAATGAGTTAATTAAAATGGCTGCCACTGGCTATGTGGGGAGTAATTAAGTAAATAATTAACATGATTGTCATGTAATACGTTATATAACTGGTTTTGGCAAGAGGCCACTTTTGAATGATTTTGAACAAATGTCCTTGGTACCAAGAGCATATTCTTTCTTCAACTGTTATACCAGCCAATGGCTTGACCCCTCCATCTTTAATTTCTCACCTCTTTGAGACTCTCATTCTCTGACTCCTCCTAGTCCCAGATCAGTTTCATCAGGGGGGGGGATCCTCCTGCTTCATTTTCTGTTGCATCTCAATAGTTCTGTTATTTGCTCATATGGTCCCTAGTTTTTGGTATAGTCTTAGGGTTTTACTGCTGTGAATAGACATCATGACCAAGGCAACTCTTATAAAGAACAACAGTTAATTGGGGATGCCTTACAGGTTCAGAGATTCAGTCCATTATCATCAAGGCAGGAACATGGCAGCATCAAGGCAGGCATGGAGGAGCTGAGAGTTTTATATCTTCATCCTAAAGATGCTAACAGAATATTGGCTTCTAGGCAGCTAGGATGAGGGTCTTAAAGCCCATACCCACAGTGACATGCCTACTCAACAAGGCCACACCTACTCCAAGGCCACACCTTCTAATAGTGCCACTCTGTGGGCTTAGCATATACAAATCACCACAGTATATTGGGAACTGATGAAATTTTTAAGGGTAGGACCTAGTTGGAGGGAGTTAAACCATTGGGGGTGTATTCTTGGGAAGGATTAGGAATTTGGAATCTTGTGTTTTTGCTTCCTGGCCAATATGAGGTGAGAACTTTGCTAATGCACATCTTACTACCTATATACAGTACTTTACCATGGCCCAAATGCAGCAGAGCCAACTAACAATGTATTGAAACCTCCAAAATTCTGAGCCAAAATTAGCCTTTCCTCTTTGCAATGTATTACTTCTGTTGGGATATTACAGCAACAGAAAGCTGATACCACACTCATCTTTGGATTTACCTCTTCCCCAGTTATTTACTTACTTACTTGAGACAGGGTTTTACTATCTTGCCTTGACTGATCTGGAACTCAAGAGATATACCTTCATCTGCCCCTGAGTGCTGAGATTAAAAACTTGGACAATTACACAGAGCCAGAGCACCACCTTTCTTTCTTTCTTTTTCTCTTTCTTTCCTTCCTTCTTTTTCTCTCTTTCTCTCTCCTTTTCTTTCTTTCTTTCTTTCTTTCTTCCTTCCTTCCTTCCTTCCTTCCTTCCTTCCTTCCTTCCTTCCTTCCTTCCTTTCCTTCTTTCTTTCTTTCTTTCTTTCTTTCTTTCTTTCTTTCTTTCTTTCTTTCTTTCTTTCTTTCTTTCTTTCTTTCTTTCTTTCTTTCTTTCTTTCTTTCTTGTATAACTGTTTCCAATGTGAGGTGTGGATGAAGCCCTGAGGAATCAAGAGAACCAGGGCACTGTGTTGTAGGTTGAATGTGAATTGTTCTCACAGGCGTTGTGTTTGAATACTTGGTCCCAATGTTGATGCTATTCTGCGAGGCTGTGGAAACTTCTGGGGAGATGGGGCCTACCTAGGTCCCTTATGTGTTAGAGCCTACCCTCACTTATCCTCTGCTTCCTGCCTTACCAAAATGTAAGATGTCTGCCACAAGTTCCTATGTGGATGGTGCCCCTCATTCATGTGTCCCTCACCATTAATTACATTCTTCTGAGCTGCTCTCTACTGGTATTTGGACACTGACTGAAAAGAGTAATTAAGACCTCTGTAATCATCTTGTCTCCAAGTTTTGTGTCTCTTGTTTGGAGGCTCTCTCTTTTCTGTGGGACATCTGACTTGGCCACCAGAAACCATCCCCTTGTCAGCCCGGGATTTCAGAGGACACTTCCTGTACAGAATTTAAAAAAGCCAGTGACAAGCCTATGCCGAACATGTATTACCAAGGTCTACAACCATGCTTTTAGTTCTGAGGAAAATCACAGTATGCTTCTAACTGAGCAAGGCGTGTTCTCTGATCTGATAGTGCTGTGTCAGTGATTAAAAAGGAGGATCACATTATGGGTTTGGTTAAAAAAAAAAAGACTTATTTCCAAGGTTTAAAGTTTTATCTTTTGCAGAGAGGAAAAAAAAAGATATCAATGAAAAATGATCATGCCTTGTGAACAGAAGGAACTAGTTCTGGTTTCAAACTATGATGAAGATTTAGGATTGCAAATCTGTGGTTTAAAGATGATGATTTGATAATAGCACGCCAGTGGGGCAATCAGACCCTTAACTGCTCCCTTCTGGTGAGGCAATGTCTCTATTTAAATGAACATCTCGTATTGAGTGTTTAAAGCTTCCTTCTTTTCTCCTCCCCATTATTTAGTTTTTTTCAATTGTTCAGCATAACTAAAGAGTCTTAAGCAGGGAATTACACATAATTATAGGCTCTGCACCAGTGGCAAAGTGATGTCTCTTCTTAAGTATTCAAAATTACCAACTTTACTCTTCTTCCCTCCATTGGACAATTTAGTGTAAATGGCAACAGTGTCTCTTGCTACCTTTGAAGGCATTATTTGGCCTCTGTGAAGACTACAATCATAGCAAGAACTATACAATATACTCCCCATGTATAAACAGAAAATACCATTATACACAAATAGGGTAAAAGAAGGAATATCTGAACTGTTTTATCTGTTAATAATGGAAGGAGCTTTAAGAACATGTAATTGAAAGTCCCTGACTCCCCTGGACAGATTGGGGGGGCCTGCATCTTCCAGCAGAGAGGCTATCCTGTGCTGTCAGGTGAGAACTCTGCAGCCGCATGACCCTCTCCACCTTTTCTCTATTACTGGCTTTGAGAAATCTGCCACTGCTAAAACTCCTAATTTGAAAATGCTTCACAGAGCAGGATCCTTGCCAAATTCAGGGATCTTGCTAGTTTGCAAAGCAAGAGATGCCACGCAGAATGGAAGACTGATGCTACAAGCCAGTGTCACAATGGGAATAAATCCTCTAATTTGTAGTCTCTGAATGTCTTAATTTCTTGAACCTTCAGAGTGAGACTAGCTTTAAGAATAAATTTACAAAGTAATATTGGATGAGCTATAGTTAAACCTCAGCTCCACTGGCAGTTCTTTCTCACCCCCATCCCCGCCCCAAACTCTGTCTCTGTCAGCATCTATTTTCTCTTCTTGGTATTAAACTCATAACAAAGAGCACAGAGCAATGCTTTACCTACTAGGCCAAGGAGTAATCTGTCCTGTGTTAGAGCTTTCCAACCAACCGTTTGCTTAGTGCCATTATGTATTTGAACACTTTTGACTGCTTGTTTTCATTTATTCTCTCTGCATGTGCACACATATGTGGCATACCTATGGAAGTCAGAAGACAACGTGTGGGAGTTGGTTCTCTCCTTCTACCCTTTGGGTTCTGGGAATTAACTCAGGTAATCAGACTTGGTGGCAAGCATGTTTACTCACCAAGCTATCTTGCCACCCATTAAGTTCCCCCCTTATATTTATTCATGTGTGTGTGTGTGTGTGTGTGTGTGTGTGTGCGCGCGGTCCTAATATATGAGATACTGAATTCAGGTCACTGGGTCATCTCATTGATCCCTTTATCATTTTTGAGGAAGTTTTAAAAAATAAAATTTTATCTCTTGCCTAAGTGGTGGAGTATGGGTTGACTTTGTGGTAGAGACTCAGGATGGCTGGGGTCTTTTGAATAATGTAGTTCTGCACTGCTGTTCAGAGTTCAGGATTTACAACATGTTGATGGATGTAAGTAGCTTAATTTGGTCATAGATTCAACTTACTTTGTATCATCTCTACATCCTGCTGTTACAGAATCAAGAATCAAGAGTCCCTGTTACCAGTCTACCCCATTTCTAAGGACAGAAAGTATTACTAATACCTCACACAAAGCATTTCAATATGAAAAGGGTAAATTCTCGACTCTCATAAGGTACTCTGGCTGGACTCATTTCTATTCTATTGATAGGTGCTGGGTTTACATGTATTCATCAACAGAATATCTATGGCAGGTACTTAGGGTCATAGTATAACATATACTGGTCTCTATGGTGAACAAGAACAATGTGTCTGTGGATTAAGAAGGGTTATCATAGTTTACTTTCTAGAGTTAGGACCACACTGGGGGATCCTAAATTGTAGGCACTAACAATTCCCACGATAGGCTGACGATGAAGGTAGCCTAGTACTGATACCGCCTGGGACTAAGGAGATAATTTTTCAGATCTTTTCTGAATATTTTTTTCTTAGAGGCTCTAAGGAGGTACCTGTGAAAGCTTTCTAAGAAATGGATACTTTATACCCCTTCCCAATACCTACTCAACAGGAATATCCAGGGATGAAAGCCATCTAGATGTCTATAGGTCCTCAAAAGAACACAATCAACAAAAGCCAGAGCAATATGACACCTTCAGAGCAGAGATACCCTTCTTCAGCAAGCGCTAGATAGCCTAATACAATGGAAGCACAAGGAAAATGACCTTAAATTTAATCTTATAAAGATGATAGAGGCTTTTATAGAGATAATGAATAAATCCCTTACAGAAATACAGTAAAATACAACCAAACAGGTAGATATCTTTAAAGAGGAACAAAATAAATCCTTTAAAGATATATAGGAAAATATGATTAAACAGATGAAGAAAATAAATAAAACTGTGCTAGACCTGAACGTGAAAATAGAAGTAATAAAGAAAATACAAACAGAGGGAATCCTGGAAGTGGAAAACCTAGGCAAGAGAATAGGAACAACAGATGCAAGCATCACCAATAGAATTTAGGAGATGGAAGATATCTTGCAACCTCTAAGAAACCACAGATGCTAACCTGGACTACTATACCCAGCAAAGCTCTCAATAACCATAGATCCAAATTTAAACAATATCTAGCCACAAATTCAATTCTACAGAAAATACTAGAAGGAAAATTCCAACTCAAGGAAAATGACTACATCCAAGAAAATATAGTAAATAAGTAAATCCGTACCAGCAAAAGCAAGGAAAGCACACACCAACACACACACACTAATACCACCAATGGTAAAATACCTGAAATAACAATCACTGGTCATTAATATTTCTTAACACCAATGGACTCAATTCCCCAATAAAAAGACATAGGCTAACAGAATGGATGTGTAAATGGATCTATCATTCTGCTATATACCAAAAACACAGCTCAGCAATGAAAATAGACATCTCAGAGTAAAAGGTTGGAAAAAGTTTTGCAAGCAAACAGACTGAAGAAGCAAGCTGGAGTAGCTATTCTAATATCGAAAGAATAGACTTTTAACCAAAATTAATCAAAAGAGACAGTAAAGGACACTTCAGACTCGTTATAGGAAAAATCTGTCAAGATGATATCTCAATTCTGAACGTCTATCCTCCAAACACAAGGGCACCCACACTAGTAAAAGAAACACTGCTAAAGCTTAAATTGCACATTGAACCCCACACATTAACAGGAGACTTCAACACCCTACTCACTAACTGACAGGTCATCAAGACAGAAACTAAACAGAGAATAATGAAAGTAGTAGACATTATGAATGAAATGGACCTAATAGATACCTATAGAATATTTCTCCCAAACATAAAAGAATATACCCTCTTCTCAGCACCTCATGAATCCTTCTCCAAAATTGACCATAGTTGGTCACAAGCAAGTCTCAACAGATAGAAGAAAATTGAAATAATGTCTTGTATCTTATCAGACAACCATGGATTAAAGCTGGACTTCAACAACCGCAGAAACACCCAAAAGCCTACACATTCATGGAAATTGAACAATCCTCTTCTTAATGATCTCTGAGTCAGGGAAAAAAATAAAGAAATTAAAGACTTTCTAGAAAATGAAGGCACAGCATACCCAAAGTTATGGGATACAATGAAAGAAGTGCTAAGAATAAAGTTCATATCACTAAATGCCTCCATAAAGAAAAAGCCAAAACCATATAATGGAAAAAAAAGAAAGCAACTTCAATAAATAGTGCTGGTCTAACTGCATGTCTACATGGAGAAGACTGCAAATAGATCCATATTTATCACCCTGCACAAAACTCAAGTCCAAGTGGATTAAGGACCTCAACATAAAACTAGATATACTAAATCTCATAGAAGAGAAAGTGGGAAATACCCTTGAACTCATTGGTACAGGAGACAAGTTCTTGAGCAGAACACCAATGGCTCAGGCTCTAAGATCAACACTTGAAAACAGGACCTCATGAAACTGCAAAACTTCTGCAAGGCAAAGGACACTGTCAATAGAACAAAACTGCAGCTTACAGATTGGGAAAGGATCTTCACCAACCCTACATCTAACAGAGGACTTACCCAAAATTTATAAAGAATTCAAGAAATTGAATACCAACAACCCAAATAACCCAATTAAAAAATAGGGCAGTGAGCTAAACAGAATTCTCAACAGAGGAATTTCAAATAGCTAAGACACACTTCAAGAAATGTTCAAAGTCCTTAGTCATCAGGGAAATGCAAACCAAAACAACTCTGAGATTCTATCTTACACCTATAGGAATGGCTAATACCAAACACTCAAGTGATAGCACATGCTGGCAAGTATGTGGAGCAAGGGGAACATTTTTCCATTGCTGGCGGGAGTGCAAATGTGTACAAATATTTTCAAAATCAATTTGTGGTTTCTCAGAAAACTGGGAATAGTTCTATCTCAAGGCCCAGTTATAACACTCCTGGGAATATACCCAAAAGATGCTCCACTATCCTACAAAGACACTTGCTCAACTATGGTCATAGCAGTTTTATTTGTAATAGCCAGAAACTGGAAACAAGCTAAATGTCCCTTAACTAAAGAATGGATTAAGAAAATGTGGTACATCTATACAATGGAATACTATTCAGCTATGAAAAACAAAAGACATCATGAAATTTGTAAGCAAATGGATGGATCTTGAGAATATCATCCTGAATGAGATAACAAAGTCCCCAAAGGACATGCACCGTATACATTCACTTATAAGTGGACATTAGCCATAAAATATAGGATGCCCATTCTATAATCCATAGACCCAAGGAGGCAGGACAGGAAGGAGGACACAAGCAAGGATGCTTGAGCCTCACATGTAAGAGGGAATGGAATGGGTGTGAAAGGCAGATAGAAGAAGGGAACTGGGTGGAAGAGGGGATCAGAAAGGAAGTGGGGGGGGTCTTAGAGTGGTGTAGGGAAGGGCAGGGGGTAGCCAGATGGCCATGAGAATGAATGGAAATCAACAACTTATGGGGGTGAAGTGGTCTCTAGAAGAGACAGAAACCTAGGATAAGGGAGGCTCCCAAGAATCAATGGGGTATCCTTAGCTGTGACTCACAACATTGGGAATATGGATCTTGGGGAGGCCACATCCTGTGGCCTGGCAGGAACCCCAGTGGAGGGTCAGGGACACCAACCCACCTACAAAACTTTCAGCCCCAAACCTACCCTGTCTATAAGAAATGCAGGGACTAGGTATGGAGCAGAGACTGAAGGAATAGCCAACCAATAACCAGCCCAACTTGAGACCCATCCAATGGGGAAGCACCAATCCCTGATATTATTAAAGATACTCTGTTTTCTGGTTTTGCAGACCAGGAGTCTAGCATGGCTGTCCTCTTAGAGGTTCCACCCACCAGCTGACTCAGACAAAGGCATACACCCACAGAAAAACAGTGGATAGATCTTTGGGACTCTAATGGAAGAATAGAAGAAAGGATTGCAGCCCCTAAGGGAATAATGGACTCCACAGGAAGACCAACAGAATCAACTACCCTGGACCCTAGGAGCTGAACCGCCAAAGAACATACATAGCCTGGACCTTAGGCCTCCCTGCACATATGTAACAGATGTGCAACTTGGTCTTCATGTGGGTCCCGAAGAATTGGAGTAAGGGCTATCCAAGAAGCTGTTGTCTCTATGTAGGATATGTTCTAGCTGGGCTGCCTTCTCTGGCCTCAGTGGGAGATGAATGTCTAGCCTTGCAGAGACTTGAAGTCCCTTCTCCTATAAGTGGGTGGGGGGATAGCCAGGGGGTCCCCACCCACTTAGAGGAGAAGGGAAGGATTGTGGGAGGGTACAGTGAGCAGGATGTAAAGTAAATAAGGAAAAGCAATGGATACATTCTGAATCATTGACTCATTCTACTGCAATTCCTTTCAGTTTACCTCTGTTCTTCCAATGTCAACAACTGCATCTACTTCCTATTGCTATGGCAACAACTGAGAACAATTTTAGTGGTTTAAAAGAACACAAATGTATTCTCCTATATTGCTTATTAGTAACTTTTCTACTGCTCTGGTTAAATACTATGACCAAAAGCAACTTACAGAAGAGTTTCTTTCCAGTTATGATCCGAGAGGGAGTGTCCATTATGGTGAGGAAAACATGACAGCAGGCCACTAGAGTAGGAAGCTGAGCGATCACGCCTCAAAGGGGTTATGGTCCACAGGTTGAGAACCATGCTTCAGGGAGCCATTGTTAACTTTTTGCATCTTCTAGTGTCTGGAAGCCACTAAGATGCCTAACCTCATGACTTCTTTCTTATATCAGGCTAACCTCTTGATTCCATTGCCACATGTCCTCCTTTCTTTTCTGCAGTCAAACCTCCTGTCTCCCTCTTACATAGACATGAGATTAAATGTGGAGAAT
This sequence comes from Apodemus sylvaticus, assembly GCF_947179515.1. NCBI lineage: Eukaryota > Metazoa > Chordata > Mammalia > Rodentia > Muridae > Apodemus > Apodemus sylvaticus. Next base: position 40,850,681 of record NC_067484.1, on the reverse strand, counting down.
AGGACTTCTCCATGTTGAAATGTGCCACTCTCAAGTTCCTTTTCATTACAAGCAACATCCCTGAGTCTGGGAACAATGACTATTCAATTTATGGCAGCACCAATTCCTTTGTTTCAACTCCGAAGTCTCTTCAGTCCCTGTCTTAAATCTTTTGACATTTCAAACTATTGGTATTGCAGAAAAGCCCCCTCTTCTGAGGAGACAGATGTATTTTCATTGATGTAATACTTTTCCTTCTGGAATGTAAGTCCCTGGGACAGGGGTCTCTGGCTATGAAGTTTGGTGCACCAGCTCCAGTACTTAGAACAGTGCTGGTGCTATCAAATCACAGCTACCACACAACAGAGTTGATAAGCTCCTACCCTTTCCAGTTCTGTCATCTCTCATCCCTTCCCTGGCGACTTCCTCTATTTTTGTGTGTAAAGATGGGTATACTCCAGGTACATATTCCTAATATGCCAAGTGGATGAAATTCCAACCCTGTGGCTTTCAAGTCTGTACCCTAAACCTAGACCTGGGGTTTGCACTTTAGATTTCAATCTGTTCTTGGATGACCCACAGTATGGCAAATTAACCATGTTTCATTTTCTCTAGCCATTAAACACAACCAAAGTCTAACTTTCTTATCCATCCTTGGTCTCAGGGAATAAGTACTTTCTTTTATTCAACAACCAAAGCAAAGGCACTGGCCATCCACTGAGCCCTCACAGCTGTCTCCCAAACCTATCACTACCTTCCCTAAAACCCAATCAGCCATGAATTTCTGTCAACCTGTCTTAAATTCTTGATAATAAACTTACCACATTGACTTTCTTGACTTTTGGTGAACATTCCAAAATGACACACTCTTAGAAGCTTTGCATGAATACTAGGTACTGATCACTATTTCCTGCCCTGCGTCCATCGTCTGAAGCATGGACAGGGACTAGGATCATGGTCTGCATGCTACATAACCTTGGTCATAGCCAACTGGGCCAAGGACTTAACTCTGTTCCAAATGTGGCTTCTCTCATAGTTTTAGTTAACCACCTTACAATCTGGGTAGCTGGTTATAAAATATGAATAAAATTTCTCCTGAAATTTCAGAATTGAGAAGTTGAAAGGAGTTGGCTAAAAGCTTCTCGGAGTATTGTAATGCTGAATAGTCATCTCAGAAGGAATTATGGGCATGGACATTCTGCAGCTTTGCAGAAGGAAATATACTGTGTGAGCAGGGGGCTGGGAGCCTGGAGAGAATGAAAGAAAAGGAAGCCAGGGCATTGTTCAAGTGTAGTATCTGTTTCCCATGGCTCACAACAGCATGCTGAACTGTGATTTCTGTTGTAGATGCCCATGAAGTTGTTATATTACAAAACCAAAACCAAACCAAAACCCTCCTTTGAGCAAATCTAGTTTTCTGAAATGAAGTGTCCATGTGTTTCAGTAAGTCCTTAGCACATTACAGTGAGGGACTTGCATGACTGAGAGCAGAAACAAAAATCCCAAACTCAATGCTACTTCAGATCCTTCTCAAAGTATTAGTTAAAGGAAAGAATAAAGGGAAAGCTGCATTGCTTTGGGGGATAGATGTTGAGCTTATGCTATAAATCTTTACATAAGTACAAATCAATCCATGGACATAATTTCAGACAAGTACCTGTTGCTACAAATATCACAGGAAAATGACTGTAAGAGACATTCTGATACTTGTTAAGAGTGGCATATCGAATTGTGTTTTAGATACCACATTTCTAGGTATCTACCTTTCTCTTTACCAGCTATGGGGACCAGAGAAATATTAGGAATCTTTATTATACAACCACCTCTCCCTCAAGTGAAAAGTGAATTTGTTAAAATTTATAAGTAAAAAAAAATATTAGGCCTATATAATCAATATTCAGAATATGGGACACACACACACACACACACACACACTTCTCTGGACAAACAGAATTGTAACTTCCTTTATGACAGCAAATACTCTTGACAACCCATCTCTTAGATGACTACCAAAAACATAGTTAGACTACTATGCTCTTACTCAGTACTTACAACCAGCTTTCTGATATTCTCACAGCCCTCTTTTGCTAGCTGATGACTCCACACTTTTAACTAAGGTAGGAACTAAGTGAAAGCCCACCTTTCTTACCTTTATTTTTCAAAACTCCTCAGTATCTTCTCCTCAGTCTCCCACATTCCTTGATGTGACCTAATAGTTTCTGGACTTAGCATATATATATATTTTTTAATGTCTTAACCAATACGTTAGTTCGATATAGGCTTTGATTTTTTTTTTAAACCTACTTTTAATAAGGGTAGTTAAATGCTTTAAACGTCCTTTTAGCCCATCACCCACCAGAGGTAGTGGAAAAAATGTTAATAGGGCAAAGGAAGATGTGGACTTGTTTAGAAACCGTTCTTTGGAGAGAATCCAGTTTGCACTGTGAGGATATCAGCAGTTCAGTTTACACAAATCAGCAGCTCCAGCTTGATCCACTTGCAAACACTATCCATGAATCAGCAATGGCAGTTAGATCCAGAAGAAACTATGAGGCTCTACCAATCAGCCCTAGTCTGTGGAAATGACAAGAAGTGAACAGAAAACCACCAACACAAGTTCTTTGGTGGCATTTTTTTTCTTTTTTTTTTTATTCGATATAATTTATTTACATTTCAAATGATTTCCCCTTTTCTAGCCCCCCCCACACTCCCCGAAAGTCCCGTAAGCCCCCTTCTCTTCCCCTGTCCTCCCTCCCACCCCTTCCCACTTCCCCGTTCTGGTTTTGCCAAATACTGTTTCACTGAGTCTTTCCAGAACCAGGGACCACTCCTGCTTTCTTCTTGTATCTCATTTGATGTGTGGATTATGTTTTGGGTATTCCAGTTTTCTAGGTTAATAACCACTTATTAGTGAGTGCATACCATGATTCACTTTTTGAGTCTGGGTTACCTCACTTAGTATGATGTTCTCTAGCTCCATCCATTTGCCTAAGAATTTCATGAATTCATTGTTTCTAATGGCTGAATAGTACTCCATTGTGTAGATATACCACATTTTTTGCATCCACTCTTCTGTTGAGGGATACCTGGGTTCTTTCCAGCATCTGGCAATTATAAATAGGGCTGCTATGAACATAGTAGAGCATGTATCCTTATTACATGGTGGGGAATCCTCTGGGTATATGCCCAGGAGTGGTATAGCAGGATCTTCTGGAAGTGAGGTGCCCAGTTTTCGGAGGAACCGCCAGATTGCTTTCCAGAGTGGTTGTACCAATTTGTAACCCCACCAGCAGTGGAGGAGTGTTCCTCTTTCTCCACACCCTCTCCAACACCTGTTGTCTCCTGAATTTTTAATCTTAGCCATTCTGACTGGTGTAAGATGAAATCTTAGGGTTGTTTTGATTTGCATTTCCCTAATGACTAATGAAGTTGAGCATTTTTTAAGATGCTTCTCCGCCATCCGAAGTTCTTCAGGTGAGAATTCTTTGTTTAACTCTGTACCCCATTTTTTAATAGGGTTGTTCGGTTTTCTGGAGTCTAACTTCTTGAGTTCTTTATATATATTGGATATTAGCCCTCTATCTGATGTAGGATTGGTGAAGATCTTTTCCCAACTTGTTGGTTGCGGATCTGTCCTCTTGATGGTGTCCTTTGCCTTACAGAGAGCTCCTATAGCTGATAAACAACTTCAGCAAAGTGGCAGGTTATAAAATCAACTCAAGCAAATCAGTGGCCTTCCTATACTCAAAGGATAAGCAGGCTGAGAAAGAAATTAGGGAAATGACCCCCTTCACAATAGCCACAAACAGTATAAAGTATCTTGGGGTGACTCTTACCAAACATGCGAAAGATCTGTATGACAAGAACTTCAAGACTCTGAAGAAGGAAATGGAAGAAGATCTCAAAAAATGGGAAAACCTCCCATGCTCATGGATCGGTAGAATCAATATAGTTAAAATGGCCATTTTGCCTAAAGCACTATACAGATTCAATGCAATACCCATCAAAATCCCAACTCAATTCTTCACAGAGTTAGAAAGAGCAATTATCAAATTCATCTGGAACAACAAAAAACCCAGGATAGCTAAAACTATTCTCAGCAACAAAAGAAAATCTGGGGGAATCAGTATCCCTGACCTCAAGCAATACAACAGAGCAATAGTGTTAAAAACTGCATGGTATTGGTACAGTAACAGGCAGGAGGATCAATGGAACAGGATTGAAGATCCAGAAATGAACCCACACACCTATGGCCACTTGATCCTCGACAAAGAGGCTGAAAACATCCAATGGAAAAAAGATAGCCTTTTCAACAAATGGTGCTGGCTCAACTGGAGGTCAGCATGCAGAAGAATGCGAATTGATCCATCCTTGTCTCCTTGTACTAAGCTCAAATCCAAATGGATCAAGGACCTCCACATAAAGCCAAACACTCTGAAGCTAATAGAAAAGAAACTGGGGAAGACCCTTGAGGACATCGGTACAGGGAGAAAGTTTCTGAACAGAACACCAATAGGTGGCATTTTTTTTCAATGAAGTCATGACAAACAATGACTAGAAAAGAGCGGCAAGGTGAACCAATGCCATACAGCAGCATCCATTGTCTTTTGGGTTATATTTGTACCATTTTTAAACATCCAGAGTTCTCTCAAGTATCCATTTTAGCAAAATGCCATATGCTTGCTTTCCGGCTGCTTCCAGGAAAACACCACATGACTGTTCTAGCAAAACTTCCTCTCACGTGTCTGCTTCAGCAAAAATATTATCTCATAAGTCAGTTTCCAGAAAAACATCACATGGCACAACTGAGAACTTGAACACCTTGTAAGTATATTGTAGATTTATTCTTATTTTTATTTTTGACAAAGAGTCTTAAGATGCAGCTCTGGCTGTCCTGAAGCTTACTATGTAGAGGCTGGCCTTAAACTCAAAGAGATCTGATCTGTCTGATTTTGCTTCCTGAGTGCTGGAAGTAAAGGTTTTTGCCACTGCAACCAGCCACATTATAGAATTTTAGTTTGAATAAAGTCTAACAATTTTGTTTATATTTGTTTGTATTTTGTTTATATATGTTTATATTTGTTTATATTTGTTTGTATTTTGTTTATATATGTTTATATTTGTTTGTATTTTGTCAGATTTGGCAAATATCAGAAGGGATTCACTTCAAAACAAAACTGTCTTTTTCCCCTTAAATGAGCTCCTAATGAAGTGCTGTGAACTGGGTGTCATGAGTCACTAGATCTGTAAGTGCTCAGTGTGAGCTAGTCTTAGAATTATAGAATATTTTAGTTCAATATAAGCAAATATAAACAAATATAAAGCAAAATATGAAGCACTATTTTACCTTTAGTTTCTGTGCCTCCTAGATACTATGACAACATGGTAATACTAAGCACAATATTGCTTCAGAGAACCCGAATTCCAGGTTTTAAGACCAACCCTAGTGTTTGAAGGTCTGGCTTGGAGTACTTGGACTCTCTGCTCAGAGACTCATTAAGTTGAGGTTGAGGTGCTGTCTAGGACAGCAGTTTTCATCCAGGGCTATCCAGGGCTAGGGATTCTTTGAGATCATTGATTATTGGCAGAACTTACCTCCTTGAAGTTATGACTAATGTCTCCATGTTCCTGTTGGCTGTTGTCTTAAGAATTATTTACTTCCTAGAGACTTCTCCCAGTATCTTGCTATGTGGCCCCAAACAGGCAGTTCACAGGATGGAGGGATGGAGGGAGGGAGGGAAGAAGGGAGAGAGAGAGGGAGAGGGAGGTGGGAGAGGGAGGGGAAAGAGCTGGGGGAGAGGGAGGGGAAAGGGCTGGGGGAGAGGGAGGGGAAGGGGCTGTGGGAGAGGGAGATTTTCTTGCTTTCCAGGCTAGCTAGGAATGATCTCGTTGACTTCTGTGGAGCTTTTCAGTAGTTTACTTAGATTAGAGCAGGGACACCCAAGATAGTCCCCTCTCTTTGCCAAATAGTTTAACATAGCTACACCAAAATTATTTCTACTCACACTCATAGGGGAGGGAATTATACAAGGGTGAGGACACTGGCATCATTCTAGAAGTCTGTTTACCACAGGGCTTAACAAGTATATGGATGTTTTGCTTGCCTGCATGGATATGCACCATGTACGTACCTACTGGATCTCCTGGAACTGGGGTTTGAATATTTGTGAGCCAACATGTGGGTACTGGAAAACGAACCTGGGGGCTCTGTGAGAGCAACTGTAAGAGCACAGCAACGAGTGCTCTTAACCACTGATCTATCTGTCTAGCCACTATAGGCTTTTTCTTTCCTTTTTTTAAAGTAGCGACTTTGGAGGGCTTACTTTGTGCTGAACCCAGAGTAGCTGGAGTTGCCGTATTTGAACCACTACATAAGTCCAGAGAACATAAGAAATGTCAAGATTCTGGTTCAGTGGCTGAGTGGCTGGGTAGCCATGGACTAAGTTCCTCAAACTACCTGAGCTTTAGATTCTTTCTCATGTCTAATGTAACAACAATGTCTAAGGTCCGTGGGCTACACTAGTCTATAATTCTAAGACTAACTCACACTGAGCATTACAGGTCTAGTGGCTCATGACACCCAAACAGTTCACAGAACTTCCTAGGGAGCTGATTTAAGCAAAAAAGCTTTGTTTTTAAGAGAACCCATTTTGATGTTTGCCAAATCTGACAAAATATAAATCAGAGTACAAAACCACATGTTTAATAATTCATATAAAATGATACTTTATGCTTAGATATGTTCAGTTATGATTAAAATAAAAATTTCCAAGATACAAAAATTTGACAGTTACTATCTTACAATTAGTTGAATTAATTTAATTGATGATAACTTAATGCATGTATAATGTTTTTACATTATACATGAGAAAGAACATTAAGTAACCTCAACATTACAAATCAATCCCATGATGACATGTACACCTGAGTCTGCTATACACAGTCTACAGATTTAAGTCTCTTTTGTCTTTCTGAAGTGAAGTCTTTTTGGCTAGGACAATTATTCTATTCTACTCAACAAAAGTGAACACTAATTTTAAATACGTATTATTAAATTCCACTAAAATAGGCTTCATGCAGATGTGTTCATTAAAACATCCCTTTCTCAATGCATAGTTATTAACAATTCACATTCCACTTTAATGCGTGTAAGAGCATTTACTCTGCTAAAGTTAGGTTCCAGTGCCATTAGGCAGGACTGCAGAGCCTGCTTCCTATCAGGGCACTGTCCAGTGCATGAGAAGTACATCCACGGTTGCAAAAGGGAAAGATACACTCAACAAACAGACCTCTTCGTTCCTACAGCTTCCCCCACTCTACAGTGTATTCTTCTTAGTTCACAAGATGCCTATAGGTAAATTTCTCATCTGGGTACTTGCATCAATCAGAAGATATCAGTTTGTCTACTGCACCTGCTGCTCAAGTTTCAGAAGCTGTTTTTCAAGCTTTGAGGTGTTTACTCGATGCATCATTAGAAACTGGCCATTCAGATGGAAGACGGGGATGTCAAATTTATACCTTTCATACCAAGTAGAATTTTCTGGAAGTGTAATGTCCACCTCCTGTAAAATAAACTAAAACAAGGGTAGGTTAAAGCACTCCACTTTATGGACTGTGGAGCAATGTAACAGCTGCAGTGATATGCTGACCCAGACTTTGTAAGGCCGACAGGTTTTCTCCTGTTTGTTGTAGCCTACAGTAACCCAATGGCCTATATTTACAAAGCCCGACTGGTTTCATTACATTGTGCTCTACATCTGACTTCCATACTTTTCAGTTACACCTGCTCCCTTCGGCAGCAGGGCTCTGCTCTGTTCCTGGTGAAATAAAACATGTCCCAGCTAGGAAGTTGCCTAGAAATAGGACATAAGTGTCTTGGGGTAAGAATAACCAACCTACTATGGTTTGCTAAAGGAAAACACATCATGGAAGTTACAGAAAGATAAAAGCAGTGGAACTAAAGTTTAAAGGAAGCATGAACACCCTACTTGATAGTTAACTCTGAATCACAGCAAGAATCAGTGAGAAAAAAGTGTAGCACTATTCAGGTAATGAATTCCATGGAAATTAGTACTAAGCTCTCTGAGGAACAGAAACAAACTCTAAATGAAAATCATCTTTTCCTAAGGAAAGGATCCAGGCAGATACTTTATACAGTAAACTACATCCACCCCGTTTCTATACATGAAAGTTACCCTGTCTTTATAAGGCTGGAGTACTTCTTTAGCTTCATCACACAGTGGGCATGGGTCCTAGGGGAAGAACAATATGTTGGTCCCAAAGGCAGGTATTTGGTATAACATCCTCCTCCCCCACACCAAAGGAAAAACACAAACACACCAGAAGCATGTTACACTTACTTTTAAAGGATAGTTTTCTATTAGATTAATTATACTACTTTATTTCCAAAGCAAATTATAACCACAGAATCTCATAAATAGCTACTATTCCATGATAACTGGTTCTCTGCATTCGGTTGTTGTTTATTGTTTTATATATGTATGTATACCTACTGGCATGTGGTTATGTGTGCATATTACATGCGCCTTATTTTTCACTGACCTATCTAGCTAAGAGCTCTGCTTTTTCCTAAGTAAGGAGCACCTTGGTGGCCTCATACAATTGACCTAAATGGTTTAGGTCTTTTCTGACCAGAGAGTACTGAACTTCATTAGCCTGTTTTTTCTACTCAGTCCAGAGGAATAATTCTATCACAGAACAGTGAAATAGTGACTATTTTGCCCTTAGAAGGAGAGAGGGAAATATTTTTTCTTCAATTCAGATGAGTGACTGTAGCACTTCACAGCGTTTTTTTCTGCTTTCGTATTACAGGTATTCACAGTGGACTAATGTTCCACCTGAACCATAAGCTTCTCTGCTGTTTGTTTAGCTGCCTTGTGGGAAAGGTGGGGGAGAACACAGATTGGCAGTTATTAAAGGTCTCTTAGTCACTGTGCCTAGAGTCTAGCTATAGGCTCTCTCCTATTTGCTGAAAATAGACTCAGCATTGCTGCTGCCTGGGTAAAAACTGCTTTTTAATATATTAGAAAGAGATACGCTATCACGTAAAGACAGGCTTTTTCTTCGGCTTAACTGAGAGCATGTTTTGAAATAAGGATTTGGATATTTCTAGATCTTTTTGGCTGGATTCAGCTCAAAAATTGCTATTTGCATTAACAATAAACAGACTGTGCATAGTTTGCTACTACAGGGTAATCATGCTAAACTTTTCTGAGTGTCAAGAGGTCAACGTAAGAGCTTACAAAGAAAACCAAACAAGACTGTACTAAGTGAAGACGTACCAAATGCCCTCCTCATAGTTTGCTGTATAGTAGAGGTTTTGATTTTAAGAATTAGGCTTGTGGAAGCTTGTACAAATTAATAATGCAAATCTGTCAGTGTGTATCTTGAGAGGCTTATCACGTTGGAAAGATTAAGTCAGGATGGCCTTTCTGAGGGCTCTCCCTGGCACTTACTATTCGTCCTTGAACTGTGTGCTAGCACACACCTTTAGTGTAACAGTAGTGCCAGCGATAAGAAAGCAAGGACAATCAGTCTGTATGATTCATTCGTATTTGTGAATTTGCCTATGCAATAAGGTCAGCAACCCTCCAAACAATACTGGAAGCACTGGTACAGTCAGACAGGAACATGCTTATGCACAAAGCTATAAAGGGTCTGAGTGGCCAGTTGACCTTACATTTCTAAAGTAAGGTCCAACACTTTGCCTTCTTGTTTTAGCTCCCTTATTGTAAACATAAGTTAGTATTCTCATAATACTCCCATGGGTGCTGTTGTATTGGCAGTGGCATTTTTTTGCTGTTGTATTTTTTGTTGGTGACTTTAAAAACAACAACAACAAAACCCAAAAGATCTCTAAGCATGGTGCTAAAAGAAAGCTGTTATGTGCCTCACAGAAAGAACTCAACTGTGAGACAAGCTTCATTTAGGCATGAGTTGTGGTGTTGTTGGCCATGAGCAAAATGTTAATGACTAAACAGTATGGATAGAATAGGACATCTTTAAACAGAAACTCACATAAACTAAAGTTATGCACTTAGTTGGTTCACAAAAATACTGTGCCCAGGAGCTCATGGGAACCCAGTCCAGTACTTTCCTAGGTTTATTCAATGTTGATGGTGTTTTTAGGACATAACTACCACAAATAACAAGAACTGACTTGTTTCTCCATAGCACAATTTTAATTATCCTAACTATAATCTACAGTTCCTTTTTAAATGCAGGGGTAAAATGACCACTTTGTGTATTAGTGTACACTCCATAACTGAGAAACAGTGAAATGTCTCAGGAAGAGAAACTGAAGACCAGGACTGAAGAAGTCTTCCCACTGCTTTTCTTTATGGATCTGACCCCTTCTCAGGGATATACATAACCTTTTCGCCCAACAATGATAACACTTTATTTTTTAACTTGTAATTTTGCTTTTCCATTCAGTACCTTTGTGAATAAGGTCAGCACAGGCAGAGCTGTGTTAGAGGCAGAGAGATTTCTCAAGAGTCCAAAGGAGGATTTGGCAATCTGCAGGCTATTTCCTTGAAACCAGAGCATTTTAATTCTGCCAAAAGAAAAATAAGCCAATAAAGTTAATGCACCATTGACTCTGCTCTTTAGAATACAAGCAGCAACTTGCAAGCTTACAATTAAATCTGGAAGATTCAGAATTGTATCTTGGAGTCCAGGAGTGTCAGAGAGGTCCAGATGTTTGGCAAGTGTCCATAATAAATTCACTGTACTCCAGGAAAAATATAATTTAGAATTAAAAACAAAACATACAATAATAAAAAACCAAACCCTATTAGTTTTGTACCTAATCACTTGGTTTCTAGAAGCAAATTTTATAAGTTTGTTAATTTGAATATGAAATTAACTTTCAGCTGCAGATGTTGTAGGCATCCTGACAACTCCTTATAAGTGGAGGTGTCCTGAGATGGCTTTTAGTCCAAGGATGGTTGGTTCACTCTACTGGCAAGCACGCAGCCCCACCCAGCCCTTCCATGGTACAGTAGTAAGTAAATGACAACCTGAAAGAGCAGGCCACCTCCAAGGAGATCTCTGTCCTACACTGAAAGAGACAGAGCATAGAGCTGCAGGTAGAGAGCTAACAGAATCTGTCTGAGCTAACTTGTAAGGAAAAAGTCTGTTCAACTCCTTAAGAAGCGTTCTGAAAGGAGAGAGCCATGGTTTTCAAAAGCTTCATATACAAACACACTGGTGTTTTTATTGGAGAAACTCCAGAAGGAACAGTTTAATAGCAGCATGTCAGACATTGGGCTTTGAAGCTCCCTCATTCTGCTACTTTGCTTGACTAAGACACCCTACTAAGGTGTTGACTAAGTTATTCCACTTAGCTTTTTAGCTAAATCTATAAATGTTACAATTTAACTTCTAAAGCACACAGGCATAATTACCTTTCTTACTTACCAATATTTCCAAGATGAACTTCCTGGAATCATATTTCTTAATTTCACTTTTCCTCTCCTACTCTGTTTACCAGCTTCTCCTTCTTTATGTTGATGAACAACAGCTGTGGGAACGCTCTGTCTAGTCCTTGAGCACCCAGAGCTTCTTCCCACCAGCAGCACTGCACTTGTTGTCTTTCTCCACAGGAAGCATACATAGATTCTCCTTATTTTGCCCTAGGACTCAAATCCCCTCCTTGAAGAGTCTACCTTACCAATGCTGGCCAACCTGTAATTCCCCATCCTCATATTCACACTATTTTTGTGGATCAACCTAATGCATAATTTTATTATACATTTCCATTTTAGGATGTCCCTCACTACTCACAAGTTATGTCTCTTCTACTACAGTAGACATCTATAAGAACAGGCATTGTTCACACCAGTATTCCTCAGCACACACAGTCAATGTGCACACAATAGGTACTCATATATTTGCTTGAGGGCTAAAATACTAGAGTGAGCCTTTCCCTCCTACTGTAATCTCTCCTTTGCTCAATTACTCAGTGTGGACAGCAGTCATTCTTTAGGCCTCCCTCTAAACTAAAGGTTACTGCTCTTCAGGGTGCCTATTGACTCTGGACTGAAGCGCTGCAGTTGGTACTGCCACCACTTCAAATCTCCTGTGCTCTACTTCAGAGAGCAGAGGATGACTTTATTACATGCTACTCTTCCCGGGCTACTAGGCCTCTCAGTGTAAATTAGCCTTAAACTTATTTCAGACCAAACGATAGGACTTTAGAAAAAAACTACCAACCCATATCAAACTACAATAAAGACCACAGGACAAAAAGCTCAGCCACTGATCCATGAAAGCAATGATCTTTCCTTTACTCACAAGTCTCTACCCTTCCCCTTCTACCCACATTTCCCTGCGAACTAACTGACCTGCAGGAATCTGCTATTTAGAATTACTTTGGAAAGTGAATGGAAGCAATGCCACAATATTCTGTGAGACTCTCAACTGTTAAGTCTTAGCATCCACATTTTCTGTGAATTCAACAGCATCAACAACTCCAAAAGGCGAATGTAGTTGAAGATACAGCTTTGACAACACAGAGCACAAATGAAGGAGAAAACTGAATGCTAAAGGTAGATATTTATCTATTCTCCCCACATTTCTATGTATAGGCAAGTGACCTGATGTTTAATGGGTAGACAGACATTTCCGAATCATTGGATTTGGAAGGACTCTATGGTACCAGTGGCACTCTCTTATAAAATAAGATGATATTAAAGAAATTTTACTATATATGGAGGAGATGTAAATGAAAAAAAAAAATAGCTTTATAAATGGTGGAGATACAGTCTTTGGAAATGAGAAGGATGGGGCCTTCCATGGCTATGTACCAAGACTATAAGCAGGATTGTGAACTGCAGCTACTTGCTTTGGTGGAGGGAAAGAAGATTTATTGATGTTTGGCTGGAAAGGAAAGGAAAACTTATTACTAGCTGACTTGAGACTGAGGTGTTAAGGCTTTAAAAAAAAAATTCACATCAACAATGGAAAACGGTTTCAGTATTTCCAACATGACAAAACACAGCATGTGGTCTTGGCTGCAGCCAAGACAAATAAAGCCTGTCATAGTAAACAGAGCCGCCATGCATTCCAGATTGGGTAGAATATTTGTTCAATAACCAGAGAGCTAGGCAGGGGCTTCTGTGATGCTCCAGCCACGCAGCTTACTACTGCTGTTCTCTCCTCTCTGCTGCTGCTTTCTCATGCACTTTTAATTACGTAAACCTGGCATGTTTATTCCCTAAGCAAGGCACCAATGCTATGCAGTTTTACAACTTGCATATTTTTAATGGCCTATGGTATATGCATTTTTACTATATTGTTCAATTATTTCTTTCATAATAGTATATTATAAATTTATATTAGAGTCTGATATAAAGGAAAAGCTCCTTATTCCTTACCTAGACAGATATTAAAGCTAAAATTTCTTAATTCTTGAAGTTCACTTAAGGCTGTAAAAATTAAATGAAAAAATGATATACTCCAATGGGAACATTTCAATGTTCTTCTGAGATCATTTTACTAACTCTGTAAACCCCAACACCATTGCTGTCAAAGTCACATTCACCAAATTATGCCTTCTTGAAGTAAAATCTTTATGTGGGCTACTCTATCACTGTGACATTTTCATTAGTTCGATTATTTTTGAACCATATCTCAGTACTATAAAAAACATCCTGAAAAGTGGTCTCTGCCTATTAGCTCCAAATTGTGAGCTGACAACATTTCTTCCCCATTCTCTGTACTGGAACTGAACCTAGGGACTCATAAATGCTGGGCAAAAGCTTTGAGAGTTTCACTAAATAGTCCAGGCTGTCCTTGAACTCACTCTGTAGTCTAGGTTGGCCTTGAACCTGCTTTCCTCCTGCCTTGGCCTTCTGAGAAGCTGAGATTAAAAAACTTATATGACTAGGCCTTACTGACAGCATTGTTTTAAGATTATGTCACTTTAGCCATGAAATAAGTGTTCCTATTATTCCAGACAGACACAGTTTTATCCTTTGTATTTTGTTATATGTCTCTGTGACAGGAACACAAAGAACTGCGCTCATAATATCAAAGAGGCACAATTGGGTCACCTTTGTCACAGACTGGAAGAAAGTAAAAAAAGCATAAAACTGGATTTTGAATGTGCTTAAAGGAAATTCTGAAGCCTAACAATAAAGACGGTGACTCCTGCTGTTTCAAGTCCAGTGCTACTCGGAGGCTCCGATCCCCTAAAAGAGAAAGGAAACTGGCTTTCCAACACAACTGAGGCAGACTTCACTGGTCTTTATGGTAGAATCAAATACAACATGGGGGGAGGACTGATTGGACCAATTCAGCCTTCCTTGAAGCAAGATAGAGAAGATAACTTAACTTTATAGCATTTCCCTGAGAAGCATTGAAGGGCACACCATGAAAGCAACTGATTATAGTCCAGGAAGATGCTATGGTTGTTTGAGCCTTTATTAAGGATTATTCATTTCAGCATGACGAGCTGCCCAGGATATGGCTGCACATCACTTATGTAGAGCTCCTGGATCTTTCAAACACTGTATGCATCTGATTAGGAGGGAAACAACATTGTTCTCGCTTGAGTGGAGAAACTGACCTTCACTGACCAGAATTTTATTCATACAAAGAGTCCTTTGGCACACCAAAGCTCTAAGCTCACATAATCATTCATCAGCAAGCTGCAGCGTTAGTTCATGTGCAAAATCAAGAAGTCTATATAAGCCCAGGTACCACCTTGGTTATTAACAGATAATGTTGGAGCTTCTGCAGAAGACTATAATGTAAATTTAATGCTGAGCTGACATTAACCAAATACTATTATCATAGCTCTTGCTGAACCTATGTTCTATAAAGAGAGCTAGCTCAAGGCTTCTGTTTAGTCATTTGTGCTACGTGAGAAGTTAAATGCTCCACTTCATCTGCATTACCATCTTGGTATAGCATTTCTATTTTTACTCAAATGAAAAGAAACACACACCCCTCTTTTAGGAACAAACCTCATATTCTAGGATACTGAAAGTTATGTAATCAGGTGAGGTTGCTGAGGTGATGACTTGGGTCACTGGGTTCTACATAGCCTATGGAAATAGGGACAAATGGTGCCCTGGCACTCCTCTTTGAGTCTGCAACTAGCTCTATTTGAATCTCAATCCCTTCTGAATAAATCGGAATTGTAACTTAAGATCTTAGGTATAGGAACAGGAGAGCTATGACAGGGCACTTGTGCAGCTGGAAGGGATGAGGAAAGGCCCCACTGTACAGACAGGGACAAAACTTAAACTTCGAAGTAAACAGATACTCTGAGGTGTGGATTCCAAGGGGTGCAGGAGGCGAGGGCTCAATTTACTGCTGTGGGTGGAATCTCAGGGCTGTTCCTGTGCTTCAGCCTGGCATCATGGTACCTGGCGCGGGGAACTAAGAAGGTAGCATGAAACCAGACAGGATGCTACAGCAAGGATCCTGATGTCTACTCGTGGGCCGGCCGCTGTATACAACACGCTGCTCAGCTTCCCCGTGACTATGAGGTTTACCATGAGTTTGAGGAATTCATCCTTGACATGGTTGTGCCATATGAGCAATCCACATTCACTCAAGGCTTCCTTGGCTCCCCTCAGATTATGGACTAGAGTTCGGATATCTCTGTTTCAAGTTCTTTGGTGCCGTATTCAATTGCATTTACAAATAATCACTCTGCAAGAACATTTTGAAAATGTCCTTTGGCTGTTTGAAGCTCAGGACTTGTCTATATCGTAAGATCACAATTTTATTAAAGTAATAATTTACATACCTACCATCTAATACATGAACACCCCTTCTAATTCTCAGTAAAATTAAGCCATTACATTTTCCTTCATCTATTCTGGTGATTAGTTTATTTCTCTCCAAATAAAGCTTACTTCAAGTTCATACACTATATACTAGCAATAAGAATTCTAGATGGAGTTTATGGATTCAGAAGGGTGATTTTTTTTTGATATTTTATTTATTTACTTACATTTCAAATGTTATCCCCTCTTCTGGTTTCCCCTCTGCAAGCCCCTTATCCCAACCCCCTCCTCCTGCTTCTATGAGGGTGCTCTCCCACCCACCCACTCCCACCTCCCTGCCCTGGCATTCCCCTACACTGGGGCATTGAGCCTTCACAGGATCAAGGCAGAAGGGTGATTCTTAACTGAGATAAAAGTTATATCATGCTCATGTATTAGTATTAGCAAAACTCATGACCATTTACTCATTAATTCTACAGTGATGAGAAAATAAGTAGTTAAAAGTAAATAAGAGAAGATCCTCATTGATGAAGAACTAAAAATATGGTCAGAATATTAATATGCATAGACAGATAAACAAGGAAGACAGGAGGTATAACAATGGGACAAACAAAAAGCTTCAAGAGAAAGGGAAAGATGAGTAGCGTGGGCTACAGTTGGAGATAGTGTCACAAGAGGATTTTAAATCACTTAGTGTTTATGGGCATATAAACCCAAATTTTGGGTTGGACACTTGAATCAAATTTTGGGGAAAATGTGAATTGAGCAAAGAGATAGTGGAAATAAGCTGGTAAGTCCTAGGATGGGACTTCAGAGAATTTTTAATAGTTGTCAGGCCATGAGTGATTTGTCATGTACATCTTTGATGGGTTTGAACAATGTTTTATTTCCAATTCTTTAGAAGATTAACTTGTTAGTAGTTAGAGAATCATTGAGACTGAAGTGGGCAGAGACATATATAGGTTTGGTACTCATGTGAGGAGCCAGAACTAATGATAAAAATCAGCTTTTGTTGGTATCAAGATTGTATCTGCAGCTATGAAACTAGATGATCTCAGTAGGAGAGAAGAGGAGGGCTCAATGTAGACCTTTGCAGCAATCCAACTTGTAGGATTGGGTAGACAGAAGCCAGGACAAGCAGCTCAACCACTGAGGAGGTAAGAGGAAAGCCAGCAAGTATGTCTCCATAGGGGCCAGTGGGGAGGGCATTTCCAGAATGAGGGAACAGTTCATCACCCAGCAGTAATGAAGTGAACCAGAAGATATAAAGCTGATATTGCTCCAATGGCATTAATCCTATAACCATTGTGATACTAAACCACAACCATGACTGGTTCCTGCCTAATTTAACAAGTTAAAAGATATTTTGGGTATGAACAGAGATAGCTGGTGGCAGGAAAAGAGTGAAGACAAAAGTTGACTATCTTAAAGTGACTATGTAAAGGGGGCAATACACTTAAAAAGCTATATAAGTCAAAACAATACAGAATCAAAGCTTAATTATGAATTAATTCTAAGAGGTATTTTATAAATTATAAATTATAAATAAATAATGACAATGATTTCTGAAACTGTTTTTATTGGCTCCAGCAGAAGACTTAACATCCTTAGCAACAGGTATTTCAGAAGTGAGAAACTGCAGGACTGAAAAATACATCATATACAGCTCAACATTTCAGACTGTGAACACTACTAAAACTGAACGGCATTGTGTCTATGTAAGACTCAACAGCAAAAACTCTGGCATGAGATCATGGCTTAATTCACTCAAAAACTTTCAGAAAATTACAAACAGACACCCAATCTGAGCTTTTCAAAAATAATTTTTGCATTGACAGGTTTTAAACAAAGGGCAATCCCCTTTTAGTGGCCCTTTCTCTGTGCTTGTCCTTATTTTTATGGGTAGAAAAAGTAGTCATTACTATAATATAAATGATTTCCTCAAGCAGTGTATATCAGAACAGAAGTCACCTAACTTCGGATGGTGGAGAAGCATCTTAAAAAATGCTCAACTTCATTAGTCATTAGGGAAATGCAAATCAAAACAACCCTGAGATTTCACCTTACACCAGTCAGAATGGCTAAGATTAAAAATTCAGGAGACAGCAGGTGTTGGAGAGGATGTGGAGAAAGAGGAACACTCCTCCACTGCTGGTGGGGTTGCAAATTGGTACAACCACTCTTGAAATCAGTCTGGCGTTTCCTTCGAAAACTGGGCACCTCACTTCCAGAAGATCCTGCTATACCACTCCTGGGCATATACCCAGAGGATTCCCCACCATGTAATAAGGATACATGCTCTACTATGTTCATAGCAGCCCTATTTATAATTGCCAGATGCTGGAAAGAACCCAGGTATCCCTCAACAGAAGAGTGGATGCAAAAAATGTGGTATATCTACACAATGGAGTACTATTCAGCCATTAGAAACAATGAATTCATGAAATTCTTAGGCAAATGGATGGAGCTAGAAAACATCATACTAAGTGAGGTAACCCAGACTCAAAAGGTGACTCATGGTATGCACTCACTAATAAGTGGATATTAACCTAGAAAACTGGAATACCCCAAACATAATCCACACATCAAATGAGGTACAAGAAGAAAGGAGGAGTGGCCCCTTGTTCTAGAAAGACTCAGTGAAGAAGTATAGGGCAAAACCAGAATGGGGAAGTGGGAAGGGGTGGGTGGAAGGACAGGGGGAGAAAAGGGGGCTTATGGGACTTTCGGGGAGTGGGGGGCTAGAAAAGGGGAAATCATTTGAAATGTAAATAAAAAATATATCGAATAAAAAAAAAGACAAAAAAAAAAAGATAAAACTTGTCCCAAGTAGTTCTGAAGAAATTTGCTCGAGAGATCAAAATACTTTTAAATAAACACAATTCACACTCAAACTTATCAATCAGAGGATTAAGCCTAAGTCACATAATTGATTATTTATAGCTTTGAGTTCATCTTCATGTAGAGTTTACATAGGAATTCTGTATGTTCAAATTCCCTGGATTCATTATTTCATTATTTTAGTTTTAGCATTATCTGTCTGTCTGTCTGTCTGTCTATGTATGTATGTATGTATGTATGTATGTATGTATGTATGTATGTATGTATGTATCTATCTATCTATCTATCTATCTATCTATCTATCTATCGGTGAGGATTTCACAAATATAGATCTCAAAGAGAAACACAGCTGCCACTAACATGTTATAGAGCACAGGAAAACTCATCTCTTTGAGCCTTAGTTTTGCCAACTGTGAAATGGAAATTCTACTATTTGCCTTGACCTCTCATTTTCCAGTGACTCAAGAAGAAGCATGTTCACAGGTTTTAGGTCTCAAATGTCCTTGTGACCCAAGAAAGAGCAATCCCACACTGAAGAAACAGCACAGGAATGCCCTATGCCTGCACAGGCCTTGAACAAATTTCTATTTCAAAGCTGAAAATATGCAGCTCTTTGGAGAAGCCAAGAATTCCCTTTGAGATCCATGCACAAGTGTAACCATACTCGCTTACTGTGAATTGTTTTCTCTCTCTTTACTCATAACTGGGAAGCAGTGGTTTCCGAAAGCACTACACTGGGAAGTAGGGCCTTCATCTGGGAAGAGTGGCATTCATCTGGAAACTGTTTAATCATAGGAGCTGGACATTCTATTAGACATACTTAAAATGTTATTTTAAATGACATATCCTATTCATCTCAGCAGTCTTCTCCTTGTGCAGAAGCACCGCTGCTTTTGCCTTGGCCTGGGGAAAGCTGACAGGAAAAGAATCTTTAGTGCATAGAACTATTTTAGAATCTTTAGAACTTAGCAGTCACTTCTTCCAGCTCATTACTTCAGAGGAGTCTACTCCAGAATCAGATTGGTCCGTGTGACAATGTCAAGAAAAGGTTTCTAAGAAAACATCCAGCTAAGAAAAATAAAACAATGCTAATCAAGAAAAGTCATGTACTCCACAGTATGAGCCTCACAGCATCTAGGAGTAGTCCAGAGGGAATTCTGGACCAATTATCACAATGGGATCTGCACGTGCTGCCTTCCTCCTTTTATCCTCCATCCCAAACATACTGACTCAGCAACTGGCCTAGAGCCAGAGCAGCACAGTCCAAAGTCAGAGTATGCAACAATGTTCAGTTCAGTTATGACATAATGGCTGCAAACCCATTCCTGAAAGCAAGAAAACCTAAATAATGTGGTTAGCTTCTATTAGACATAAGGGTTTAACAGAGTTTAAAAACCAATTTGAAAGTTCCATCCTCCCATAAATATAACATTAAGACTGAGGGCAAAACCATCCAGTTGAAGAAATGGGAACAAAGTACATAAGCAATTATGCAGACTCCTTTTGACATTTATCCTTCTTACCCAACATGACCTTGTTCTTCCAATTTTTAATACTGACTTAGAAAGAAGACAAATTCATTAAAACATTTTAGTCACATTAAGCTGAGATAGTAATACCAGTTTCACTGCTAAAAACAAGTTTGCAATTCAAAATGTCTTCCATTTGTCACTAATATTCTATTCATTTCCAAGTTATCTGACCACACAAGACCTGCAAGGTATTTTGTTGCAAATCCAATAATTCATTAGTCTTTCACAATCACTAAGTCATAAGCCTGTACAACACAGAGTCTAATTTGAATATTGAGTACTATCCTCTCTAGGCCTTGGAAACTCTGAGCTATGTAAGATCCTACAATTTTCTGAGTCTTATTTTGTTCTTTCACAGCTATCAGCAGAATATTTTGATAATTTGGAACTGAAAAGTGGCTTTAGGTAAGGAAGCCATATTTAATTCTTTTGCACAATATATTTTTGTTTATTCCTATTTTTTCTTTGAACAGGGCATATGATTATATGTTTTGTTTAAGGCTATTTTAACGTTCATAAGAAAAAAAGGAGTAAGTTTCAGACAGAAAATTCTCTTTGTATAAAAAAGGGTTCTAATCTCCAAGTCTAAGAAGATTCACTTTAGTTTCTATTTGAATATGAAAACCTCTTTTTCCATGTGTATATTCAGATGGCCTCAGCCAACTTTCTATAAAGTAATGTAATCGTTTCTTTCTCTTAGCTTAGCAAAAACATATATATATATAAAGAAGAAAAAAATCAAATAATTTAATGTCATGTCCTTCCCTCCTGAACTAAAATCCACTTTTCCATTATTTCATTATTAATATGAGAAAGTTCTGGAACAATAAGAGGAAGCTTATTTATTTATAGCTGTAACATTCTGGTCTTAGATGTAGACAAGTTCACAGACTGCAGCAGTATGTAGCCCTCCACTGTCCTGTTTATATATACATATACATATATATAAAATGTAATTTATTTTTTATATATATAAAATATTTATATATTAAAGCTCTGAACTTTGAACTCTACCAGGATGTAGTAAAAGAAAGGAAATAAAAAACAAAAGCAAACAGACAAAAACTAACTGGATTTTCTTCACTGTCATTTGAGCAGTTTAGTTTGGAATAGTAACCTGACAGGTCCTTGAAACAGGATCTTGAGATAGGATCAAACCAAGATGCTGGTGGCCTGAGTAAGTTAGTAATTTGGCATACCTTCATAGCTAATTCTTCTAACATATGCTGAACAGATGCCTGGGTGAAGGGTTGGGCACAGAAGTCTGAAAGGAGTGTAGATATAGAGAGCTGTTGGGCCTGTCAGCCTGTGTATCCAACTCAACAAATGCTCTACCGTTTCCCAGGTGGATCTGCTACTCAGGTGGAAGTGTGGTAAAAATCTATGGATTTTCCAAATACCCTTCCCTGGTCCAAGCTGTTAATAAACACATTACTTCTAACTGCATTTAGTCACTCCCTGGGAGGTGATTCTTGTTTTTCTTTTCTCTCTACTGCTTCCCCAGAGATGTTTTCATGTTCTCCCCAAGTGTAGACTTCCCCTGAGGGACACTGCCTTTTCATGTTCATAGCATGAACTGAGTGTATGCAGTGAGTCAGGTACTAGAAACATAAAAGTGATTATGACACTGTCCCTCCCCTTAATGACCCTGGGGCAGAGGAAAGATTCACAACACAACAGCACAGTGAGGAAGACTAATAAAGTAAAACAGCCATTACTAGATGCTACAGATGTGTGGGATACACTGGGCAGGTTCAAGTGTTGGAAGCTCCACTCCCAGTAGGCAATGGTGAGGTCACAGAACCTTTAAAAAGCAAAGTCTAGAAGATATCTGATCATGGCAAAAAAAGGGGGAGTTGTCTTAGTCAGGGTTTCTATTTCTACACAAAC
Source organism: Apodemus sylvaticus (assembly GCF_947179515.1). Lineage (NCBI taxonomy): Eukaryota > Metazoa > Chordata > Mammalia > Rodentia > Muridae > Apodemus > Apodemus sylvaticus. The sequence goes on along the minus strand of NC_067484.1, from coordinate 40,828,675 downwards.
ATTATGACCAAGAAGCAAGTTGGGGAGGAAAGGGTTTATTCCGCTTACACTTCCACACAGCTGTTTATCACCAAAGGAAGTCAGGACTGGAACTCAAGCAGGTCAGGAAGCAGGAGCTGATGCAGAGGCCATGGAATGATTTTACTTACTGGCTTGCTTCCCCTGGCTTGTTCAGCCTCCTCTCTTAGAGAATCCAAGAATACCAGCCCAGAGATGGCACCACCCACAAGGAGTCCTCCCCCTTGATCCCTAACTGAGAAAGTGCCCCACAGCTGGATCTCATGGAGGCACTTCCCCAACTGAAACTCCTTTCTCTGTGATAACTCCAGCCTGTGTCAAGTTGACACACAAAACCAGTCAGTACAGGAGTTAATATTGCTTCTTTCTGAACATGAAGGTTCCCTTTCTAGTTTCCTAGTGTGATGGGGATAGAGACAGGACCCTTGCTAAGACTTTAGCATCCATGTATTTACAATTTGCAGCCTCTAGAATCATGAGCTAAAGACTGATATTTTTTAAATACAGCAGATATTTTAAATTTTGCTCACCTCTCTGGGAAATTAGCTCTTGAATAAGAACTAGAATAAAAAAAGAGTCTAGTCTAGTCTTTGTGTTTCCGGTCCTGGTGTCTACCATCACAGGAATGGGTTTAGAGAGGTGCAATCATGTATCTATGTGAATTAGCCACAGCTTTTCATTTTACATATTTTCTCCCAAATAGCTTTGCCCCTAGAACTTACTAGATATACAAAGGAAAGAGTTATAGAAGCTCATTCAGGCCTGCTACTTGTAAGCCACACATACCTGATCCAGAGGGTATCCCTGTTCAAAACAAGTGCAAACAGGAATAAAATCTCATTCAGGAACTATTCCAGCTGGCTTTTGGTTTCTTCTGATATATAACCCTTGAATAAAGCAGTGCAAAAAAATTAGGTTTACAATAAGGAACATAAAACCCCTCACTACCTCACACCATATCACCTTAGTGATATGTCTTACTGTGTTGGAAGTCCCAAGTACAAGCCCTAGTAACTAAATATATTGGCCAGCTAGAATATATACAAGATATGAAATACAAAAACTTTAATTAAAACAAACTTATTTGAAGGGTTCTTTCCACAGTGCCTCTGGGTACAGTGTTCCTGTGAGTACAATACAGCCAACCAACTGAAACAAAATAGAAACACAGCTCAATAAATTCTCCAAGTTAGAAAAATATTCATTCCTATTACTCATCTGTCAATAGTCTGTCTAAATAAAACTACATAGCTGCATATTCCTCCAGCAAAAGAGACAAAAATTACTGATCCTTTTCTGGCAGGGGGACTGGCAAGGGGACTAGGGCAAACAGAGGATATTCTGGGGCATGTTTAAAGTAGCCTATAGATTTTAATTTTCACAGCTGGGCCTTTCTGGTCCCAGGCAATTCCTCAGTACAGCAGGACCCAGGACTAGGTTTCAACATCTCACAGAGAACCATGATTAACTCTACCTTATCCCAGAGAAACAATAACTCAGCATTTTCCACGACAGACTTGTTTTCATGCCTCTGCTGCTGGTGGTGGTTTGTTGAAACAAGGTCTTACTAAGTCTTGAGGGCTGGTCCAGACTTGAGATCTGTCAGCCTAAACCACAGTATTGGGATTTGGAGGTAAGTACCACTACCCTGCTGTTTCTCTTGCATTTTATTCTGTTCTTTCCCTATCACACACCTCCTGCATATACTTCTAAATATTGGTAGAGTGTATTATGTACATTTTATAAGCTATTCCACAAAATATTACTAAATGAGATGGCTGTGGCCTTTAAGAGCCATCTCAACTTGTTCAGTGTCCAACCAAGACAGCTGGAGGGAGTGACTAGTTAGCCAATGTTACAGAAGCCCATCTTGAGAAATGTACTACTAGTGATGGGATATATAACATAGTCTAAACGCCATTGCTGTGTTTAAGGCACTGAGAATCTTTGGGTTACACAGTGTTTTGTTTTGTTTGAAGAGCACTGAGCAGTTTTACATAAACATGATTATTAAGAATAAGGATAAAGATGGGCAAAAACCCACTCAAAGAGAGCCTTACAAACAACTGGACACCTATTGACATTAGTGGCACCTCTCAGAGGTTTTTCTACCTTGGGTCTTATTAAAAATTGTATTAGTTGGCGTTTGTCAGGGGTGAGTGACATGGCTAAGTACTAGTTGGGAACTGTGAAATCTGATTTATTCTTTTATTGTCCACAGGCCCAGAGGGTTGCTTCTACCCAATAAAGCAAAGATGGGGTCCAGGCAGCCGGGTCCGGAGGGGCTCAGCACTCGCAATATTCCCTCCTGCACTTTTCAACCTTTTCACCCCAATTAAAGGTCAACACGGCTGCTCAAACCCACTTATTTAAAAAGGCAGTCAACTCAGCAGGCTGTCAAGTGTGATATCGCCACTTCATAGAATTCAATTAAACCCGGGACCAGGGGCATCTGTGAATCGCTGCAAGAAGCATGAGTTGAGCCATTTTCGGCTTTCTTCGAAAAGCTGAACGTTTCCCTTCCGTCCTTCATTCAGTTCCCAGAGCGCCACCGCAGGCGCGCGTTTACACTCTCCCCCCAGAGGCTCGGGGATTTATAGCTCCCGGCGTAATTAAATCCCGCTAACTGCAATGGAGGCCTACAGCACGCCGCACTGCGGAGCGCTCGCGGCCTTTTCCTGCCGGCGCGAGCTATCACCCGGGCACCAGGCGCGCTCACCACAGCGCCGGCGCCACTACCCACCTCAGCCTCAGGCCGCCACTTCCGCCCGCCGCACTTCCGCTGCGCGCCGCACTTCCGGCCCGCGGGCGCCGCCCTGCCGCCTGGGCTCCATCCTCCCAGGTCCTCCTCTCTTCCCTGGGCTGATGGCTCAGCTCCTGAGTCATAGTACATGAAGAGAAAGCCCCGTTAAAATGTATAGAAAATGTATAGAAACGAGAGGAAAGAGGAAGCGAAGAAGGAAGGGAGGAAGGGAAGAAATGGGGAAGAGGCTCCCTGTGTTTAGGAAGCAGCCTGGGGGTTGGGAGGCAGCATTTTGAGACTGGCCATTTTAACCACTCCCTGAATGTTCATTCACTTATTAAGGTAGTATTTACTGACTTCCTCCTCCTTGGGGCTGGGGCTGAACTGTGTTATAAGGAACCGGATGAACAAAACTGGGAGCTGTACATACGTCTTCTCATTTACAACCTTATAATCTTGCAGGCGAGAGAGACTTGGGGGAAATTATCCTTTAAATAGTTTATGCATTTATTAAGGTTAAGCGTTTTGACGGGAAGGAATATGACTTGTGAAAAGATAGGCATATCAGATAGTTAGAGAAAGTAGCTTTTGGGCTGGCGTCTGACTGACCTAGGACAGGGGCAGAACTCTAGGAAGGAGTATCTCCTGGGGTATGCATAGCCACGTGACTAGTATGGCTAAAACTTGAAGGGAATGGGGGAAGAGGGAAAGAAAAGAGGCAGAAGATTATAAGCCTGAGTAAGGCCAGGTAGCCTGGGCAGGCTTGTGCTAAGGGGCGCTGTCGTGTTTTCTGATTGACTATGTACCTCTTCAGAAAGGGGAGCTGGAATAATTGTTTTTGTTTTCTAAGAAGATCTCTCAGCTTTGGGAAGATAATGGCTTAGTATAGGTGGGGCAATCAGGAACATCAGGGGCTAAGTTGTATAGGCTACAGGTGTGGTGGAATTGTAAATAATAAGAAAATGATGGGTAATCAGTATAATTATCTAATATTTATTGATTGCTCACCCAAAACTTGGTGCTCATTAACATATTTAATCCTGTGAACTGTCTTATTAAGTACCATTTCAAAGATGATGAAATGGAGGCTTAATAATTTGCCTATATCCTCACAGATAGAAAATAGCATATTGGCGTTCCATTTCTGCACCCAGTACCTGTGGGCTCATCACTGAAAGAAAAGCACTTTGTATTCAGTGCTTAAAAAAGAAAAAAAGATAAAACAGGTTAGTAATGGATCCCTTAAACAAACCATATTGATTATATGATATTGGGAGAGGACACAGTTTGAAAGTGGAACTTTTAAGTTCATACTTTATCACTTCAGCATTTGTCGACAGCCAAAAGAGGATTTGAGACCTTTAAAAAGACCTATGATTATTTTTTGTTGATATGCTCTGATAAGTCCTAATCTTTCTGAGCACGAAAATGTCACTCTATAACAGTTACAAATAGAGTATTTCTTAAGAACTAATGTTGTGCTTTGTTCTAAGTATCTTGGTAAAGATACTTGGTGCATATTGTACGTTTTGAGAATGATAGAAAAGCTTCCTAGAAATGAATCTCCAGGTCAGCTTCCAAAATTTCATGTTTATTTGCTGGAAAATGAAGCTTTGTATAGTCAGTTGGATGTACGAAATTTAGTTTTTACAAACTGAAGATGAATGGTTTTTTCTCAAAGGTCATGATGATAGTTTTGCAGCACTGGTAATTTTCCCCAAGGAGTCAAAGTTCCTTCCCAGAGCTTGTGTTTAATTAGTAAGATCTTCTTGGGTGATTAGACAGTTTTTAAGTAGTAGCACAGGCCTTGAAATGTACATAAGCAGTTTCATTTGTGAACGGAAGTTCCCTGAAATGGCTGTGAATTCCTGAGATACCTTGGGAATGTCTGTGTTAAGGCCTTTATCCCAGTTGAACAGTTTGACTTCCAGGTCCACATGTCTCATCTTTCTGCCAAGCATAGGACCTTTGTTTGAGGAAATTTCTGGAGTTTGAACAGGAAAAATGATTATCTCAAAAAAAAATTGGCCACAGCAAAATTATAAACATTTATTCAAGGGTCACAAATTAGAACATTGTGTGAGTGTCGATGGATTGATTTAGCATTCCCTGAAAAGTCTTTGTGTTGAGACAGTCTGAACACACAAGAGCTACCACAGTGCCACAGACACTCAGACAACACACAAAAGCTACCACAGTGCCACGGACACTCAGACAACACACAAGAGCTACCACAGTGCCATGGATACTCAGACACTGCAGTGGACTTGCTGTGTTACTTTAGCTAAATAATCTAAAAACAAAATTACAAATTTATTTTTATGGAAAGAATATTAAATAGGAGATATTTCACAGCTTTTAGTATGTTTCAAAGGATGTGAAGGTAAGACTGAATGTCTTTAGATAGCACTGGGTGTGTCTATTTTGTTTACTCAGAGTTTTCTTTTTGTAGGCCCTTGACTAATTTCTCCTCTGTGGTCTCTAATGTTTGTCCTGGAGAACTCAAGTGGCCATCTTTGGAACCTGAGTTTTTTGCTTAGACCTCATGACTATTAGCTCGAGGGGTAGTGGTGGTGCACACCTTTAATCCTAGCACTTGGAAGGCAGAGGCAGGTGCATTTCTGAGTTGGAGGCCAGCCTGGTCTACTGAGTGAGTTCCAGGACAGTCAAGGCTACACAGAGAAACCCTGTCTCTAAAAAAACGGAAAAAAAAAAAAAAAAAAAAAAGACTGTTGGCTCAGTGGTTATGTCTGAGGCATCAGCCTAACTCCAAAAAAAGTCTGCTTGAAAGGGCTGGTCTGCAACTCCTTAGATAACTCCTTTAGATGATAACTTATCCGTTCTTCCAGAAATGACTTGGAGTCAGCCCTTCCATTTGAGGCCTCAGAGGGGCTAGACATGTGGGTGTGGGACGCAGTAGATTCATTCTTTCCCCTGGGCTTTGTCTCAGAGAAAAGCAGAAGTACAGAAATGGCTGCTGGTACAAAAGTGTTTCCTTCAGAATTTAAGGAAGCAATATCTTGACAGGGAGCGATCTTCATGCCTGCCCTATTTTACAGTACCCAGGGTTTGTGCTGCCACTCAAAGCACATGGAACCTGGACTTTGACTAGGAGGGGCTATCAGTTATTGCCACTGTTGGGTGACACAGTGGTAGAAATATTCAGAGACCTGGGAGGAGTTCCCTGGTGTTTTTCTGTTTTTTATGCTAAGCATATTTGTTTATCTCTTCTGTCACTCTTTCTAGGTACTTCCAACTGCAGGAAATGGTCTGAAAGGGCCAGATATTAGGTTATGTTTAAGGTCATGGAGAAAAACAGTGGCAGCCTCCCAAAGAAAAGATGTGCTTCTGAGCCTGGGATGTGTTGGGTCATTGGGTCAGTACTGACTAATGGCAGGCCAACCATTGCAGGAGGAAACAGAATTATAAGCCTGGTCACCAGGAAAGAATGGACCTCGGAAACCTAATTTCTGTGTCTCCTTTGACATTTTCAAAAACTCTGCTCTGTGCCAGACATTTAGAGGAGAGTGAAAAAAAAATTCAAAGAGGAAAAGTGCTTATTTGTTTTAAGGCTTGCTCAAGTAATCCACTTATGCCATTTACATTAGTTAAACAACCTTTCCGTGTAAACACCATTAATTATGTAGTATAAGAGTCAAATAAAAATGCTAAAAAAATAAAAGAAATTGTAGAATAAATTAGTGTAGCTTGAGTGCCCATACATTATAGAGAAATTGCAGAATTTTACAGGGATGGGTGTGTGATTTTTCTATTGTTTGAGCTATAGGATGGAACCAACAGAAATGACATTTCACAGATGGATACCAAAGCTGTTAAAGTCTAAACTCATACTGGCAGTGAAATTACTGTTTCCACAGGGGCCTTGACTTCAGCTTCTCACTTTATCCATCTTTAAAAGACTGTGAGGTGAGATGAGGTTTGAGTGTCCCATGGATTCCCCGAGAAGATCTGTTAGGACCAGACCATTGTTGTCAACTCCAGAATCAGTAGCCTCCAACTTCCTTTTGAGTATAATAACAGGAGGCTTGTGTCTGTGCTGAAGGAAATGAACTGATGTGCTGCCTGCTAGCCACAGAGAAAAAGGTCAGAGATTGAAGCCGCTGAAAGAGGGGGGTCTAGTAGACACTGTGGTGACGCCAGGGTAGCAGTGTAGACTCATATCACCCTTTGTTAACTGACCGCTTACAGTTCCTCATGACAGGATATACATTCTTTGTCATCCCATTTTACAGATAAGGGGTTGAGGCTTAGAGAAGATCACAAATGACTGAGATTGGAAACCATCTCCTCCCACCTGCATTTTTCTGCTACCTCATCTGTGTGTCTAAATATGAATATAAAGAGCTATGGCTTATTTCAAAACACTATTTTAGAATATTTGAGCACATTTATATCATTTCCTCAGGGAGAGTTTTATTTTACCTTGGGAGACAGGAAATGGTTTTGAGATGGGAAACATTTTTTATTTTTATGGATTAAGCCCTTCTGTTAAAATCACTAAAGCTGGATCATGGATGAGCATAGGGTTCTCACAGAGTGGAGAGGAGGACACAAGGCTTCCTCTGGCTCTCTGCTGCAAACCCACACCACCAGGGAGGCCTGTTCAGACAGACAGGGCAGCGAGCCAACAGGAAGAGCCACTCTTCACACACATTCTACCATGTTGTTCTCAAGTATGCCTAACAACTTACTGCTTAGAAGAATTTTGAAGTACATTTTTTTCAGATGGTGAAAATTTGACCCTCCTTCAGAGAGAGAGAGAGAGAGAGAGAGAGAGAGAGAGAGAGAGAGAGAGAGAGAGAGAATAAAAAATAGCCATACCATCTGCTATGTGTGTTCAGCATAAATTAAAGAGAAATTATCTTTATTTATGCAGCATAATGCTTCCAGCATCAAGCACTAAATCCACAGCACTAAAGTAAACATGTGTGCTTCCTATAGTGGGACTCACAGTCTCACAAGGGAGATCAGTGGTGACTAAATGGCCATGTTGATAAGTATTTCCTGCTGGGCTCCTTGGAACACTGCACTGGTGATCTCAACACTTAGGAGGCCGAGGCAGGAGACTGAAGAGGCAGAGGCCAGCCTGTGCCAGAAAGCAAGATCCTATCTCAAAATAAAACAAAGTACTATTTATTGTAAATATCTCCTTCTCCAACGGTGGTAATATTTGCAACTCACATACTAGAAAAAGAAAGTGGACATGATGTATACTGTATACATATTTTACTTTTTACTTAAAACACATACATATCTACTTGCCAAATTTGATGCAGCTAAGACTCCTTGTTTGAGGACTGGTGTAGTAAGCCTAAGTATTACCTTACCTTTCTTGTAAAAAGCCCACTCAAAATGTATACATTATGTACAATTTTTGGTTTCAGCTACTTTAAAATGAAAGCTATGGAGACACCGTGAAGTAAATTTTTAATTGTATTCATTTAGATTTTATTATCCACACAATCTTTTACACTTCTCTTGCTTAAAGTTACTTTAAGAACGCTCCCCACCCACTTCCTGGACTTTGCGTGTCTCTCTAAAGCATTTAACTTAGCTTTCACAGAAACAACTCTCCTTTTATGCTCATATTTGTACAGTTTGTGTGATACTTAATTAAACTATATAATTATAGTCATCAAGTACAACTGTCATAAACAGGTCTGAGAACAAAAACAATCCACGCTGAGTAAACGTGGAACTCAGCTGGGGGCGGGGGCTGTGGTGAGGATTCCAGGCAGGCGGAACCCACAAGTGAGCATGCGTCTCGCTCTGGACAGTCAGTCAATACATCTTACAAAGGGATTTGGAAACATCAGATAAGTCCCAGAGGAGCTCAATTAAAAGAGCTTCTATTATAATTAAAAACTAATAAATATTTCAAGGAAAAGCAATGGGTGCCATAAAGGTCGGGAGATGCCTCTCGCCTCGGGAGGTCAGGAAAGGCCTCGAAGAGCCTCACTCTTGAGCCGAGAGGGAAGCCCCTTAGATTTATCTCAGAGAGGGGCTGGGGCAGGAGTCCGTAGGGAGAGCACAGCGGCGCAGCAGCAGCTGTATCTGGATTGGGGGAGCATGTGTTGAAAATTTGGAGCTGAATTGGGCTGGAGAGATGGCTCAGTGGTTAAGAGCACTGACTGCCCTTCCCAAGGTCCTGAGTTCAAATCCCAGCAACCACATGGTGGCTCACAACCGTCTGTAATGGTATCTGACCCCTTGTGGGGTGTCTGAGGACAGTTATAGTGTACTTACATATGACAAATAAATAAATCTTTAAAAGAAAGAAAGAAAGACAATGAGGAGCTGAAAGAAGCCAGTGGTTGTGTGAGGACTAGTACAGGGCAAGGTCGTGGGAAGACGGACTACTACATGACAGATCATAAGCCAGGGGTTCTCAACCTTCCTAATGCTGCAACCCTTTAACAAAGTTCATCATGTTGTGGTGATGCAACCATAAAATATTTTCATTGCTTCTTCATAACTGTGATTTGCTGCTATAGTGAAATGTAATGTAGATATCTGTTTTCTGATGGTCTTAGAGCCCTTCAATCCCCCAAAGGGCTTATAACCCGCAGGTTGAGAAACGCTGTCCTAGGCTTTGACAAGCATGGTTGTCTTTACCTTGTCCCCAGTGAGAAGATTCCAGCACAGGCGAGCTAAAGGACTGCTTATTTTATAAAGAACAACATCTGATTTAGAGAGTCTAGATCTTCAAGTCTGATGATCTGGGAACTTTGATTCCTGCCCTCCCCCCATGTAAATGCATCACGGTGATGCATCGTGTATATATATCTTAACCTCTGGCTCCAGGATTTCTCTTAGGGAGGTAGATGTGCTCATTGAGGAAATTGCATTCACCAGCAGCTTGTGGGTCAAAGATGAGCATCTAAGGGCGAATGTCAGGACAATAAAAGAGACGCTAAATATCTCTGCTGAGAAAGTAGGAAGGAGGGAGGGAGGATTTATTTCCCAGAGCTTCTACAACCAAGTCCCACAAAGTGAGCAGCTTAAAGCAACAGCTATTTATTAAAGTCTCTGGTTTTGGATGCTGGACGTTGGAAATCAAAGTGTCAGCAGAAGCATGTGCTGCATAGACGTGGCTCTTTTCTCGCATCCTTTTAATGCAAGTGGCCAGCAACCCTGCCTCTCCAGGTCTGCAGCATCCTCCATGCAGCTCTGCCTCTATTATCACGTGGCATCCTTCCTGTACTGTGACATCGATTTCTCATAAAGAATATTGTTGTATTGGATTAGCATCTGCTTTAATACCTTCTTCACCTTAGCTTGCTTTTGTTTGTAAACACTCTGTTTCCCATTTACAGGTATCGGGATTTGGGGGGCATTAAGGGTAAATTCCAGAACCTATAACAGACTCTAAGGAAAGGGGGTAGGAAGGGTCATGAAAACCATGTGAGGTTAGGTATCTGGGGTGCTTATAAGAAGAAGTCTCTAGAGGTGGGGTGGATGATAAGGGTTTTCGAAGTACTTTTCTTACAGAGTAAAATACAAAAATGTCTCTCTTCAGTACTCATGGTGGTGATTTACGCAGTCAGCTATAGAAGTGCTAATAGTGTTTTGACAGTGCAGATGAGAAGGCAAGTAACAAGTAGATCCACGGAGAAGTTCTTGGTCCCAGTATCAGAGCTGCAGACATGAAGGCTGAGATCCCAGAGAGTTTCTGGAGAGCAATTTGATACAGTCAGGGAATCTGGGAGAAAGGCCACTGAAGCCCTGTGCCACCCCTCTGTGCCTTCAGATAGGCGTGTACGTTAGCGTCTGCAGTCCCTGGTCTGGGGCTTTCGCAACATCCTCTGCTTGGACTTGGACTGCAATGTACAATATAATTATGAAAAAAAAACTTTCCTGTCACTTGCCTCTCTCAGCCTTTTTAGGGTGCTGTACAGGGTTTTAACTATATTAGGAACCTCTGTGAGCTACTTTATTATTCATTTATTTTTTGAGACTTGATTTCTCAGTGTAGCTCCAGCTGTCCTGGAACTCACTTTGTAGACCAGACTGGCCTCGAAGTCAGAAAAATCCACCACCCTCTGCCTCCCAAGTGCTGGGATTAAACGCGTGCACCACCACTGCCTAGCTGTGAGCTACTTTAAAATACAGCAAAACCTTTCACACTGTTTCTCTTGCCCTGATGTTTTCTAAACAAACGAATGGCAAGATTATGGCTTGACCGGAAAGGGACTAATCTTGGAAGTGCTGTGTCTGTTCTTGCCTAACTTCACAGCAAACTTTCCCATCTTGTTCCTGGGTTGGAAACTGAGGCATTGAAGCCCTTTCCTCAGGTGGGTCCCCAACTCCCAATGAAGGAAATGATTTCCTGTAGTGAGTCCAGATACTTGTGTTCAGCATTAGTGCTACTAGCCATCAAATCTGAATTGTACAAAATTAAATCCATCCTCAAGGCCTGAAGGGAAGCCAATCTTAATAATGGTTTAAAGTCCTCAGAGTGCAATAGCCTGAAGTGGGGGCGGCCCCACCCTCTCTGTGAACACAACCAGACACCACAGCGCTTCTGCTCATTTCCGTGGCTCATTTACGTTGGTATTTAACACAAATGTGATTTTAAAGCACATAATAGCCTTCTTAAAACCTAAGTAACTGGCAAATGGTTAGAATAATTAATAAAGCAGTTTTTAAAATTCCTGTAAACAACTCAAGGAAAATAAGACAATATTCCGTGGGCAAAGGCGTTGTTAGTGATGAACAGCTCATGCCTTTGCAGGGACTGTCACCTCCATATGGCAGCTGCTTCCTGAGCACTGAGCTTCTTAGGCGAAGTGAAGCAAAAAAACCAAAACAAAACCAAACAAAAATAGCAGCTTTCAAGAGATTGAGAGAGTGTGAACCAGTAAGACCATGACTGTATATTTAGGCAAAAGACCTCTTGGGCCTTTCCTCACTCTGAGTTTTCAATGTGTTGCTCACTGGAATGCTCAGAGAGTGCTTTTCCCAGGCCTACCCATCCCAGGACTCACATTCTGACTAATCTTGCCTCTGCTTGTACATGAGAAGCTTGTGTTCCTTTCAAAACCAATGGATTTCCTTAGACAGTCCTTTTTGGATACCACTGGCAGCCTGGGAAGCTGTTCTTCTAGAATATGTACTGGTGTTGGTGCCAAAGGTCCTCAGGGAATGGCTTCCGGCTCAGTTCTCCATCGTGGGTTCAGGCTCCACACTTCTGTGTCTGCTTCTTTCTTTTAATGAAAAAAAGTCCATTTATTTTTATCTTATTTGTGTTTGTCTGCACATATGTATGTATGCCACATGCATGCTTACTTCCTGTAAAGGCTGGAAGAGGGTGTTGGATCCCCTGGAACTAGAGTTTACAGGGGGTTGTGAGCCACCACTGTGTGGGTGCTGGGAACTGAATCCAGGTCCTTTTCAAGACCACCAATCACTCTCAACAGCCCACTGCTCCCTTTAGTGACCTGCACACGGTTCTTTATCATAGTTTCTGCTTTGCCCTTATTAGTTCCTCAAGCGCCTTCTAAGAGAGCTATCCAGTTAATGTCAAAGGTTAGGCTTCTGTGACACTTGCAGGGGTCATATTCTAAGTCAAAGACCATCTCATATTTCTATTCAAACTCTTAAAAGCTACCACACATTAAAAAGATTAGAACACCAAGAAAAAATTCTCAGCTTGAACTGGTCACATAGCTGTCCTGTGCTTATTAATAAGCTGTGCTGATTGATTGCCCTGCAGACATGAAGCATTCGTTTTGTATTTTTGTTTTTGTTTTCTTCAGGGTTTCTCTGTGTAGCCCTGTCTATCCTGGAACTCACTCTGTAGACCAGGCTGGCCTTGAACTCACAGAGATCCACCTGTCTTTGCTTCCCAAGTGCTGGCATCAAAAGTGTGTGACACCACCACTGGACTGACACGAAACATTCTTAAGTTTTAAACATTTCCTCCCTTCCTTCTTTCCCTCCTTCCTTCCTCCCTCCCTTCTTTCCTTCCTTCCTTCCCTCCCTTCATCCCTCCCTCCTCCCTTTCTCCCTCCCTTCCTCCCTCCCTCCCTTCCTTCCTCCCTCTTCTCTTTCTCCCTCCCTTCCTCCCTCCCTCCCTCCCTTTCTTCTTTCCTCCCCTCTCTTCTCCCTCCCTCCCTCCATCCATCCCTCTCTTTCTTTCTTCCTTTTTTTTTGGTAAAAATTTAAAAGGTTCTTTATAAACTCAAGAGTGGCAACTACTTTCTTGGAAAAAGCAAGAATGATAACAATATGCTGGCAGATATGAATGGGAGAAAGAAACTGGAGGGTCAGCTATTCTCATTTGTCAGACAGGAAGAACTGGTTTATGCTTGGTAGAATAAAAGGAATATAAGAAACAACTCATCATAAGTACAAAGAAACTTTGGCATTGATCTCCTGTATCGTTGGTGATAACTATAGTGTGGTCATATTTCTTATCTTGTAGTAATCAGTTACGGTGTTTCTATGCCATCATTCTCTCTTCCTGAGCTTGTCTCTCTGTCTGCATGTGTACATTTTCATTTAGATATGCGTGTGTGTGTGTGTGTGTGTGTGTGTGTGCGTGCGCGCGCGCCCACACACACGCGCATACATACAAATGTGTATAAGCCTGTGTATGTGCAAATGAACAAAAGAAGACAATAGTAGAGGTATGTGTTACCAGCTTCATTAATCTAGAAAAGCTGAAATCCTAGAGTTGCTCTTTTTGCTGCAGCTTGTATGCTATGGTAAGGTGGATGGTCATCTTGAAGATTCCTACTTACAGGCTTTATTGTTATTATTATTATTTTGTCACAACAGTTCTGGTTCACAGTTATTTGTGGCTTCTTGGTATATGTAGTGCTTTCTTCTTTTAGATCACTATTGAGTCTAACTAAGGCAGATGAGGGCAAAATTTAACACAGTGCAATAGTTCATTTAACCCAGTTCGTGTTTGCTCTATCTGCCCTATTTTATCTTTCATAGGTTGTCCGATTGTATATTGTCTCTCATCACTCAGATGAAGTCATCTTTCCTCCTTGGCTGGGGAGGAGGGGTTATCTGATGACTGGATAATTTACAGGCCACACAGTCTCCACCTTCTGGGTTCTGCAGCTCAGTGGTACTGTGACCTTCAGTAGCTGCCGAGACGCTAAGTAGGGCAGGGGAGGCCATTATAGAAAGGAAACAACACGTGGTTTCCAAAACTGCCTGAAACATTTCTATTGTGACTAGATGAAATACATATTCATGAACACTGAGAAATGAAGACTGTTTCCCTCGCCAAGCACTCACCTTGGCTGAGCACAATGCCTGGCAAACAATGCAAAGCTCTGGCTCTCTTCTGTTTACCTGGCCAGTCAGTGTGCTGCATGACTAGAGATCTCGGGAACATGCTATGGGAGGAAAGCTGGGAAGAGACATTTCCAAAGGAAACCAAATTCCATCATCATTGCTCTCTAATTTTATATTACTGACTAGCCACTTCTCTCAAATTATCCTAGCAACGTTGGAGTATCATTGGGAGAGGAATTTACTGGTTTCAAAGTTTCCACACAAATACTATGAAGATCTTCCTTCAGTCCTTTAAGTAGACTGTTTAGCTGTTTTGTGTACAACTACTTACAAGTGATGAGTTTTGATGATTCTATTTCTTGTTAATTCCTGTTAACAGAGAATTATGGAAACTCTCCCTACTTTATCAATGGGGATACTGAAGATGGAGATGTAAAGTGACTTCCCAGGGGACGTTACTAGTGGCAGAGCCTGAGAGAACATTGCTGCACTCCTCTCTCTTAACCCTTAGTTCATACTTATTCACCAAAGTACCACACTCAGGTGGATTTGTTTTACTATGTCAGGACCAATAATGACCAAAAATAATTGGACTTTTCAAATGGGGAATTGGGCTCTGTACAAACTCATCAGAGTTTCCTATTCCTCCTGTCTTTAGCTTATCCCCCTTCTCTATCCCAGGTGTTCTCCATCTTAATATTTTCTGCTGATCAAGTGAGTGTAATGGCTCATTACATCTACAACTCGTACAACATTCCTGGGTTCCTCTGCTCCAGATGTTGGTATGAGACTCCTTTGCAGCTAGGTTTCTGGATGTGACTTTGGACTCTTCTAAGCAGCTACATTCCCTCAAGACAAATTCAGACCTGAGTTAAATAGTGAGAACAATTGTAATCTGTTAGCCTTTATTCCCACTTCCTGCTCTTAAGTGAGAAAGTCATGTGGACTAACTGTTGTTACCCAGGAAGAGTTGCAAATACAGCATATTCCTGGAGCCAGTGGTTGCACTGGCAAACATCTTGATTTTCAGGATGCTAAAGATGCCATAGAAAGCAGCTGTCGTTGGGTTGCTGTACTTGAGTACTGTTTTAGAACTCATTTCTTCAGAGTCCTAATAGAAACTGTCTCTTCTGATCTTAAGATTTCATTAACATTTAATTCACTAAATCTCTTTCTACTGAAATTTGCTAGAGTGGTTTCTCAGAGCTGTTGCAGGGTCATAACTGTTCACCCATTAGCCCACTGTACCCTGAGTTGTCAGTTTGTGATCCAACACACACTAGTGCTTTTAAATACTGCCCCCCCCATCCCTCCCCCCCCCACCCCTGAGTTCCCACACCCAGACTACAAGGTTATTCATCTCAGTCCTGCCGTAGCTTGGATAATGCCTAGCACATCTCCTTTGGAAAAGTGGGAGAATGACTAGATGCATAGGAGCAGACATGCTGTGATGCTTTTGTCACATGAGAATGAAAACCTCGATAAAAATGCACATATGCCATTAACATATTTTATGTAACAAACTGTGGAAGTGGCACATACTTTTTAGCCTGATATTAATCATTACTTCTTACTCAAACAGTCAAATGGGATTTGCTGCTTGGCAGTTAGGTATTTGCTGTCCCGGGAAGACTAGAAATGCACATTGATGAATGTGAGCCTCATTTCTTGCCTCCTGCCTCTCACTCACTACATTTCTTCCTGAGCAAATTCTGAACAGGTGCTACTAGATGGCTCATTAACTGCACAGAGCTGTAGAAACCATCGGCAAGGCGATTCCTCGCCAGAAAGTAAGCCTTGCATTCTTTAAACACTGCATCGGACCCAAATCATTGTGATTCATCCTGTGTTGCCATCAGCGACAGACACTGGCTTAAGATGCCAAGAGCTTGAATTGATGTTCTGTCTTACCTTTTTCTCTGATCCCCCTTTCTTGCTATTCAGTGTGTTCTCTGTCATTTTTGTTTATTTATGTGTTTTGTTTTCCCATTAATATTTATTAAGTACCTACAGGTTGCATTGTAAATCAGTCTCTCTCCCTTCCCCCTCCTCCCCCTCTCTTTCTCTTTCTCTCTCCTTTTAAGGATTCATTTACAACTCGTTTAATTCTTTCTTTATTTTTTTTGTAAAAAAATAATTTGAGGCTGGGTCTCAGTTGGAGCTCAAGCTAGTGCTGAGCTCACTGTGTATCTTAGGCTGGTCTTGAATTTTTGTGATCCTCCGAAGCACTCCTCAGTCCCTGGGTCCTAGAATTACAGGTATGAGTCACCACACCCAGCTCATTTATCTAATTATCACTAAAATGCTCTGAGATCTGGAGGATAGTCACTAATATACTCATCTTATTAGGGTGTTTGAGGGGATAGAAAAGTGTCTCCCTGAAGGTCGTACAGCAGACCATTGATATCGGTTGATATGTAACCCTAGTTACAGTTTTTGTTCAAATACCATTTTCTACAGTAACACTATGACTGGGACAATAAACAGCCTCCATGTCATAGGACTGTGCACTGTGAGCCAGTGTATTACATACATGCTGACAGCAGAAGGAGTGTCTTGGAGAGAGGTAGAAAAATCCTTCAACTTAATTATGAAAGATGTTTCTGCATAAAACACCCACACGGAGAAGGTAGGCAAACCTCATCTGGTGATGATGAATCTCTTTGGAATGAACAAAGTCACTGCAGCCATCAGCAGAGGTGACAGCTCTCTGACTTGACCTGATGGCATATACAGGTGTGATATAGGACAACATGTCTAAGTTGGAGCAGCCAAGAGAAGGGGGTTGGAATAGGACAAATATTGTAGGCACATAATAAAACGGGCATTGATTTAAGGGTTTGGGGAGGATAGGCGAGTGCGGAGGCCACAGAGGAGTGCTGCTCTCTGCCTTGCTCTTCCTGACTTGCTCATCCTGCTTTCTGATGGAACATTGTGAGTTAGTCCACCAGCAGGGTGCCCTAACTCACAATGGGCGAAGCTCCACCATCAATCACTAATTAAGAAAATGCCCCAAATGCTTGCGTGCCTGCAACCTGATCTCATTGAAGCATTTTTCAATTGAGGTTTCTTCCTCTTAGATGACTTTCGTCTGTGTAAAGTTGATATATAACTACCCAGGACAGGGGGAGAATGGGGGGATAAGATCATGGTGACTTGGTTTCTCTGTGGCACCAGAGAGCAAAATATTACAATATTGATAAAACTACAGCGAAGGGTATGTTTTCTGACAGTCAGGGCTTGTCTGTTAATGAGGTGAACGACACAGGAAGGTCAGTAGCTCTTTGTCGTCAGAGATATTTGAAGAAGATGGTCACCTGTCAAAAGTGTGGTCCAGGAGTCTCCCATGTGGAGAGTGTAGACAGCGATCAAGTTGTCAGGCTAATGTGTTCGAGGTGGAGCAGCAGGCTGCACCCAAGAAATCTGTAACAGAATCCAGAGAAGCCTTTTCAGTACAGTTCTAGACCAGAGCAGCAGACCCCAGAGAGGAAGGTAGAAGAGAAATGTAATCCCTGTGCATTTGTATTTATCTAAAGGGAAAGAAAAATTACTCGTTGTTAATATTAGTAAACTATATAGCCTGGGACACCCTAGCAAAGGCTCGAGTTCTCTAACACTGCAGCCATCAGCAGAGGTCCCAGCTGTCTTCATCTGCTCATTCACATCACTACATTTCTGCGTACTGTAGCCTTAAATATCAGAATTACAAATAGAATCTTTATGACGATTTTAACGCAGGTGATAACTGTTCCATATTTTATTGTATCACAAAGAGGTTTGTGGGTCATATTGGGGTAAGTTAAAATTGTCAAATTGTGCTTTTAATTGTTTTTAACAAGAGACATAAATGATTATGCTATTCTCCTGTGATCACAAACGGTTGCTAGTGGTAGGCATCTTAGAAACATAGGAGCAAACAAACTGCACACCGAACAGGTTCTACTTCTGTGTATGTGCCAGGCAGGGTCTGCTGTGAGCTCACTCACTCACTCACTGCCGTCACACAGGCTTAAGGAAGCAGAAAAGGCCACAAAGCGAGTTAAGAGAGGAAGGCAAGGCAGCAAATGAAGGCCTTTAATTAGTCAATTAAACTGCCATTGCTTTCTAAAGAGGAAAAATCAGTTAAAGATTTTTTTGGGTGACAGAGAAAGGGTTTTGATCATAATGGCCAGATAATGTTTCCATCATTAATGTTATCTTTGTTGCCAAGGCTGTCTAAGTATAATCTTTAAAAATCATGATGTAATAATAGAATGTAGTAATCAAATTTCAGAACTGGTTTAAAATTAGTTTTTGTGTATTTGAAAGAACTCACTTATAATACAAAATGTATATGAATAAAAATTAGTGAGTTCTAATTTGTTGGGGGGAAAGTAGTAAGAAAGAGAAGAATGAAGCTTATGAACACATCAGTGAAGTTTGACAAAAACTTTTTACAAAATCCATCGTGTAATTTAGATGCTTCATGTTGTATGAAGGCAGCCAGTGCTACCCTTTCCCCCTAGTATTTGGATGGACATTTGTTTTCGAAGAATCTTTCTCAAAAATAACAGCCATGAAGACGGCACTGGACTTTAGAATCCCTGTATCCCCAAACTACCAAGAAAAATTAAAAATAAAAATAAAAAAATCCAAGGATATAGTCTATTGCATTATTCTTAGTTTCAAAATGTCATTAGTGTCAGTATCCTTTAAGTGAGACCAAATCTTCTTTGTTCCTAATAGCATAATAAAGTAAAATCATCTCAAAACATTTACTTCTATGTCATCTGTATAGTCTTTCTCCTTCAAATGTGTTACAATGACTATGATATGTCAGTTCAGTAGTGTATGTGTATAGCTTGTAACTGAACACACAAAACCAACAGAGTATTTTTCCAAATACCTTACTGGTATAAAGACTTTGGCCAGATGCGTTTGGAGATTATCAGCTGTGGGTTTTTAAGGTTCTCCCCACCCCTGAAGTTTCCAATCTGATTTATAGATTAAATAACAGGACCAGTAGGTGAGAAAACAGATTTTTAGTGCTGGCATAGGCAAAGGACATCCCATCACACAACTCACATCCCAAGCTCACATCAGCATGTGTGTACCTACTTACATGTACACCCACACCTGTGCATGCCCACATGTGTGCCACAGCTACCCACACCCACAAAACACTCAAAACAACATTGCTAAAGATGCACACTTTTAAGTGAGCTACCTTGATTTAAGACTCAGAGCTATCTGTGTTTTGGACATCTAATGCACTGTTGGTGCTCAATACATAACAAATTGTGATATTAATAATTAAGAATTGATGGTCTTATTCCTATGAAATAACCTTCAGGAGGATCATTCCCCCTTCACTCATAAAGAAAAATGAGAGGAAGAGACAGAGCAATAGCTTTTAAGGAAATGCAGTTCAAGCTACTTCCTGCTTGCCGCTTTCCCTCTTCCTCTTGGGCAAATTCAACGAACCAGGGAGTAAGGCAAGACCTCCAAGCAGCTGAGGCGGCTCCCCTACCCCTCCAATTCTTTTGTATTTCTATCCTTAGGTAGGAATGTCTAGGTTGTTGAATTATATGATTTTAAAGTTCTTGACAAACATTAACTGAGGGTTGGTCTTTGTTTGAAGAGAGTTAAGTCTACATGTGAATGTGTCACTATGATCTATTCTTTTACAGTCTTGGTATTATTACCTGAAAAGTGTAGTGTCTGATTTGTCATAAGTTTAAGTTACTAATCTTTTGGAAATAAGTGGAAAACATAAAGAGTTATATACTGCATACCCTAATAAGAAACACTGTAATTATAAAAGATTTATGCTTATGTTCATATATATTGCACGTATCTACACCCACATACAGTTATGCTCCCCCTTCCAGTTTTGACCATGCCTTTTTTGTTGTTGTTGTTCTTAAAGCCATTGATTTTGACAGTTTTGATCAGCCATATTGAACCAGATTTATTTCCTGCTGAGCTAGGGGGATTGTTGAGATTGGTTTTCTAATAGCAGAAACCCCCCAAAAAAACACCTCAGAAAAGTGAATTAATCCTCCTGCAAAAACAAATGTAATTAATCGCGAGAGAAAACTGGCCATGCATGTCAACAGAGTCCAGGGAGCTGACTGAATGTTTATTGATTCATTACTCACAGTGAACCCCTCCTTTTACGCACACCCCCAAAGAAGGTAGGTAACTGTGGGGACAGCAGCCATACTTGACACTGGTGTGTGGGCCTGGAGACTAGGTGGATTACAAACTGTTAGAGATGATCTGTTCATGTTTGGCATAGGCCGTGCATACTGTTCATTAGAAGCACTTTGAACAATCTCTTAAATAATTAGCCAGGGCAGGTATATCCCTATGCAGACATGGATTGCAGATTTTTCTGTTGCTTAGAGAGATTTTCTATAGTAACAACAGAACAAATGTAAATGGATGCACAGCTACAGGACTTATGCTTGTTATGTGTTTTAAAGCAGGCTGCTAAGCAAACCAGTCATCTAGACCCTTTATACATGTCAGGAGCCTATAAATACCCACGGTTGTCACCCAGCCTCCTGCTTTTGCACAACTCATCAGCTTTTAGAGGCAGTGTTATATGATGACAATAATAGACTCACATGACAAACAGAACTTGTGTGGTCCCCCACAAGCTCAGGTGTGTAAGCACTGCCTTCCCAGTTGGTGATGCAGTTCAGAGAGGTTAGAGAACTGTTAGGAGGTAGAGCCTGGCTGAAGGAAGCCTGCTACTGGGGAAGGGCTTTGCCCCCCTCTGACTCACTCTCTTTGCTGTCTGTGTTTGAAGTGTCTCATCTTCCTGCTTCGGATACCTGGTGCCGTGCTTCCCCACCACTATGGAATCTCCTGAACCTGCACGCCCAAATAAACTCTTTACTCCTAGACTTATCTCTGCTCAAGGTCTTCCAGCACAGCAACAGAAACGGACGTAACCAATACAGACGTCAGCTGGAATCCTTTCCTCGTCATTCAGCGCACACAGGAGACTGTAAGATCCTTTCTATTAACACAGGGATCACGGTTCCAGCTGCTGCTGAATCGTGGTAAGCCAAAATTCATATATAAAACCCCTGACATTGGGCTGGGGAGGTGGCTCATGGGTAAAGGGACTTGCCATGCAAGCCTGGTGACCTGAGTTTGATGTCCCCAGAATTGACATAAAAGTGAATTACAGTGGCGTCCACCTGTAATCTCAGCACTCCTACGTCGTGATAGGCCTTGGAGACCGAAGATCAGCTAGAAGCTCATGGATTGGCTAGTGTGGAGTAAGCACCGGTATAGCAACACCAACAACAGAGGGTCCAGCCTCAAAGCAGAAGAGAATAAACTTCAGAAAGTTGTTTTGTTTATATGTGCAGTGATGTGCAAGCATCTGTGTTTACTCCCCCAATAAATAAATAAGGCCTCAGTGCCTCAGAATGTGACTGTAGTTGAAGAAAGGACCTTTAAAGATATATATCCAATCTGACTGTATTCTATAAGAGCACACACAAAAGGGACATCAGAGGTGCATATGTGCATAGGCTCCACCATATGAAAGGACAGAAAGAGGAGAGGCCATCTTCAGCACCCACTGCCAGTCACAGAAGGCTGGCATGCCACCCAAGGCTCAGACTTTGCCCTCCTTCCGGTGAAGGGAGGGGTGGCGCGATGATTGTAGGACATGGAGCCCGAGCTGAGTGAGGCACATGCCACTCTAAAGACGAGAAGCCTAGTAGGGCAGGCTTAGACCCCCGCTGTGTGGGAGAAAGAAGCAGGATGATCAGAAGTTCAAGGTCGGGCTGGGCTCCAGAGTGAGTTCAAGGCCAACCTATATAACTTAAGAGACTTTTATCTCAAAATAAAAAAATAATAGATAAGGTCCAGTGGTTGAACACTCCTAACTATGTCTAAGGTCCTAAATTATTCAATTCCTCTCTCTCTCTCTCTCCTCTCTCTCTCTCTCTCTCTCTCTCTCTCTCTCTCTCTCTCTCTCTCTCTCTCTCTCTCTCGTGTGTGTGTGTGTGTGTGTGTGTGTGTGTGTGAGGTATGACATTCCTTTTAAACCCAGCCAGGATGTAAGAATTTCCTCTTTTGGGGGGAGTGAGGGTGCCAAATGCATGCCAATGAAGGGCAACAGACACAGACACACTGATGAAGGCTACCTCTGAGTTACAGCCACAGTCTTTTATTTATTTTTGCTTTTTATTTTGAAATAAAACAGTTACATGGGCTGGCATCGAACTCATTCTGTAGCTTAGGCTGACATTGCTTGAGAAAGCCCTCAGAAATGTTCTCTCCTCAGTATGAATTTAACAAGCTTGTTGGCCACCACCATTTGTGCATTCATTAGTTTAACCATCACTTATTGCATGCCCTCCGAGAACAAATCCCTGAAGTGCTTTCTGAGGAGCATAATAGTAATTAATGTTTTATTATGTCCAGTCCTTGTACGTATTAGCACCGATTTTATTTCAGGGCCATTATTGACTGTCTGCCAAGCAGCACGGACAGCTCAGTGCTTTACAGACATTCTTGCAGTCGTTCTAGAGGAAGTACCCACATGCCCATTTCACAGACGAGAAAACCAAGGTCCTGAGTCACAAAGCCGGCAAACGCTGAAGCCAGAAGTGGAGCTCAGGTTGTTCTGATCTTAAACCCCAGGCGAGAGCTGAGACAGGCTGTGCCTTAGCTGAGACACGCTATGCCTCAGCTGAGAGCCTTTCTGCTGAGCGCCGGGAGTCACTGTGAACACAGTGTTCTTCATAAACAACACTTTAACTCCAAGCCTGGAATATTCAAGTGTGCATACCACAATGCACCGCATCCCTCGCTTTCCCCAGGCATTTGAGAGAAGCCTGGTTACATCTGTGCCCTTTGACCTTCATGCGAGTGTGTTTACCACAGTCCTACTCTGAGGATTTGTTGGGGGAGTTCAGCCCAAGTCTGGCAGGAAAGGTGGGGCTGCTCAGGCTACAGGATATGTGAGAGGTGGGAGCGGGAGGTCCCACTTGAGGTGGCCTTGCGGCTCTGTGTGTTTGTGATTTGGGCTTTCCTTGGAGCTCAAGGCTGCTCTACTTTGAAATCTGTCTAACCTCTAGGCTGGATGGTAGCCTGGATGGAGATGTTAGTGAGCAGGCAGAGGAAGGTGGATTAAAGAGAAACCCTCCATTTCTCTGAATTTGTGTTGCATTTTGTTCTTTTGTAGCCATCCACACACAGATCATGGAATCCTGTGAGCTTACTTTAGTGGAGTCACGGCTCTTTTTGTTTAAATGCAAGCTGAGGCTGCTAATAGCATGCATTCCCGCACCAGTGACAGTTTACAAAGTACTTTCGCAGGCCTAACCTTGTTGCTTATTTCAGCAAATTCTGGGTTAGATAATTTTCTTCCTTTTCCTGCTGAGGGAGCCGAGGCTCCCAGAGCTTATGACCTGCCCAGAACCACCAACTCAGGCAGTAGCAGAGGCACAGGAAATACATTTCATCCTGAAACTCTGAGGTCCTTTGGCCACATCATATCTAGTTGCCTCCTCCATAACCTCTCCTATTATAACTTGAAAATACTGGGCTCCCAACTCCCAACTCATTTTCACAGAAAGGCTGACATGCCTTTCTGCTCTTCCTAGCTATAGACTATGAGTGAGGAGCCCCAGGTAGGAAGGCTCCCTCTAATTCTCTTCTCACTGGTCAGCATTCAAGGACCTGTTCACTGGGCCCAGTGGACAGTAGCCATGCTCTAACTAGACCTGCCAGATCCCTTTCACTCTCTGTTTCAATGGGTTGGGAGTGATATGCTTTGCAAGTGCCAGTGTACGTTTCCGGTGGGTATAGTGCTGAGTGACAGGGGTGAAGATACTTCTGCTTGGAAGCTCTGAGGTGTAGACCCCCCCCCATCAGCTTCCCCTCACACCAGAGGAACTCACACACAACATCTGAACGTCACTTCCATGAGTATTTTCCCGAGATCTCATACTTGACTCTCTGACCATACTTATTCCCTTATCAGTGACCCTTGGAGGACTCCATCACTAAGTCAACCCATGGGAACCGTTATCCCAAATTTGATTAGGGATGATGAATTCAGAGAAAGGGTGTAAAGGAAGGGTGTCAGAGATATTCCCCACATTGTATGGATCATCCCACTTCAGTATTTGTTCTCGTGTCTTCAGTTGAGTAGTCGCCATGTTTATTAGTCAACTGAGCTACAGGTATTAAAAAATCTTTGAACTTTTCTCCTATCTAAAATAAGACAGAGAACTGTAAGATCTGGTAGGTGAGGACTAAAGGAACATGAGTTCTAGGACAGCCTGGGCTAAATAGTAAGAAAGAGGGGGAGGTAAGGGAGGTCAGGAGAAAGAGAGAGGGAACACAACTATTTCTTAGGACAATGGTAGGGATTTAATCAGACAAGGGGCAAGGCATTTAATCTAACAACCATAGGCGGTATTCAGATGTTCTTACCTATGTTGATTGCAATATTTGGAAATATATGGAAATTCCTCTCATAGCATTCTAGAATGAGCTAGAGTCACAGAACACTTCCACAGGAGTGTAACCTTGTATCTCTGTATATTTCATGGACTTAGAGACAAAAGCCATTTATAGTCATGTAATCCAAATGCCTTGGGATTTAGCAGCTGCTGATTGCAAGTGCAGTCACATCATATTAAACCCGAGTGCCAATAGCAGCCAGCAACCCCCAGCTGATTGGCTCCTTGTTGACTCAAGGAAGCACAAACTTGTACAGAGGCCCCTCTAAAGGGTGCTCACACTGTCCACAATGATTCCTCACTATTTGCTGATCCCAGATTGGTAGCCATAAGTCCCTTTGCTTCCACAGAATGCTGATCCTAGCCTGCCGAACTGTTCCTACCATTGCTACTATTGGGCTACTGCTGCCAAAAATGGATATCCCACACATAATGTCTTTATAAAAGAATGCAACAGCACCACTGGTCAAGGCTTAAGATCCTCTTTGTTGCTTTCATGAGGATGGAGGAGATTTCTTTTTTCATTCTTTTTACATTCATCTGTGATAGCTTCCCTCCGTTGCTTGAGCTGTCAGGAGCTGCTGACAAGAATTACCTGTAGGTACCAGAGCAAGGACTCCAATGAAGCCAGGTTCAATAATTCAACAGATGGTGTGGAGCTAAAACCTTTTCCCCATTGCCTTTGTTCTGGATGCATAAGTCTTCATAAAGCTGGAAAGCCACTGGCCTTCTGCTGAATCAGGGCTAGCTCCATCATGATTCAGGGTCAGGGAGCCTGATGACCGCCATATCTCATGGCTATCAAAGGAAGAGTCTCTCTCTCTCTCTCTCTCTCTCTCTCTCTCTCTCTCTCTCTCTCTCTGTGTGTGTGTGTGTGTGTGTGTGTGTGTGTGTGTGTAATGCAGTTTCGATCAATGCACCTTTTGCTGTCAGTCTCCTTGAGTCTCAGGAGTACTGACACCTGGTACCACTCTGTAGCAATAACCACTACTCTCCTGCAGATCAAACCCTGTTGCTGCATCTTATGACCAAGATAAAGCAATTACCATTTAAACCACGAGTGACTGCAGCAGCTACAGCCTGGAAGGAAGTAGCATAATTTCTCTCTGGAGTAAATAGCCTTTTATTTAGCAAAGATGATGCCCCCGGGGCATGATTTGGAAGGAGCATTGAAACACAGCAATAGCCAAACCAATCAGCATAAAAAGTAAACGAGGATTTTTTTTTTCTGGATGAGAAAGCAAAGAAAGCTAGAGCGAGAAATAGGCAAAACAAGGAAAAAGCCACACAGTGGAAGGCTGTTAGCCTGTGGGAACACCAAAGGCCAGACATCACAGGTCGACTGCCTAGGACATTCAGAAACAGAGGATGCTTATGGTCCCTGATCAGGGGCCAGCTTCACACTGAAAGGTAATGGCTGGTACTGGGCGTGTTTCTAGTAGACTGAGGGAGACTCCCTTCTAAATGTGAGCTACAGAATTCTAAATGAGGAGCACATTGAGGAGCTGTAAAATAGGCTGCAGGCCTTTAGGGGTTTGCAGAAATATCTGGGAGGAGACTGTCAGCTCATTTACATACTTCTATCAGGCTGAGCTGAGCTGAGCTGACACCCAATGACAGTCCCCATTCTGTGCCTGCATTTTGCCCACCTCTGCTGTGAGTGTTTACCAAGGAGGCTAAGTCCGAGGCAGAGCACTTTCAGGTTTTGTTTATTTGCTGATGTGGTTGTTGTCCCCTATCAAGGATGTTTCTCAGATCCTAGCAAATCTTTGCAGGTCATGGATAAGGGAGAAACAGTGTGTGCAATTGACATGATACCTATGCCAACCCTGGATAAAAACTTCAGGATAAGAACTCCCAGCCATGGAGAGAACACCTGATATCCCAGCATTTGGGAGGCAGAAGCAGGAGAGAGAGAAAGCCGGGGAGGAAAAGCAAAAGGAGAGGGAGGTAGGAAGAGGCGGTGACTGTGGATTCCAGTTTGCTATGGTGGTATACACTCTTAACACCAGCACTCAGGAAGCTGAGGTCAGAAGATCATAAATTCTAGGCCAGCTTGGAGCACCACAGTGAGACTCTGGTACAGAAAAAGCAACCAACCAAACAAAAATTTAAGTTAGCAAGTAATCCTTTTTTTTTTTTTCATCAAGTACAACCCACAAATTATCAACACCTCGAAGGGATTTAAAATGGAAGCTCCTACCCCTCAGTTAAGATCCAACACAGATTGTGCAATGCGAGTAACCTGCAACATTTTAATGCCTCCTCACAGAGGGCAGTGAGGACCGGGAACAGACAGTGAGGTCCCTGCCTCAAGCCTCAAATAGAGGAGGAAAGGAAAGAGTTTAAAAGGGGGCAGGGATTTATTCCCTGACTGACTACATTTTAGATAGGTTTGTGGTCTGTGGGTCTGACAGGTGTTTGGTTCAGGCCTCTGTATTAGGGCTACAGAGCCTAGACATTTGGGAATGTCCTCCGCTGCTTTCCACTCTACGGCCTGTTTGTCCCTCTGGGAAATCTGACTGGAAAGGGCAGAAAATTATCTGTACTATTTCTTTGTTATATAACCCATCTCTGCCTGTGGGAAATACTAATATTTTTCCTCTTGACAAACTCTGAGCGTATAAGTTGTCCAATAAAAGGTAGTCCCAGATTTATTTATCCCCTCACTTTACTTTTAAGATGAGAGCTATATACATGCCTTCATGCTCTCAAAACAGTAGTTGGTCATCGGGCTTGAGACAAAAAAATAGATAACACTCTCTGCCACGGGGTGGGGTTGGGGGGGGACACTGGTCACAGCAGAGTTAGTTCTCTTGATGCATGACAGACTGCAGCCCCTTTGGGTCCAGATGGCTATGTGTTCGTCTGAGTAAAAGCATATGAGACATCTCACCAATTCTTGTCACCAACCGAAATTTCTGTATGGAAGTATGAAAACATTTGAATTGGAACATCTACCGACTTTCTACTTTAGCTGAAATTCCCCCAGAAGCACCATCATTTCCTCCTTAGAATGTGACTTTCATTAGGTCAACCCCCCCTCCTCAGACAGGAAGGTTTAGTCAGTCTGCATTTCATGAGTGCAATGGTGATTGGTGGGCTTCTGCTTTAGGGTGCTGTTGGCCAGGGAATAGTGAGATCCCTGGGAGCACGGAGATTAGTGCCATCAAATCAGTGTCTCAATCGGGTTTTCAGTTCCGGTGCATGTGTGTGCACCCACTGGACGTATTGGCACAGCCCAAAGCTAAGGGAAGATTGAAAATGATTTGTTTCATTTGAGGGACTGCAAAACTGGGCCATGTAGCCTGTCAAATATCTAGTCTGTAATGATGGGATATTGGCTATTTACATTCATCAAACTAAGTAGATAATCTGCAAAATGCCATTCGACTTCGTGACATACACCCAATAATTGTGGCTCATTCAGAGTCACGGCTTTGGTGGTTACATCTGCGCAGATGGTTTCGACGTTTGTTTCGATCTCTAACCTGGAATTCTTTCCCTAAACAGGCACCGTTATGATGAGAGCAAGCATCAGGTGCCTTTAATAGCCTCTTCCACTCACATTTTCCCTCCTGATTATCTCATTCTGTAATTCTCATTTCCCGCTCCAATCAGTCAGTCTTACGTTCTGAGTTCAACTATGACTGTGGCCTTTGTCACCCCTTCCAGAGACCACCAGATAGATACCAAGTCCTATCAATTTCAATTTCAAAATATCTTTGAGATCTTCCTCCTCCTCTCTAATTCTCCCACCATGCTATCCTATAACTTCATCAAGACCCAGCCTGCGATTATTACAAACTCTGTGTAGTTGACCATGGTGTTCCAATGCTCCTTCATTCCAAACCCTCCTGCTCCTCTGCCCAATCCCCCCACTCCTACCCCGCTGGAGGATTCTCAGAGGTGTAGGTTTCTCCCCCAGTCTCAGCATTACAAGGCTTGGCTCTCACCTGACTTTCCATCTGATCTCTGTTCACACCTCCTCATGTATCCTGTGGCACCATGTAATCTTTGCTTGTCTGCATTGACTCAGTTCCTTCCTACCTTCACACCACGCCCCCTCTGACAACTCCACTCTCCCCTCTTTAGTTTCCCAGCCCTACTCTAAGTCCATCCTATTCTTCGTGAGCCAGCTAGCTACCATGTCTTCACAGCCTTCCTTTCAGACTCTTGCCAGGAAGAATTGTTTCCCCAATTTATCTCCACTATACCTTAACAGGCACTGATGTACTCTCTCTCCTCTAGACCGCAAGTGCCTGCAGGACAGGATTTGCATAGTCCTCTTGATATTCTACAAGTTCCACGTATTTCGCATTCAATAGCTATATTTTATTTTCCCACTTCTCTTTTAAATTATTTCTTAAAGTTAGCATGAAGTGTAATGAGTTTCACTGTGTCGTTTTTATGCATATATGTCATTATACTTCGTTGTTGTTACTTTTAATCCCTCTTCCCTGCAGTTGCTGTTCTTAAAATAATTGTTGAATAAATGAATGCTTGTAAAGAATGTGGACTTTCTAATATGGTTGTCTCTTCTCCTCTTGTGTGGACTACAGCATCTTATTTGATTTTGTAAACTAACATACTGAAAAATTTCCCTTCAAGAACAAAGAATATGCTCTTGTGGCTTTCCATCCTCTGGTATTATTGGTTTTTTACCAAAGTTTGTGGCAGTAATTATAAGGAGGAGAAAGGGAAGCCCTGGGAAATAGTTCACTGTAGAGGAAATGAACATGAAAATTCTGTCTATAAAATGGAAAATAATAGGTTTTCCAGGAAGGACATTATGAAAGGCAATAGTCCTCTGGGACAGTGTCATTTTAAAGAGGAATCTTCTTTTTCAAAAGCAACATCTTAGATTGTTTTTTTTTTTTTTTTTTTTTAGAAAGAAACTAAACCTGTAGGAATCATGGGATAATCAAATCATTGTGAAATTTGGCCAGACTTTTCCTGGAATGTTGTAACCTATCACATTTTATGAGACTAGACAAGATAGGTAAAAATGATGATTGCACTAGATGGGAAGACTAATGATGATGGATTCCAGGAGTGGCAGTGATGTAGCAGACCACCATGTCCTGCAGATGTTGAATGGCTCGCACTTCTACCTATCTGCCAAGTGCCTGGAAGCACAAGGCCAAACCAAAGCAGGGACACTGGATGCAAAGAAAACTGTGGGCAGTGAGTGAAAACTCAGGGAAAGAGGTGGAATTTTCTTTGGGTTCATTTCAAAGGAATAAAATGAAATGAACATTTAAGCATTTAGTGTCAGGGTCAGCTAGAGTCTAAAGTCATGAAAGTGTTCTATACCGATATCTCCTTTAGAGGTTTGAATAGAACCTTCTCATTGGCTCTATTGTACAGTGTAATAGGTCACAGAGGGAGATGCAGATAAAGCTTGAATCTCACTACTGTAATATGTGGCAACTGCAAGATTAAATGTCAATAGGTTAAAGGTGAGAAATACAGTATATTGTTTTGAGACAAGTTTCCTCTGTGTAGTTAAATATTCACACAGGCTCAAATATACTTCTGCCCAAAAGCAAGCAAGCACATGAACTCCACGAAGTTCTCATTTCCTTCAAGAAGGGCTATCTGCCATTGTTTTTTGAGATAGGGTCTTTCACTGACCTGGAACTTACCTATTAGACTAGGCTGTCTGACCCCATGAGTCAAGGGAATTAGCCCGTCTGTGCGTCCCCAGAACTGAGATTACAAGTGAGTGCCACCACAACAAACATTTAGAAAATATTTTTTAAGAACCCATTCTTTGACATTTTCTTACATGTATACAATGTACCTTGATCAAATCCACCCCTAGCTGTTGCCACCAGCTCCTCCGTGACCCCCTTCCACATGCCCTCTCTCACCTTCACATCTTTCCTCCCCGTCCTCATGCTTCTGATGCTTTACTAAGTCATAACAGTGTCACCTACATGATCAAGGGCGATCTATTCGCAGCCATTCCCCATGAAGCCACCCTCATGAAAATGACATTCTCTCCCCTGGAAGCCACAAGTCGTGAATAGTTCCTTAGCTAGAGGCGGAGTCACGTGAGACCTGCTGGACTGATTCTAGAATGTCAGCTGGCTTGGTTTTGTCCAGGTCTTGCGCAGGTAACTAGGAGCTCTGGGCCCATGAATATGAAGGCTATGCCAGGTCCCTAAGACAGCATCTCACAGCATTTCTTCCATCCTCTGGCTTCTATAGTCTTTCTGGCCACTCTTCTGTGATATACCTTAAGCTTTGGAATTATTAATATAATCTATAGATATAAACATAAACATTGAGAAGGCAGCTTGACAGCATTCCTATTTGGCAAAACAATAATGGAGGTTCTTTTGCCTCATGTTAAGGGCCTATGCCCTCTCTAGCCATGGGCTAGATTTACTGTACCAGACATAAATTTCCTCCTATGAGTTAAGTCTCAAAGCCAATCAGATAATTCTTGTGTTATTTCCATAACAATCATGCCACTATTGCACATTTGGGTGGATTCTGTTTGGCAGGTCACTGTTGGAGGGTACAGGGTTCACTGCTACATAAGCCCTTGGCCTCCATAGCACCTTGGATACAATGCAAGCTGGCCAGCATGGAGAAAGTTTGCAGGTCAGTTCCAGTTTGATCTATCTCTGTGTTGGAACTAACGTGTGCTATGTCCTCAGCAATAGAACCTTACCATCTAATTATGATGGACAGTCAAGAGCAACGGCAGTGGCCTGTGTTGTCTTCAGAGCCTCTGATCACTTAATCTGTGTCTTCTAGGATGAGCAAGATACCTCTTTAAAAATTTAAAATGATCTTGCAAAGTCAAAGGTTTCTATAAGACTTTCTTGTCTATCTTAAGTTTTGGTTAACTCACCCTCCTCTTTCTTAGACCTTCCCCTCTTCCCATCCTTGATAAAGTCTTTAATCTCCATCATTTCCCATAGGAGCATCATATGTGTGCCTAACATCTCCTCCCCCCTAATGCCTTTCCTCTTCCTTTGGACCATAGAACCTTTCTAGATTCCTGGCCTCTACAGACACTCCAAATTAAATATGCAAATGTAAACATTTGAAGCTAGGACACATATGTGAGAGAAAACATGCAGTTTTTGACTTTTTGGCCCCACACCAGGTGCCTTTACAGGGGTTCAAAGGATTGACTTTAGGTCCTTGTAATTGTAGGGCAAACACTTTAATTACTGAACCATCCCCCACAACCCTCATCCTCCGTGTGTGTGTGTGTGTGTGTGTGTGTGTGCATCTGTGTGTGCATACATATGTGTGTGTATGCATGTGTGTTTGTATGTGTGTGCATGTATATGTGTGTGTGTGTTTGTGTTTCAAACACAGGTGATTCCCTGGGCATAATTACTTTCCTCTGTACTCACTCATATTTCTGTGACTCAAAATTATCTAGACCCATGACCCCAAAACATCCAACTTCAGTTGCATCGCCTTCCCAAACTATTACCTAGGACCTGCTTCCATCTCCTTTTAGATATAAACAGGCATCCCTATGCCCAACACACAGCCCCCACTCCTCTGTAACCCATTCTGCCTGTGGAATTCTCCTGGTCAACAAGTAGTAACTCCAATCTTCTCTTGGCATGCTGAAAGCCTGCAGATGTCATCTCTGAGTGTCTTGCTACATTCTTGACCCTGTTTGGCCAGCATTGCCTTTGAAGTGTATACAACCAAATGATTCATTCCCCCTCCCGTGTCCCACTCCTGCCCTTGATCCTCTGGCCTTCTCTTCCTGGAGGCGATACTTAACTTTTTGAAAGTGCATCAGGTCATGTCTCTCTTTCACTCTAGTTCCCCAGTAGTCCCTGTCTCACTCCCATTTCTGTGACTCAGTCATGTGGAGACTGGAGACTCCAAAAATGTAGCAGTCAAAGATGTCATGATGGTCCCCAAGGCCCAGAAGAGCCTGGCTCCTCATTCCTTATCTGTTACCTCTCGCTATTCTTCTTTCTCCTTTAGAGTCTAGGCATGCTTTCGTGCCAGGGCCTTCCTGTGCTTTTTAGCCTCAGCATAGACCCATCTTGTTTGAAATGTTTGCACTGCTTATTCCTTTCACCAAATCTTTACTCACTGTACCTTCCTGGCCAGCCTACCTGGCCAGTCTTGTCAAAAGTCCAATCCCAAATGGTCTCCTTATCCTACCTTATATTTCCCTGTAATATTTATTACTAGGCCACACAGAATACACTTACTCTGTTTACTTGTTTATGATTTTTCTGCACTGCTGGAACAGAAAGAAGCCCACAAATGTAATTATCACTTTGAATTCTGTCCACTTTGGCTGTATCCTCAGTGCCTAATACAGTGCCTGACAACAACAGGTTACTAAGTCATTACTTGTAAAATGATTTAATGACTAAGTATCTGGAAAAAGAGAAGGCCGACTTTCTCTGAGACACGATGTTTTGATCTGCAGGGCTCCTTGATTATTTTAGTTATATTGATGCTCTTCTTAGTTTTTGTTTTTCTCCAAGAAATAAATGTAGTATCTCCTCATTCTTTACTACATTCATTATTGCTGATAGACACAACCAATAAAGATTCAAAATTATACTATGAATAAAATCACGGAGGAAAAGAAATATTTGAGGATATCTACTGTAGATATTCAACAATTGTTTGCTTTTGTGTTAAAAAGAACTATGGGATTTCTTTTCAAATCTATGACCAAAGCAACTTGGGAGGGAAGGCTTATTTGGGTTACAAGGTTTATAGTCTATCATCAAGGGAAGGCAGGGAAGGAGATTAGGCAGGAACCTAGAGGCAGGAATTGAAGCAGAAACCATGGGGGAATGTTGCTTATTGTCTTGATTTGGTTGGCTTGCTCAGTCTGCTTTTTTTTATATAATCCAAGAGTACATGGGCAAAGATGGTGCCCTCCACAGTGAGGTGAGCCCTCCCATATCAACTATCGGTCAAGAAAATGCACCACAGACTTGCCCACAGGCCTATCTAGTGATAGTATTTTCTCAGTGGAAGTTCCCTCTTCCAAAATGACTATAGCTGGCGTCACATTGGCTTAAATCTAACTAGCACAGTATACATGTCCATGTACCTGCTTTAAGTGTTTTTTGAAGATTCATGCTGGTTAGTGTCTAATTTCTTCATCAAAGAGGAACAACAGACTATTATGCCAACCTTTTTTTTTTAACTTTCAGTAATAGCTATAACCTGGTATAATGTGTTATCCTAGCAAATCATACTTGTCATTAAAATATTTGAACATTTTATTTGTCTGGATCTGCACCACTCAGAAAGCAGGATACCAAGATGGTGATTTGTTCTCATGCCCTTGAAATCATGAAACTTGGAATCGTCAGAATTTTATAGGTATATCCTCTGCCTAAATATATCATGGGATTCAGTTTTTTGTTTGTTTTTCCCTGTGTTAGATCCTATGGAAGAGCACAGCACAACTCTCCTCATTATAGGGCTCACTGAGGGGGTAGGGGGTAGCCTTGAGTGACTGCAGATTTATAATAGTACTCCTGCTCTGGCTACATTTCTTTTCCATGGGCTGTTTCCAGGCAGTGACTGAATGTAACTGAGTTATCAGGACCAGGTAAACTACTGACTTCTTTCCTAGGCATTATTGACATAGGGGCGTCCGAATTGGCTTGACTGAGAAATTCTCAGAGTTGTACTGCAGTCTGGAGCTCTTTCTTCCCAACCCCCTTCTTCACATGCTGCCTGTATATTGCCGGCTCACAGACATTGCATGTATATTTCTGTCTGAAGTTTTCTTTGCCTCTGTGCTCCTTGCTACCTTACCTTCATCAGTAAGTCCCCCAATAAATATCCCCGGCATTTAATCCTGCCTTGGTGTTTGCCTCTCGGAAGACCTGAATTGTTGCCAGAGGCCCCACCAGCAGCAGCCAAAGAATTCATGAGAAGGGATCCAGGGACGGCTGACTTATTGCCTTGTTGACAAGAAGAATTACATCCTGAAAGGAGTAGAAGACGTGGATGCTCTGCAGCCCAATCAACAAAGAATTTACCTGTGATGACAAGTAGAAAATGTCTAGGTGGAGAATAACATCTTCACCAGTGTGATAATTCAGGCATTTGTAAGCTATGGGACTATTATCTATAAAAACTGCAAGGTTGTCTGGTTATTACCAGATTAGTTGTATTGATGCTTTTAAGATGTAGGGCATACTTCAACAAAACAAAACAAAACAAAATAAAACAAAACACTCAGATTGCTAACGATCGGTGAGAAGCCTGAAAGAAACAAAAGCCCTCAGTACCAAATAGAGAGGTCCCCATCCTCTAGTGGGAGATCAGACACAGATGGGAAGCAGTCGGGGAAGCAGCCTCAGTTTAATAGGGTTTCAGGGTTTGGCGTAAAAGTAAGTACTTAGCCAAGGAATCATGTTGCACTGATTTCACAGACTGGGACTAGCAGGAGCCCTGAGATTTGGGCTAGAATCATAGCCATGCATGTTCCTGAGGACGGGGTCTCTGCTGGAATCTTCACACTAAGGAATGGTGGGAACACATGTGTGAGCAACGTTCAAAACACTGTGCCCCTCTGCCACCTTCTTGCCCATCTCCTTCATCTACTTGAATGTTGGACTTTTCAATCCCTACCTTGAGTAGAGCTTGAGTTTTAAAAGCTGATCAGGACCAGCTTCTGCCAGGAAGCCACCCTCGATGCCAAGTGTATGTCCTTGCCTTTCCTCCATGCCTTCATAATAGCCTCTTCATAGTTTCGCTCCATAACCTGTCCCTTTGTGAAAACTACGTCGTAGCCTCCCAAGTAAAGCTAAAGAAGCTTAATGCTGCCCCTCTGCAGCAAGCCCTTCTGAGGACCTTGCCTAAACGTCTATCCACACTGCTACATCTTGTTCCTTAGAGAGAGCCCTCAAATGTGTGGAAGAGCTTTCAAAATTTCTATATGTACCTCCTTTTATGTCTTTTCACCTTTTAGTCAGTGATTTCTGTGTAGGAAGAACATTTTTCTTATTTTCCTGTCAACTGCATGCATTAGGTGTTTAATAACTGTTGAAAAAAATGAATAAATGACTGAAAGGTAAACCTACCACAAGGTTGGTAGGGATTGAAAAGTCCAACAGTGGTGCAGGGCACAACAAGATGTGGAATCAGGTACACAGCATGGTGACCTGGTTTCCAAGAATAGCCAGGAGAGGGGCATTGTCTAGGATACCCGAAACAGAGCATACTAGTGGGTCAGCTATCACACAGACAGCAAAGTTCAGGAAGCAGTTAGGTAAACACAGACCTGGATATGTAAGTCCAAGTAAGCAGAATGGGGCGAACAGTCCAAGCCTAGGCTGATGACCAAGAAAACACAGGGGAAGACAATTCCAGACGCAAGACGGCCGCAGTGAGCCAGCAGTGAGCCTGCACAGCTGGTCTTTGGTTCTTTGTCTACATAGACAATCTGCAAGAGTAGTTCAGGGAGTACAACAATTCAAAGCCCCCTGTCAACAGATGAGGCTTGCAGGGGACAAAGGACTCTTACTGCCAGCATTTTTCCCACATGGGTTTGTGTCTGAGGGATATCTATTTCCAAGCCTGAGCATCTACTGAAAATTAAACGATAAAAATGCTACTGAGTTCACAAAGCCCTCTTCTTAAAATAAATAAATAAATAAATAAATAAATAAATAAATAAATAAAGGAGTGAAAAATCCGTATCTATCCTGTTCCGAGGTATTCCTTTTAAAGATTTGCTTTCAATGATGTGACAATAAATGGCTATGTTGTAGTTTGAAATCAGGACAGCCGTTATGTAAAGGAGACAAAAATTACTTCATTAAAATGCATGAAGAGAGAAACGATGGATTATAGTATAGATCATGCGAGAGATGAGCAGATTACTGAGTGCCAGGCACGCAAGGGAGACAGATTAATGAAAAATAAATAAAAGGGCCTCGGAAAAACAGCGGGAGTCTGAGCACTGGTCCGCTGCATAGCATAGAACAGAAGCCCAGAGGTGTAGAGAAATTATCCTTTTCCATTGGAATGTTGATTTGAAAATTAATGTTGTTTGCTTCTTACCATATCATATATATTTTTAATTTTTTTTTAGATAATTAAAGATATTTTAAAGTTAGAAACATCAACATGGTGGGGGCTCGAATGAAGGTTTTTTTACCCTGGGAAAAGTCACGAGCATGCTGCAATTTTCTCAATGGATGGTTAATCATCGCCAATTAGAAATATAGGAGTTGGCCTTTCTTGTTCTGACTTTGCTCTGTGTTATATCTGAAAAGCATCATGGATATGACTTTGAAGATGAGCATGTTCATTAGGGTTCTGTACAGGAACAGGACTGAGAGGACATATATTAAAAGGGAATTTATCAGAGTGGCTTACAGGCTGTGGTCTAGCTAGCCTAGTGTTTGTCTCTCAAAGGTGAAGAATTCAGTGGCTGTTCACTCTGCTAGGCTGCAACTCTCAGCTGGTTTTCAGTCTCCCTTGCAATCCTCAAGAAATAGGTTCTAACACCAGTGTAGGAAAACCT
Organism: Apodemus sylvaticus; assembly: GCF_947179515.1. NCBI lineage: Eukaryota > Metazoa > Chordata > Mammalia > Rodentia > Muridae > Apodemus > Apodemus sylvaticus. The sequence goes on along the minus strand of NC_067484.1, from coordinate 40,791,645 downwards.
TAGCAACAGGATAGACAAATCACAAGAGAGAGTGTGGACAAGTAGGCAAAAAGCAAAAGTTTCCTTCTTCTATGCTGTTTTATAAGGGATGCCTCAAGAAGGTGTGGCCCTGATTTAGGGTGGGTCTTTCTACTTCAGATGGTCCAATCAAGAAAATTCCTCAAATATCTTATCCTGAGTGAGGTAGCCCAATCCCCCAAAATACACATAGTATACACTTACTCATAAGTAGATATTAGTCCAGAAGCTCGGAATACCCGAGATAAAATTCACAGACCACATGAAGCTCAAGAAGGAAGACCAAAGTATGGATACTTCAGTCTTTCTTAGAAGGGGGAACAAAATACCCATAGGAGGAGATACAGAGACAAAATGTAGAGCAGAGATGGAAGGAAAGGCCATCCAGAGACTGCCCCACCTGGGGATCCATCCCACATGCAGACACCAAACCTAGACACTGACAAATACAGAGGGAGACACTCTCAGCCAACCATTGAACTAAGCACAAGGTCCCCAATGGAGGAGCTAGAGAGGGACCCAAGGATCTGAAGGGGTTTGCAGCCCCATAGAAGGAACAGCAATATGAACCAGTCAGTACCCTCAGAGCTCCCAGGGACTGAACCACCAACCAAAGAGTACAAATGGAGGGACACATGGGTCCAGCCACATATGTAGCAGAGGATGGCCTTGTCGGATATCAATGAGAGGAGAAGCCCTTGGTCCTATGAAGGCTTGATGCCCCAGTGTAGGAGAATGCCAGGACAGGGAAGTGGTAGTGGGTAGGTTGGTGAGAAGGGGGCGGGAGGATGGGACAGGAAGTTTTTGGAGGGGAAATGAGGAAAGGGGATAACATTTGAAATGTAAATAAAGAAAATATCTAATAAAAATTATCAGGAAAAAAGAAAAAAGAAGATTCTTCATAGTCATGCCCAGCTGGCTTGGGTTTTTGTTGATTCTGGATGTAATCAAATTGACAACCAAGATTAGCCATCAGAAGGAAGCTACTTAAATTATCAGGAAGGGAATAGACTTTGAAATCAGATGACCCAGGGTTCAAAACCAAACTCTAGCTAACATTTGCAGTTTGTGATTTAGACAAATTTTCACGCTTATTTGAGCTTCAATATTTGGCAGGATAAAAATGATGCTTGCCTTAATTAACTCAGAGTTTTCAGTGCATCTCAAATGATTCATTTTTGCAAAGCGATCTTGAAAAACCTATATAAACATAAATCATCAGCCCCATGTTACAAACTCCGTCCGGTTTCAGCTTTGCACACTCTCACAAGACAGACTCTAACAGATGATGTAAACCCATTTACTTGTCAATTCTGACAGCAAGAGGCATGGAGTGGCTATTTTTGAGAATGATATTATCTTTTTATTATCTACTTAATCTTCTGAAACTTGAATTTATACTTCCTGCAGTGTTTACATTTAAACAAAACACCAACACCTCTTGAATTTAATGAGCTACGGTTAAGTATCCTGGTGACCATATATGCTTCTGAACATTTGATGTGTTTAGATGTTTATAAAAGTTATGGGGGAGGTAAAAAGAGTGAAAGTATATTGAACTCTGAGAAAATATTGAAGGATGATAGCAGCTATAATATAGACTTAAAACTCTGTGACAACAAACACTGCAGACCAAAATGAAACTCTGTGACAGGTCTCTGCTGAACTGGCCCCTCCACAGTCCCTTGGTCCCTTGGTTTGAGGGAAACATAGAAGGCAGGTCTATAGGAAGAACTGCATTTGTGTGGCCGTATTTGCACTTGGAGCTATGGACAGCATGTCTCTCCTCCATGCTCTAGTCTTGAAGGCTTTCCTGCTTATTTGATCCAAGCTTGTTCAGAGGCATCCGAGCTGCTGGTAACCACACTCTTGTCAGTCAGAGTTGCTGCATGTATCCACTTGTGGTCAGAGTTAAACAATAAATATGAAGAGGCGCCTATGATAATTTGTTTTTCACAGGTATTCTTTCCTCCCCCGCCCCATTGCATCAAAGCAACCTTAGGATGATGAGAGACCAAGATGTCCCTACGAAGATGATGACTTCTGCCTGCTTTCTAAACATAAGGACTCCAAAGTGCCATAGCAATAACAACTTATAGTTCAGCCAGACACTGCAGTCTCTTCAAAGAATATACTTTTGGGGCAAAGACCTCAACTTTGCAAGGTCCATAGTCCATAAATGGGAAGCAATGCTTCCTCAATGGGCCTGAGAAGGATGGCTAGTGGGAACACTGATTCCAGGTTCTTTTTCTAGAGACAGTGCCATATAGAGCCTCTGGTTTATTTTACCATATTATTTCTAATTTAGCACTTCAGGCAGCCTTTCTGCTTCTAACTCCATGAAACAAATTTCCTCTAGATGCACTAAGTCAGTTGTGTCATGACTGCAGGACTCTTGCACGGACCACAACAGTAAGCCTAGTGTGTTGCCAGCTGCTGCATTTGGCTGAAATATAGAAGCCACAACGGAAAGGAATAGGTGAGATTGGGGCTGGAAGCAAAGGTTAAACTCCTGGGAAGTTTTGTGCCATATTACGGATCTTAGATTTTCATCTTGGATTAACCACCTTGGTGGAAATAACGCATGTGGATTTCAGTGAAGAGATGACAGCAGTCACAGGAGCAGGAGGGGACAAGCTATGAAATAAAGATATTGCAGCAGGAAGCAGGAGAGGGAATGAGACATATGTAGCTTAAATGTAGCGCTGAGGAAGATTGGAGAGTAGACTCCTGGCTACTGGAAACCTTGGGTATGAATATCAAAGAAACATTACATGAAGAATATGCAGGGAAAGGAGTTGTTCTGAGGAAAGATTATGTGTGCTTAGTTTTTAAGGCAACTTAGCTTTCAGGGAAAAAAATGACATCTTAGTCTGAAGTTAAAAGAGAGTCTTCCAGGAGGTGACCACTGAGAAACCATGGGCACTTGGGGAGCAGGTGGAAACAAGGGAAAGAACCAGCTAAGCTGTGCGGAGTGAGGAAAAATACAGGAGAAAAGCCAGAGAGAGAGCTGTGGAAAGTGTCAGAACAGACCACAGAAGAAAGTGGGAGGGCTGCAGAGTCCCACACCAACACCTGGAATACGATTTTTTTTTAAACTTCATGTGATTATTTTTTATTTGGGTCAGGTTCTTAGTACACAGTACTAATTATTCCAAATACAATTAAAAAATTAAGTGAATGTCCCTAATTCATCTGGAGGTGCTTAATGGCGCACATAAGGAATGTTACTGGCAACAGTTGTCTGCTCAAGTTACCTGAATGTATTTTGTGCAGTAAGATATTTTAACATGCGAAAGGCTTAGGCAATCCAAAGACAGGCATGTTTGCTAGGGGTTTCAGCAGCAAGTGCGGAGAGACCAAGATATGGAAAACAGGGATGGGACTAAGCCTGTGTCCAGAGCTTGAGCAAGCAAGTGGACTGTGCAGGAGGGACGGTGTATGGAGAATTTTAAATGATGGACAGGTGAAAGGTAATAAGCATTGTCTAGGGATTAGAACCTGGAGCAGTGGTTCTTCCTATGCTGCGACCCTTTAGTGAAGTTCCTCATATTGTGCCGACCACCGACCATAAAACTGTTTATGCTGCTACCTGATAATTGCAATCTTGCTACTGTTAGCAAGCTTATTTAAATATGTGTTTTCCAATGGTCATAGGCAACCCTTGTGAAAAGGTCATTTGACCCCTCCAAGGATGTCTCGACCCACAGGTTCACAGGTTGAGAACCACTGGTTTTTTTTGTTTGTTTTTGTTTTGTTTGTTTGTTTTAAGATGGGAGATAATTAAACATTTTAATAGTCTAAGAAGCTAAAGTTCAGAAGATGGGGAACTGGGTCTCAACCTTTTGGTACAGTCTGGGTCTTAAGTGTTTTCCAAGGCAGATGTCTTAGTTAGAGTTTTACTGCTGTGAACAGACACTGTGACTAAGTCAACTCTTGTAAGGATAACATTTAACTGGGCCTGGCTTACAGGTTCAAATATTCAGTCCATTATGATCAAGTCAGGAGCGTGCCAGGGTCCAGCCAGGCATGGTGCAGGCAGAGCTGAGAGATCTATATCTTTATCTGAAGACTGCTAGCAGGATACTGACTTCCAGGCAGCTAGGATGAGGGTCTTATAGCCTATACCAACAATGACATACCTACTCCAACAGGGCCACACCCTCAAATAGTGCTCCTCTCTGGACCAAACATATTCAAACCATGACAGCACATATATTAAAGATTACTAGCCTGTGGTGCTTTGACGAAGGTGATGGAGGCTTCAGGAGACAGCCCAGAATTCTCTGCCACAAGCCCAATGAGATGGGGCCAGGCGACACTGAACTGTCACATCGTGAGCCTCTAGACATCTTAAATTACATTTTATTGATTTATTTTTGCCTGCCTATCTGTGCAGATGTGTACCTGCACCCTGGCCAAGGTGCATACCTCTCAGAGGACAACTTGTGGGACTTGGCTCTCTCCTTCCATCATGCCCTTTCCAAGGATTATACTCACGTCATCAGGCTTCGAAGCAAGCGCTCTTACCCAATGGGCTAGCTATTTTGCCGGCCCACATTTTCTTCTTTTAGCTGGTGTTGCCATAACTACCAGAGAGCTGACCAGTGCACACAGGCTCCCATCATTTTCTAAACTCCAGGTTCTTCTGTTCCATTTAGGGCAGTGAGTCCGTCTCTCTTAGCGCAGACCTGGTTGTCTGAGATTATGATCTTGATGTTTTTTTCTGTCATCTCTGAAGTGGAGTGATTGATTTATTGATGACCCACTCAAACATAAATGTAGAGTGCGTGGCATGGTGACTTAGGCTCCATGGAAGGAGAACAGGGGAAAGAATCAACGGTGGCAGCAGAATGGAATTGTCCTTTTGTCCCAATGTCCTGCTCCTTTCTGTGACTCTTACCCCCTTACCGACTTGCTCTGGCACGGAGCTAACAGCTTTAAAGGGAATAGAATTATTTGGAGTAGAAAAAGATCAGGAAGTGTCAGTTTGCCCCAGCTACTGGAAACCTGTGATTTAGGATATTATTAAAACCACAGTATCATTTCTAGAGGCAAAAAGACCAAGAGAAGGTGGTCACTGATGGTAAATATGAACATGTGCTTTAGCCCAGAACGTGCTTTGCTGATGCTGGCCGTTACCATCCTCTCTGAAAAACTGTTTGCAGGAGTATTTGCCCAAAGCCCTGCAGTGCACAAATGAAGTAACAGCAGTTCAGAGGTGATTAATTTTAAGGCACATGCTTTACTGGAGCAGGGGAAATTGATCCCCATCATCTGCTCAGTGCCCACTTGACAGTCTCGGTAGGATAAAATGTCACCCGCTATCTCTCATGCACTGTATCGGAGTGTGTGCTGAAGCAGACCTGTTCCTGAACAACCACGAAACAAAATGCAAAGTGCTTTGCCACCCAGCCTTCCTCACTGCTTGGCGAGTGATGAGCAGCCAATGGAAACCCTGGGCACTGAAGCCCAATTTGTATTAGAGTTAAAAATGGCCACCTGTTTGAAAGAAACAGCAGAAAAGTACTGCACTAAGTAATTGTAATCAGGGATGGGTGGATTTTGTACAATTTTTTTTTTTTTAAAAAAAGGAACATTAGGATGCATGGTGGGTAATATGTATCATTTGTACTTAGAGACACACCAAAATTAAAACACACACACACACACACACACACATACACACACACACACGAGTATATTGTCCAAATATATTTGTCAGGCATGCGATTGCCTGTGGTGTTGCATGGCAGAAATACTTCTTGTTTTCGGGTGGTTCATAATCTGTGATAGATCATGCAGATAAAGGCACAATAAATATTTGAAAAATAATAGCTACAGAGACAAGAATACTAGGAAGTTTTGCAAAGAATATAAAAGGTGATGGAATGTCTATCCAGAAGGATTATTACAAAGGAACTTGGGCATGGCAGCTCACACATCAAGGGAGAACAAAATAAATAGGGGAGGTCCTGACACAGTAAAGAGTTTGGCAGTAAAGTCTGGGCATTCAGAGGTGGATTTGGCTGGAAGACAGTAGGACTGACCCTCAGGGCCCCTCAGTGGCACAAACACCTTCGCACAACTGCAGCGATGTGTTAGCCATTCTTACCTGTTCCGTTTTAGTAGAAAACCAAAAATTGTTGTGTTACACATCTTAACCATGGTCAGTTCACATCAGTGCTTCTTTCCAGGCCATACATTCCCTGGTGTTGGACTGTAGAGATACAAGTTAGGTGAATTTACGATGCCCTTAGCTTGCATTGAGAGGGCTGGAGTATGAGGGACACAGTCTCCTCCACATGTAGTAAGAGGTTCCCAGTCATTTAGTGTAGGGACGACTTGGAATAAGACTCATGCTGTCTACTGTTGCTGTCCACTGCTGCAGACGCTATGGTTCTAGGGGCCCCATGAGGAAGTGAATGTTGTCCGACCACTGTCGCTGGCAGAGTGGGTGCTGTAGGAGAAGCAGGGTTGAAAGCACAGGAGTAGAAGTTACTCTGGATCGTCTTTTGGTTGTCTGAGATCTAGAGCTTTTTATTTAAAAAAAAAAGTGATAAAATAGACACAATGTAAAGCTACCATGTTAGTAGCATTTTCAAATATAATATTCAGTAGTATGAAATCCATGTACATTGGTGTGCCATAATTACCATCATCTGCACAAGAAACTTTTGCAAATGAAACTCTGTACCTATTTAAGCAATAATTCCTATTTCTGTTTTTTCTCCCAGGTTCCAGTGACCGATATTCCACTTTCTGTTTCTATAAATTTGATTATTCCAAAAAACTCATATAAATAGGATCATGTGATATTTGTCTGATATATTTCACATGGCATGATGTCCTTGGGGCTCATCTACATTGCCACCTGTCAGAACTGCCTTCTCTCTTAAAGTCTGAAGTTTTTCCATTGTCTGCATGGACTACACTTTGTTTTGGTGATAACCTACTTGAGGACACTTGGGTGGTTTCTGAGTTTTGGATATTAAAAAAAGAATGCTAAAATGAGCATGAGTGTATCCTTTCCTTTGAAGTCTGTCCTGCTTTCAAATTTTCAAACTTTACACCTGATGTGTAAGAATGTAAGAGATTGGTTAGATTGCTATTGAGACCAATGGAAAATGGAAATTCTCATCCAATAATACTTTCTATGATGTAGTAATGCAGTTGGAAACATATTTACCTTAGTTAGATTTTTGTCAATGTAATATAAGCAGTATGTATCTGGAATAAGGAACCTCAATTGAGGAAATGCCTCTATCAAATTGCCTATGGACAAGCCTGCAGGACATTTTGTGATTAATGTGGAGGGAGGGCCTCATTTAGTGGAGGTAGTGCAGCCCCTGGATAGGTGGCCTTGGATGGTGTACGGGAGCAAGATGACCAAACTTTTGAAAGAAGCCAGTAAGTCAGCTTCTCTCCAGAGCCTCTGCTTCAGTTCCTGCCTCCAGGTTCCTGCCTTTTAAGTTCCTTCCCCAACTTCCCTTTACAGTGGGCTACGGGATATAAGATGAAATACACCCTTCCTTTCCCAAATTGCTTTTGGTCATGTGTTTGCCACAACAATTATAAACAAACTAAGTCAATTTTTTTTTTTAGCAAAAATTGCATCAAATGGAATATGTCTGAATGTATGTAATTGCAGCCCAAATCTATTCCAGCATTATAAAAAAGTGATACTTTCCATTTCTGAACTAACGTTTTAAATATTCCAGCTACTCAAAATGTTTTGATTAATCATCATTGAAGAAAGATTGCTTCCGGTTCTGTTTCCTCTAGAAAAACATGAAATCTTTCAGATGAAGAGACATTCTGATATAAGTGGGGGAAAAGGAATGATAGAGATGTCTGGTGGTTAATGAATAAAACTTATTTTGTTATCTTTCTGTTGTTTTGGTTGTGGCCTTTGTCAACTTAGAATAATATGATTGTAACTCTTAAATCCATAGCCACAGTCTTACCTAATTTTGTTAGTTTAATGTTGTGACTGCTTTCTTCTTCCTTTTTTTCTTCTTTTTTTAAAGACACCATCTCATTCTGCAGTCTTAGCAGAAAATTTATTTCTTCTAGATTTTCCATTTTTGGAATACAAGTTTAAAATATTCTCTGATGCCCCTCTGGGTATCACTTGATCTGTTGTAATGGCTGATTTCATCTCTACTTGTAGAGTGTACTGGCTGGTTTTGTGTGTCAACTTGACACAAGCTGGAGTTATCACAGAGAAAGGAGCCTCCCTTGAGGAAATTCCTCCATGAGATCCAGCTGTAAGGCGTTTTCTAAATTAGTGATCAAGTGGGGAGGGCCCACTTTGTGTGGTGCCATCCCTGGGCTGGTGGTCCTGGGTTCTATAAGACAGCAAGCTGAGCAGGAGAAGCAAGCCAGTAAGAAACATCCCTCCATGGCCTCTGCATCAGCTCCTGCTTCTTGACCTGCTTGAGTTCCAGTCCTGACTTCCTTTGGTGATGAACATCAATGTCGAAGTCTAAGCTGAATAAACCCTTTCCTCCCCAACTTGCTTCTTGGTCATGATGTTTGTGTACGAATAGAAACCCTGACTAAGACATAGAGTTTCAGTCTCTTCTCTCTTTTGGCTAATTTGGCTAGAGGTTTTACTTACCTTAAAAATAAAACCTTTAAAAACTTATCTTAAAAACTGTTTTTTATTTATCTATTATTTTAGTGCCCATATCAATAATTTCTGCCCTGATCTTTATTATTTCTTTCTGCCCTCTGCTGTTGGGTGTGGCTTGCTTGGATTTTTCTAAGACCTTAGGTTTCTCACTTGCAGGTTCTTTCTCTGTCTCTCTGTCTCTGTCTCTGTCTCTGTCTCTGTCTCTGTCTCTGTCTCTCTCTCTCTCTCTCTAACATTTAAGAATTCATAGCTATGGGTTTTCTTCTTATAGCTGTCTTAAATCTTCATCCAAGCTTCTGGTAAGTTCTATTGTCATTTTAATTTGATTCTAAGGAGTTTTAAGTTTCTTCACTGATTTCAATGATTTCTTGACTCAAGAGTATATTGCTTAGTCTCCAGGTATTTGTTTATTTTCTGTAGTTTTCCCTGCTGTTGATTTCTAGGTTTACTGTACTGTGAATTGATAAGAGAAATTCTTTTGTATTCGGTGAGCTGTAATTTGTGGCTTAGGATGTGGTCCATTTAGAGAAAGTTCCACGGCTGTTGATAAGAATAGGTATTCTCTTTTTGTTGCAAGGAATGCTCTGTACTATAATCTGTTAAACCATTTGATCTGATACAGCTTAAGTCTGAGGTTTCTTTGTTGGTTTTTAGTAAAGGAGCACTGAAGTTACTTCATTATTGTGTTAGGACTCACATGAATTTGTATGCCCATTAGTGTTTGTCTCATGAAATTAGGACCTCCAACACTTGGTGTATATATTACGATTATTGTGTCTTCTGGATAAATTGCTGCTTTTAGTTATACGTAGCAGCCTTCTTCATCTCTTCTAACTTTGGCTTTTATTACTTGTAATTGTGGGAGTTGGGGGGAGCAATCATGGGCCTGAGGTCTGTACAGATGATCTGTCTTCATACTTTCAAGTGTTAATCACCTGCTGCTGTGATGTGGCCCTGAATGCTGAGAAAACTACTGGAGCTTCAGACTTCCAGACTCTACAGCAGTTACCGTGGCTCCAAAGGCTGACTCACCCAGTGGCCTCAGGTTCAAGGCTATCAACCTCTAGGGTTGAATATAGTTGATATTCATCCAGGACCCTTAGGGCAGGGCTACCTTTCCCTAAACAGGCCATCACCTGAGCCAAAGCCTTGTTAACTGCGTTTTTGGCTTCTTATTGCCCTGTTTTCCTGCTCTTCACAGTTGCCTTCTAGGGCTCTCTCTTACCCTGGGGCTGTGAGCAACTGCGGTCAAGCTCCACGACTCATGGTTGTTCCTTATTCCCGGGCTCTCAGGGCATCTCAGTTTAAAGCAATAAGTCCCCCTTGCAGAGGGTGTCCATTCATTGCTCTCCGAGTCGTACAATTTCTTTTTTTTTATTATAATTTTTTATTTTCTATATTCTTTGTTTACATTCCAAATGATTTTCCCTTTCCTGGTTCCCCCCTCCCCATAAGTTCCCTAAGCCCTCTTCCCTCTGCCCATTCTCCTATCAACCCCCTCCTACTTCTCTGTCCTGGTACTCCCTACACCCTAGAAAAAGCAAGATAGAAAACTTCTTTCATCAAGCCCAAAAGAAGATAACCATTCAAATATAAAAATAACAGGAAGTAATAATCACTACTCCTTAATATCTTTTAACATCAATGGACTCAATTCCCCCAATAAAAACATAGACTAACAGACTGGATGCATAAACAGGATGCTACATTTTGCTGCTTACAGGAAACACACCTCAGGGCCAAAGACAAACACTACCTCAGAGTAAAAGGCTGGAAAACAATTTTACAAGCAAATAATGGTCTTAGGAAACAAGCTAGAGCAGCCATTCTAATATCAGATAAAACTGACTTTCAACCTAAAGTCATCAAAAGAGACGCAGAAGGACATACTTTTTACTGGTCAAAGGAAAAATCCACCAAGAAGAACTCTCCATTCTGAACATCTATGCTCCAAATGCAAGGGCACCCCCCATACAATTTCAAAATGAGATTCTTCTCCACCACTGCTGTCCCATCTGCCAGAGGAATCAGTTTCTCACCAAAATCTGCGAGTGCATTTGAGGTTTAAGAGGATTAGGGGCTTTGTCCTCAGGACAAGCTTGCTGGTCTCCTCTCGCTGGAGCAAGCAGGAGGGATTACCTCTCTCTGAAGCTCTGCTTCCCTTCTCCTTTCTAGATGGACAGGACATAAAACTGAAGCTGGGTTGGACTTGGCTCCCTCCCTTCTGGTACGACACCTGTGTTTTCCTCTGGACTTTTCATGCATCTCCCTCTGTGAATTTCCAAAGAACAGACTATGTATTTTCTTATTCTGACTCTAATCCTTCATGAGTTCACATCTTTCTTGGAAGTGCCTGTGGCCACTTCTTTATTATTGTTATTAGTTTTTTAAAGACAAGGCCTCCATATGTAGGCTTCGACCCCACTGTGTGGGCTTCAGACTCAGCAGAGATGCACCTGCCTCTCTCTCCTGAATGCTGGTATTAAAAACATGTATCAACACACCCACTACCTATGGTCACTTTTTTTTAGTTCATTAATTTATTCATTTATTCACTTTACATCCTGATTACAAGCCCACTTCCTTCTCTCCTCCCAGTCCCACCCTTACAAATTCCCCCCCCCCCCCATTATCTCTCCTCTTCTCCTGAGAGAATGGAAAGTCCCTGCTTGGGTACCACCCCACCCTGGGATGTCTAGTCCCAGCAGGATTAAGCATATCTTCTCCCACAGAGGCCCAAGTAAGGAGTCCAGTTAGGGGAAAGGGATCCAATGACAGGCAACAGAGACAGAAACCCATATGAAAAAACAAATGTGATGGGGGCCTAGGATCACTAGGTCCAGCCCCTGCATGCTCTTTGGTTGGTCGATCAGTCTTTGTGAGCCCTCAAGGGCCCAGGTTAGTTGATGCTGTAGGTCTCCTTATGGTGTCCTTGACTCCTCTGGTTCACTCAATTCTATCCCCAACTCTTCCACAAGACTCTCTAAGCTCTGCTTGATTTCTGTTTGTAGGCCTCTGCATCTGCCTCTATCCAATGCTGGGTGAAGGCTCTTGGGTGACAGTTATGCTGGGCTCCTATCTGCAAACATAGCAGAGTATCATTAACAGTGTCAGGGATTGACTCTCTCATATGGGTTGGGTTTCAAGTTGGGACAGTCACTGGTTGGCTGTTCACTCAGTCTGATTCATCTTTATCCTTGCACTTTTTATAGAGGATGGCAAACTGCTCAGTTTGGGCCTAAAGCCCTTGATCTTCCTTTTTGAAGTTTCACCATCAGCCTCAGTGTCCCAGCTGGAGGTGTCAAGTTCTTTTCCTCTCATCTGCTCCCATCTGCTAGTTCACGCCCTCTTCCTTTCTTGTGTTCATGGGTATTGGCTCACAGTATTGGAGCTTTCTCCATCAGGTACAACATCACTTATAAGATACTGGCTTCAGTGTGGAGTTCTCTTGAGGTAAAGGCCATCAGTGGGGAAGGCTCTGGTGTATGGGATTGGAAGGTTCATGCTTTATAGAACACTGGCTGCGGGAGGCTAACATATGGCTCACATACACTTCTCTGAACTTAGGTATTGTTGGTTTGTGGGCAATTTCCCAACTCTAGAGTCACAGTTTTCTGTTTTTGTTGTTGTTTCTTGCTGTTGGGTTCTGTTTTTTTACCCCCCCCCCCCCTTTCTGCCCTATGTCAGAACACCATCTTGATTTCTTTTTGGTGTGAAGAAATCCATTTCTTTGTATATTTATCAGAGGTGCTCTTTGAGTTATGAACATCTTTTCTTTTGTTCTTAAAAATAGATTTTAATGACCCCTCAGAATTAGGCGCTGGATTCATTAACAGCCAAAAAATCTAATTTGTGCTTCCTAGGGTGGCAAGAGAGGCTGATGATCTTTCATTATTCCTAGAAAAACCAGAGAATGCTTCTGTTAGAGACTTTCAAAACAGCAAAGGAAAAGAACACCACAGAGTTAAGTGGCTTAATGAAAGACAGCTTCATCTGTTAGGTCCTGACATAAATGATGAGACTTGAAAGGATTTTAGGGAGGGAAGCCAACTTAAAGGTGCTTTGGTCAACCCTAGAGAGTTTACAGAGGAATAAGGAGAATCCAGGGAGGGTGAATGCAGCTGCTAACATTAATCCTGAGGGCTCAGGACCACATCCCTCAGGACCAGGTCCATCCTGAACCTGCCTTGGGGAGGTTTTGCTTTGCTTTATTATGTGCAGGTTTCATGTTTTGAATACAATATTATTTTTATATATTGAGATCAGACAAATTGAACAGTACTCACTCCCCCTTTCCTTTTTTTTTTTTTTTTTTTTTTTTTTTTTTTTTTTTGAGCTGACATTAGTATTGCTTACTTGAAAAGGCTGGGTGAGTTTTCAAAGTTCCTTTAGCCTTGAGTGTAGTGTAGTGTTCTATCATCTACTTACTACTACTACTTCTATTTTGCAGCCATTTCTCAGGGTACCCTTCCTTGCTTCCTTGCTTCCTTTCTTCCTTCCTTCCTTCCTTCCTTCCTTCCTTCCTTCCTTCCTTCCTTCATGTCTATCTGTCTGCCTGCCTGCCTGTCTGTCTTTGAGTGTGCGTGGGTGTTTTACCTGCATGTATATCTGTGAATCAGTTGCATCCCTGGTGCCTGTAGAGATCAAAAGAAGGTGTCAGATCTCCTAGGGCTGGAGTTATACACAGTTGTGGGCTGCTGCGTAGGTGCTGGGATTTGAACCCAGCTCATCTGGAAGAGCAGCCTATACTCTAAACTGCAGAGCCATGTTTCCAGCCCTCAGGGCACCTTTTACAGCAGGACACTGTCATCTACACAGAAGAAAATGATGGGAAAAACAAAAGACTGCAAAACAAATCCAAGCCTCTGGAAATTTAACATACACCTGGGGACTAGATATTACTCCTTATATATGCAAATGCAGACACATTTAATAACAGTACACAGCAATAGAGGTTAACTAAGTTATGATACAGGCAGCTGAACTCATCACATTCTGGGTTAAACTGTACATCGGACCAGGCCCTGATGCATCTGGGGGAGTTTTGCAGATATTTAAGAGCCACAAACCATAGCCTTTAATATCTTCCTAGGGAAGGTCATCTCCATTTGTCATGTTGATATTTGAGTGATATGTGAGCCAGTGTCGGAAGCAGCAATGTAGCACCTTGATTAAATAAGCTTACAAGAAAGGAAGACAACACAAAGAAATGGCGCAGGAGGATGCCAATGTCCCCATTTGGGAAAGAAGTGGTACGAACGATGTCCTGAAGCCAGGGATGGCCTTGTGTTCAGGAATCACCCACTTTTTGTTTGCTTGTGGATCTGGGAGAAGCAACAAGCAATATCCCCCTACTCTAACTTTCAGTCTTCAAAGTGACAAAGCAAGTAACATTTAAAACTATACACCGCCTGCTTTCACAGCCACTGCAGTACCCTGAGCTCTATAGAGGCAGCGCTGGGGCAAGCGAGAGCCTGACAGGCACTGGGAGGCTCTTCCTTGTGGAGGAAAATCAAGTAAACATGGGCAAAGGGGATCCTAAAAAGCTGAGAGGCAAAATGTGCTCATAGACGTTCTTTGTGCAAAAGATGAGGGGGAGCACAAGAAGCAGTACCCAGATGCTTTTGTCAACTTCTCGGAGTTCTCCAAGAAGTGTTCAGAGAGGTGAAAGACCATGTCTGCTAAAGAGAAGGGGAAATTTGAAGATATGGCAAAGGGTGATAAGGCTTGTTATGAAAGAGAAATGGAAACCTACATCCCCCCGAAAAGAGGAGAGAAGCTCGAGGACCCCAGTGCTCCCAAGAGGCCTCCTTCGGCCTTCTTGTTCTGTTCTTAGCACCGCCCAAAAGTCAGAGGCGAGCATCCCGGCTTGTCCATAGGTGATGCTGCAAAGAAACTAGGAGTGATGTGGAACAACACTGCGGCGGACGACAAGCAGCCCTGTGAGAAGAAGGCTGCCGAGCTGAAGAAGAAGCACGAGAAGGATGTCGCTGCCTACAGAGCCAAAGGAAAAGATGGTGCAGTGAAAGAGGGGGAGGCCAAGGCTGAGAAGAACAAAGGGAAGGAAGAGGAAAATGAGGAAGAGGAGGATGAAGAGGATGAGGGAGAGGAGGAAGAAGAGGGAGAAGAGGATGAAGAAGAAGATGATGATGCATAAACTGGTTCTATCACAGTTTTTTCTTGTCTCTATAGCATTTAACCCCCCTGTACACAACTCACTCCTTATAAAGAAAAAAATTGAAATGTAAGGCTGTGTAAGGTTTGTTTTTAAATGGTACAGTTTCTCATATATATTTAACATACTACCAAATGTGTCTTTAGATAGCCCTGTCCTGGGGGTATTTTCAATAGCCACTAACCTTGCCTGGTACAGACTGGGGGTTGTAAATTGGCATGGAAATTTAAAGCAGGTTCTTGTTTGTGCACAATACAAATTAGCCATATACGGGGACAGTAAATTGTATTTTTGTTTCTTGTTTTTTTTTTTTTTTTCTTCTTTTGGCTTTATTTTCTTTGGGCTTTATTTTTTTTTTTCATCTTTGGTTGTCTCTGATGCAACTTATACGAAGATAACTGTTGTTCTGTTAACCAAATGCCACTCTGTAATTGCAAAAAAAATAATAGCAAAAAAATAATTGCTGCTGTTTTGTTGACATTCTGAATGCTTCTAAGTAAATACATTTTTTATTGAAAAACAATATACACCAATTACCCTTCATTTCTTTTTACCCTGTACCCCATTTGGGGTTGTGGATGGTTTTAGGCTTCCCACTGGAAAAATTTCCTCAGCTGGGTATTTGTCTGTGGGCCTCAGAGGAGGATGGAAGTGGAAAGAGATAAAGAAAAGTTGATACAAGCGTTTGGTGCATTCCAGAAAGGAGAATGCATACCACTTCCTGAGCAGAGTTCTGGGGAAGCAGAAAGACCACAGAATGAGAATGCTTGCACACAGTCTAGACTAGTGGGCGTGGACAGCTTTGGACACTCTCATGTCCTAGCTGAGCAGAGAATTGGCAAAACGGTTATGATGTCATCATGGAAATTGTAGGTGAGGTCATGTGATAACACCTGATCTCTTGGTCATGCCTGCGTAGACTGCAAATAACATGCCTCCCTTCCAGAAACCCAGTGTGACATTGACCTTCTGTACCTTAAATACAATCAGAGCAAAGGTCAGATTAGAGAGAACATCCTGCTTCCCAGAAAAGTAGTCTGGAAGGGTAGTCCTTCCAACAGAAACCAAGCTTCTCTTCAGAAGAGTTTTATTCTGGTACTCTAAGTCCATCTCTTGAGATTCATTCCCTCTACACCAATTTATTTCCTTCTCTGAATATGCTGTGAACTCACATCATTATTAGTTTCACAGGGGGGACCCAAATTTTAAAATGGACACTCTTTTTCCTGAAACAGTGTGTAGTTCCTTGTGGCTTCCTATCAACTTTCTGGGAACGGCACATAGATCAGAAATGTCAGTACAAAAATCTCATATGACGCTCGGAAGAAATAAACCATTAGCAAGCCCCACCAGAGCTGTCCTTCAGATGACTTTGGGGCTCTCTGCTGGACTCATTCCAGGCCAGCTGTTGTACAGCCAAAACATTGGGACTCTGCTGGAATCTGTAAAATGTGCAACCAGAATTTAGCAGTGTGGTGTAAGTTCAGCTTGCATGCACTGAAAACAGAATCACTTCCACAGAAGGTAGAAAATGAGGAAACAGAAGATGCCCTGAGCCAAACAGCCCGGCTCTCTATTTGCTAGAGGGAGGGAAGGTGAAGAGGGAAGAAGGAAGGATTCATTAGAGGCCAAGTTCTATACAACCCACCTAGGGGGGAATCATGTACATCTGGGCTTTAGCGGAGAAGCTGCTTCCTTGAGACGAGGATGTACAGATTGGATGCTGCTTGGGTTGGATGTCATTGAGCCTCCTTGGGATTCTACTGCAAGGTCAGAGTTTCTAGCCCATTCAAGCCTTGCATTGTAACTAGGGTTCCCTGTGCTCTCTCTCTCTCTCTCTCTCTCTCTCTCTCTCTCTCTCTCTCTCTCTCTCTCTCTCTCTGTGTGTGTGTGTGTGTGTGTGTGTGTGTTGTATAATCCATGTTCCACAAAATCCATCATTTTAAAATGCACAATTCAGGGCATTTACTATAACCCAACATTTCCCTATATAGTATGTTCATCACCCCTACCCTTATCCCCCCAAATCCCATACCAGGTGGCCATCATCCCTTATTCTTCATTTCCTTCTTTAAAAACTACCATTATGGTTTGTCTCTCTGGGGTTACCTTTTCTGGGTAATTCATATTAACACACACACACACACACACACACACACACACACACACACACACACACATATAATGTACAAACTTTGGTGGCTGGCTTCTTTCTTAAGTTAATGTGACCAAATGAGCTAATGTTTTCACCACTGAACATAAAGGAGTTATTATTCCATCGGCTGTTTTTATTTTGAACATTTCTTTTTTTATTTTGCCTGTGTTTGTATGTGGGGCGATGTGCATGTGTGTGGGCGTATGCATGCAGAGGTCAGATGACAAATTATAGGAGTTTTTTCTCACCCTCTATTATGTGAATTCTAGCGAGAAGGATTCATCCCGTGAGAATAAGGCCAGGAGTTTATTCATCTGCAGTCTGAGAGCTCCTGCACTTTGCCTAACAACTTCCATTTCCCCTGTCTCCCAATCTCGGCAAATGCCATTCTACTCCCCAAGACAATCAGTTTAAATACTTGAGATTCCATATAAAGGGGAAAAATTGTAGCACTCCTCTTTCTGTGTCTGGCTTATTTCGCTGAGAATTGTGCCTGTCCCGGATGTGAGGACGCCCTATTTTGTGGCTAGCTGCTATTCCGTTAGATCGTGTGCATGCTTTCTTTGTCTAGTCATTCATCACTGGGCACCTGGATTGTTTCCACATTTGGCTATTGTGAGTCATGTTGTAATTATTTTTGCCCAGAAGTAAAACTTCTATAATATGGTAGCTCTATTTTTAAAATTTTATAGAAAAAGCCTGACTGTTCTTGTTCAGTGCTCTACTATACCATATACCACTTATACGTTTTCTTTTGAGAAATGTCCACTCAGGTGCTTTTTACAATTTATAATCAGATATTTGTAATTTTGCTCCAAAGTTTTTTAGATGTCCTCATACTTTATTTTTTGTTATTAATGTCTCAGATATATGGTTTGCAAATATTTTTTCCCAATAACTAGTTTTCTTTTCATGTGCTAAAATCCATGTTTTGCCCAACCCATGAAGGAATCCAAACATGTAAATCTGACTGGAAGCAACTTCTGAAAAAAAAAAAACTATTCTTATTTACATATATACTTGTCTGCCCATTTGTGCTACATGTGTGTACACACGCTTGGGGGCCATCAGATCCTCTGAACCTGCCTGGTGTTCCAGGCATTTCAAGTTACTCAGTGTGGGTGTTCAGAACTAAACTTAGGTCCTCTACAAGAACGATAAATGCTCTTAACCGCTGAACCATCTTTCCAGCCCTAGAGACCGCTACTTCCAATAGTCCTGCAACCTTGAGGACTGCTGTGTTAATTACCTAATGTGTGCTTCTTAATCCTGTTTGCACATAAAA
Organism: Apodemus sylvaticus; assembly: GCF_947179515.1. Lineage (NCBI taxonomy): Eukaryota > Metazoa > Chordata > Mammalia > Rodentia > Muridae > Apodemus > Apodemus sylvaticus. The sequence continues at coordinate 40,773,374 of NC_067484.1, read as the reverse complement.
ATTGTCTGGGAAGCCGTTAAACCTTCTCACTCCACACATTAAGCCAGCAGCTCCAGGGACAGGATCTAAGCACCTGCAATGTCTAAAAGCTCCTCAGGTGATCCTAACTTGCATTTAGGGGTGGAAGCCAGTGGCATGTGCCATGTTGTGTCACTGTCTTGTTGTAACAACAAGAGGCAGAGGTGAGCATCTACACCTGCTCCCACAATCCTCTGTTCTTTGTCTGATTAGAATTCTAGAAAGCCACAGTGGAACTAAAACCCAGCCTGGTAATTTCTTGGCAATGCCCTAGATTTTTCTATCAATCCAATCTCATTTGTGATGGGAGAGACAGCAGTAACTCTAGCAAAGTTTCCGTCCAGATTTAGAATATTCAGCATTAAATTCAATAGAATTGCATCCTGAAGTTTCAAACACTAAAACTTTTTTGAAACACCAGGTTTCACCTGGAGCAGAAAATTAGTTACTAATTGTAATTATAATTAATTGTAATTATAATTAACATTAACAATCATAATTATTAGTCACAGTTATAATTAATATTAATAATTATAATTATTGAGTGTAATTAATTTTCTGGTCACAGAGAGTTATTGAAGCAATAAATGACCGGTATAGTTTTTAATGCTCCCATCAGCTGTGCAGGAATTCTGCATATATTGATCACAAACCTGTAGATTCCTCTGTTTATATGTTGCCATCCCAATATTTAAATATGAAATAAGCAGAATTTGAAAACTGTAGAACTGGGAGATAGTTCAGAACACTGTTCCATCTAGTGATGTTTGATTTGCTAGAACAGCCAGGCTGCCTGATACCCGTTGAAGTAGCAAGGGCTCAGGGGTGGACAACAACATTGTTTTACCCAGCTGGCTCCCACTGGCTCTCCCCACCCCCACCCTGTGATTTCTTTCTTCACATTGCTGTCTGTGAACTTTTGAATCCCAAGTCCAGGCAAGCCACTTGATTCCTTCCTTCATAGGTTTTGACGACTCCACATTTGCCTCAAGTCCAAATACAGACTCCTCAGGTTCACATATACCATCTGTGAGTTCATCTGACCTCGGCTCCCTCTGACTCCCCCTCGAGCTCCCATTTCTTATTCTAAATTGCAGTCAGTCCAGGGTTAAATGTCTTAAATGCAGTTCTCTGGGTGTGTCCTCGAGGCAACTGTGGATTTACACATGGTGTGCCTGTCCTCTTAAGGTGTAAAAGGCCCTTCTATTTTTAAATGGCCATAACTCATTGCAGGCTATAATGACAGAGAAAACTTCAGACCTGCAGTACAAGGTGAAATGTGTAAGGGACTCCTTGAACTGATGATAGAGACTGGATATGGGTGTCTATCTTCTGAAATAAGAAAACTTTGTATTTTGTTTCTATACAAAGAGCTTCAAATCAAAGACAAAAAAAAGTCAGATGAATTGAAAGTAGAAATCTTTGGGGTTCACCGTTATAGTGGTGGTATTTCAACACCATGATTTCTTCTTTTTTTTTTTCATGATTTCTTCTATCATCTATTTTTCTATCTCTTTCTGTCTTTATATAACTATCATCTCTCATTATTAAGTATCAATTTCAATTACTCAATATTAATCAATTATCTATCATGTATTTATCTATTGTCTTTATCAATTATCTCTATCAATTTTATCAATTATATTTTCTATTATCTAGCTCTGTGTCAATATCTGTTATCTATGTGTCCATCTTTCAGCTATGTATTATCTATTATCTATGTATCTTCTATGTATCAATATCTATCTTCTATCAGCTATCTATGTATCTATCTGCTACCTATCTGCTACCTATCTACTATCTATCTATCTATCTATCTATCTATCTATCTATCTATCTATCTATCATCTATCTATCTATTATCTATCATCTTTTTATCTATCTCATTAGTTAGACCTCCAATTCAGAAGCTTCTGCTAATGACATTCCTTACTTTATGTCCGACGATTTCTATTGGTCTACATAAGCCAGTCATTTAACTTCAATTAAAACTTTATGAAAGTTTCTGTGCACGTTTCACATTGTTTTCCTCTCACAGTATAGTGACCTATTCTTACATATCTAAGTGAATTCTTTCATTTGTATATGATCTTTATTGTTACATATTTAATTTTTATTGTAATACTCTATCTCCCTGCATCTTTCTTTTTCCCACAGTCTTAAATATCACATACATTAGCATGTATACATCAAATATATCTCTTTTTACCTGCTACAACTGCCATACTTTACCCATTTATGCTCCCTCTCCTACAATGACTGAGATTACCCTCTGTTCCTCTTGTATGTATTCTTCTAGATGTAAAATATTTGAGGACTGGGCCTTATGTACACAACCTGGGCTTCTATACTGTGGACACCATTGTGTTCAGCATGTGTAGCTACCTGCAAGCTCTCAGCTCTAGGTGTTGTTCCTGCCCCTCCCTGATACTTAGCATTATGCAGCTTTTTAATATCTGTTCATACTATAAGAGTAAAATGATACTTCACTTATTTCTTTTAAATGAATATCACTTTGAGAACAATTTTAATGGCCAGAGAGAGAGGGGGGGAGAAGAGAAGAGAAGAGAGGAGAAGAGAAGAGGAGAAAGAGAGAGAAGAGAAGAGGAGAGAGAGTGAGTGAGTGAGTGAGTGAGTGAGTGTGAGAGAGAGTTAGTTCAGTGTTTATGAACACTTGCTGCTCTTGCAGAGGACCTGGATTCAGTTCCCAGTACCCACATGGCAGCTCACAATTGGTTATAACTTTAGTTTTAATGCATCTGATGCATTCTTCTAGCCACCATGGATACAGGCACACATGCAGTGCACAGACACACATGCAGGCAAATCACTCACACACATTAAAAATATAACACATGAAATGTTTAAAAAAAAAACAATGCTAGATTTGCAGCAAAATTAAGCAGAAATGACCATTTCCTATCCCATTTAGTTCTGCAAGATCCCCATATCCCCACTTCCTACAATCGGCATCTTGCACCAGAGTGGTGTGCATTTTGCAACTAATGAGCCTGACTTTACCTTCATCATTACCAGATTTCTAGATTTTCTTGATCTTATTCCTCCTCATATTCCTCCTTCTTCCCTTCCTCCTTCTCCTTTTCTTCTGGTGTTGTACGTTCTATAACATATACTGGCATGCATTTACCATTATGGTGTCATACAGAATAATTCAATACCCTACAAACTCTCCATGTCTAGCCAGTTCACCCTTGCTTTCCTCTTTCCCTCTGAAACCACTAATGTTTTTACAGTTTCTATAGTTGCCTCCCTATCCCTGAATGTTATATGACATAACTTAAGATGGTATATGGTCTTTCCCAGAGTCATTCCTTCACTTAATAATCCGTAAGTTCATCAATCAATTCTTAGTAATAAGGAAACACACAAGGCTCCTCCTACTCTTTGCACAGCTTGATTATTATTTTTAGGGCCAAGTAATATTCTACCCCCCTCACACAATCTGCCCCCTCAACTACTGAAGAATGTTCGGTTACTTCCACATTTGGCAATTTCTGATGAAGGAACTTTAAGCATGTGGTGCATGACTTTGTGTAGACACCAATCTCAGTGCGTCTGCATTTTAAGTAAGGACCAAGGAGCATGCCTGCTGTACCACAATGGAGTGGTGTGTTTGCTTTTGCAGCAAGTTATCAAATTGCCTCTTAATGTAGCTGTATCACTTTTGCTTTCCCAGGAGCGAAGAGTCAGGGTTTTTCTTGCTGCACGCCCCTTCTAGCATGTGTCAGGGTTGGCTGCCTGGATTTTACGCACTGTCATGGTTGGGTGGATCTCACTATTGTTTTGGTTGGAGGCTTCCTAATGGCCTATGAAGTGGACCACCTGTCCACGCATTCACCGGCCAGCCGCATGTGCTCTTTAGTGAGTTGTCAAAGCCTTTTGCCTGTATTGAAATCTAACTGGTTGCTTTCTTCTTCAGATTTTAAAACTTTTATATTTTGGATAACAGGTTTTAATGAGCCATATCTTGAAAACTCTCCAGTCTGTGGCTTCTCTTCCCATCTCTTGATTGTGTCTTTGACAGAACGCATGTTTTTAATTTTAATAATCCCAGTTTATCGGTTATTTGTCTCCCAGGCCATGCTTTTAGTATTGTGTGTCAAAAGCGGTCAACAAATCCAAGGCTATTAGATTCTCTCCCGTGCTACCCCCTGTATGTTTTGCAGTTCACATTTAGGCCTATGATCCAGTCTGTGGTAATTATAGTGAAAGGTATAGCAAATGGAAAAAAATATACTTTGTTCACAGAAAACTTTCCTTGGTTTTTGTCCAAATTTTTCTTCTGTAGCCAACTTATAATTGCAGTTGATGAGTGTGATTCTCACATAAAAGTTGACTGATACTTTGATTTCTGGCAACACGTAACGCGGCGTCAAATGATGAAGACTCACATCCAACGCTGCTTTGTTTGTTACTTGTTGATAGCTTCATTTCGTGTTAACTCATTTTATTTGTGGTGCTGGGGCACAACCCCAGGCCTTGTGCTTGCCCGTCAGGCACCCAACAGATAAGCTACTGTTAGCTTGAAAAACTGTTTTTAAATATTGGAAGACTAATTCTTAGTTTGTGTCATGTTATTTACAGTGTAACAGCTCTAAACTGGTGCACTGGGCATGTGTGGGGAGTGGTGAGCAGAGGCTACCCTTGTCAATCCTCAAGAGCTGTTCACCTTGTTTTCAACAGGGCCTCTCTCTGAGACCTGGACTTTGCTTGCTGGCTAGGCTGGGCTGGCCGGCCAGTTAGATGCACAGATCCACTTGTCTGCCTTCCCAGTACTGGGGTTCCAAGCATGTGCCACCATGCCTGGCTTTGCATGTGAACACTGGAGATTGAACCTGGGCCCTCATGCTCATGCAGGACAAGCATTTTATTGGCTGATTTATCTACCCAGCCTATTCACCTTTTAAAAAGTTAATCTCTGTCCCTAACATGTAAGCCAGATTCTCTCTCTCTCTCTCTCTCTCTCTCTCTCTCTCTCTCTCTCTCACACACACACACACACACACACACACACACACACACACACACACAGCCAAATAAACAAAACCAACCTTGATATAAACATCTTAAGGAAGGGAGAGAGGGTTTGGTCCACAGTCCTCAGCTCTGCTGACTCTGGGCTATGATGAAGCAGAGTATATGATGGACGTGCAGGGCAAAGTCTGCTGACCTCATGGGTGGGAGCATGCAAAGAAATGGGATGGCAGCACAAGCCCCAGCAAAATGAGGCTGCTAAAGAACACCCCGTGACGCTCTCCCCACAGATCTCCACCTCTCCACCTCTACCCTCTCCCACCAGGCACCGACATACTGGGATTCTTTTTGAGTATGAACCCATTGACAAGGAAGGAGCTTGTAGGATACAAGCATTTTTCATAAGCCCACAAGCCAGCAACTGGACCCCCAGCACACAAGCCTGTGACAGACATTCCATATTCAAACTACAACAGTGAACAGTTTAGAGGGAGTTCTGCAAACTTTCTGTAAGTGTGAGACGGAAAATGTTTGGGGCTTTTCCACGAATATAATACCTACTGTGTCACTGTTCAACTCTTATTTTCTTTCTGTCTTTCTTTCTTTCTGTCTTTCTTTCTTTCTTCCTTCCTTCCTTCCTTCCTTCCTTCCTTCCTTCCTTCCTTCCTTCCTTCCTTCCTTTCCTTCCTTCCTTCCTTCCTTCCTTCCTTCCTTCCTTCCTTCCTTCCTTCCTTCCTTCCTTCCTTCCTTCCTTCCATCCTTTCTTTCTTTTTTCCGAGACAGAGTTTCTCTGTATAGCCCTGGCTGTCTTGGAACTCACTCTGTAGACCAGGCTGGCCTCGAACTCAGAAATCTGCCTGCCTCTGCCTCTCAGAGTGCTGGGACTACAGGCGTGTGCCCCCACCGCCCGGCTCTGTTCAACTCTTTTTTTTTTTTTTTAGATTAAATTTTGTACTTTACTTAACCACATTTAATAATTTTTCCAAAACAAATAATATAGAAATATTGTGTAACTGTATAAAATTCATTTTTCATTGCCCTTCTTTGTATGCTAAGAAGTAATGTCAGCTCACTACAATGGTTCCTTTAGTAAACACTCAAAGCACATCTCATACAAGTATCCAAAAAGATGATTATTTATCTCAATACTTTAAACAAGTAATTATAAATATGTCTTTCCATCAAGCATTCTGATCTTATCACATGTTTATAAGAAACAATAACCTTGGAAGCATTAATTTCCTTCTTTCATCATTCCTTTTCTATAAAATTTGTACTTTGAAAAATTCACATATATAATATTTTGTAATTATTTTTTGTGGTTGTTGTTCTCTCTTTTCCCTTCTATCTTTTGACAGAATACCTCCCAGATGTGTGATTTTCTATTCTTATATACCATGCAGGTAACCATAGGCACCATGTGAATTAATGAGTGTTTGTTTTCTAGTGAGACTTTAAAAAAACATAAGTTTTGGGCTGAACTGGAGTTATTGACCATAGCATCTCTTGTTGTACACAACCAATATGAAGCCCTCATTTCAGCACTGCCAACTTTTGTGAATGGACTGTTCTCACCATGGCCAATGACATGCTGTCACAGCGTGCACTGTTGGGAGGAGTGTGCAGCAGCACGTGTATGACGCATCCCCACCAAGCCAGCCATAGGTAAGAATCCAGAGCCGGAGCCTGTGAGGAAGGCTAAAATGCCACACAGTTGTTGCTACCTCTAATGCTTGTGTGTGCTTCTTGCAGAAAACAGAAACTTGCATTGCATTGAACATTGCGGTTGCCAAATGCTCACTGGTGCAGGAGCCAGAGAGCATGGTGAAGAAGATGAATGGCGGCTTGCTTGTTACTTCATCCTGAGGGTGGAGGTGACCCGGCACTTAACAAGCAGTGCCCTGTAAGCATCTCACAGGGCTCACTCTTGGGAACTATCATTGGACATGTATAGGGAAGAGAACTTGGGGACCTGCAGTTCAGCCAAGCTCACTGGAGACCTGTTGATGATTGTTTCTGCTTTCCCAACGGCCACAAACCATTTCTCTCTCTTTAAAAAGACTTCTCTTTGCTTATGCTTGTTTGTGTGAGTGGATTCTGCATGTGTGGTGCAGAGACTGGAAGAGGCTCGCGGAGCTCCTGATGCTGGAGATGCCTGTGGTTGTGAGCCACCTGAAGGGGGTGCTGGGGGCAGAACTTACATCCTCTGGAGGAGCAGCAGGGGCCTCTAATGCCTGAGCCATCTCTCCAACCTCTACAAATACTTTATATTCCCCCTTTCCCATTTGAACACTCCATAGAGCCTTCACAGGCTGAATCCCTGCTTGGGGGTAATGCCCATGGGTAAGGCAGTAGATGCTGGGGACCGTGCCCTTCCTCCTGACTCCTAAAGGGCTTTGCCCTGCTCTGGTTGTCTCCTCCTAGCATTCAGCCTGGGTTTAAGCTTCTCTTTCATGTGGCTAGCAAGCTGAGGTGATCCCTAGGGCAGACCAGAAACTCTGTTTCCCTTTGACCTCCAGGAAGCCACACCTCTTCCACTGCCCTCCTGAGCCCCACACTAGAGCTCCTCTTGCCTTCCACCAGCCAACTCCTCAGACTCTTCTCTCCGTGTTTAATCTTGTTGTGTTTTTGTTTGTTTGTTGTTGTTATTGGTTCCTTGGCTCTGTTTTCCTGTGGTTTCTCACTTCTCTGGGGTTGATTTCTGGGAATGTGCCAGTGGTCAGTGTAGTTTTTCATCTTGACAGGATGAAAAACTGGTTTACAGGATGAGCAGGTGAATCATAGAATCAGGGGAGCTGGAAGCAGCGGGGGCTACTAACGTGCAGCAAGAAATGCTTTGCTCTACATGTAATTTTTATTGTAATTAATGTGTTTACTAACACAAAACGTGTGGGGGAAGTCTGTGGAAAGGTGAATACAGAACTGAAATAAGACTGAATAGTGGAGCAACACTGTCAGCCACCCCAGGCCCATTTGTGCCTCTTGAAGCAACAATTTGGCATCCTAAGGTTCATGCCACCCGCCTCCACTCCTCCAGCCTCTCCCTATAGTTATGTCTCTGCTTCCTTTAGTATCCAGGGTTAACTCTCACACCCATGTAGATGCACTGCACACCTGACATAGCCACACACTAAATGCACATTTTATTTTCTTAGTTAGCACTTGCCCCTCCCCTGAGTTGTTCAGGGACCCCTGTGTGGGCCACGCCCCTCTAGCAGTGTAGGATGCTTGAGGTATGGTTTGCATGACACCTTCTGAGTCCCAGCCCCCACCTCTTCAGACTGAGCCCCCCTTCCTGCTTTGCCCTAGTTTGTTTTGTAACACTTTTGCTTTATCATCTGAGGGAATTTTTTCCTTCCTCCCAAGATATATCGTCAATTTCCAAATTCCTCTCTCCTTTGTTGACTCATTCTTTTGTTTGGTGTAGAAAGTAGGGCTTCCTCTAACAGATTCTCAAGTTCATAAGAGGTAAAAATCTGAGCGTGTTTCTGTGTGCGTTTGTGTATTTGTTCGTATGTGTGTTTCTCTGTTTCTCTTTCTCTCTGTCTCTGCCTCTCTGTCTCTGTCTTTGTCTCTGTGTGTATATATGTGTTTGTATGTCTCTCTGTCTCTCAGTCTCTCTGTCTCTGTCTCTCTGTCTCTGTCTTTGTCTCTCTGTGTGTATATGTGGTTGTATGCCTCTCTGTCTCTCAGTCTCTCTGTCTCTGTCTCTCAGTCTCTCTGTCTCTGTCTCTATCTCTCTTTCTCAGTGTGCATCTCCCTGTATCTTCCCATATCTCTCTCTGCCTTATTCCTTTGAGACAAAGTTTTTGAAGCTGGGGCTAGGTTAGCAGCTGGCAAGCCCTGATCCCAGTCTTTCTGTCCATCACATAAGCACTCTTGGCCAAGCCACATGGGTGGAGGGATCTGAGCTCACTGAGTCATCTCTCCAATTCTTGCCTCAAGTTTTCATCACTCTCCACCTTCATTTTAATAATCATTTAATCTTTCTACACTGTAACTCTTGGACTCTCAACAAAGGAGACTTTCAGGCCATCTTTCCAAGTTGTAGTACAGGCATGTTTATTTGTGAATTGTTTATTTTGCTGTGTTTGAGAGAGTCTTTCCTGCTGTGGCCCAGGCTAGCCTCACATTTGTGGTGCTCCTCCTGCTTTAGCTTCCTACACACTGGAACTATAGACATGAGCCATCATACTCAGCTTCAACAGGGGGTTTTGAGTTCATCAGCCATCTTTGTCTGCGCCAGATACTAAATATCAGTGCAACAATGAATGTCTTAGCACTGAAGAATGATCTGAGTCATTCCTGGTGCAGATCTAGGTGAGCACACCACTGAGTTCTGGAGGCTCATGGATTTGGTTGGCCAGACTCTAAATTAGTGATTCTCAACCTGTGGGTTGCGACCTCCTTGGGGCCACATATCAGATATTTATATTACAATTCATATTAGCAAAATTACAGTTATGAAGAAACAACAAAAATAATGTTGTAATTGAGAGTCACCACCAGGAGGAACTGTATTAAAGGGTCGCAGCACTAGGAAGGCTGAGAACCATTGCTGTCAGTAATGGTGGAGGTGGCTTGCCCATTGACAGTAGCCCCCTGACTTGGTGGCTTCCCTGAGAGGCAGTGTCTCCCTCCATGGGCTTTCTTGATGTGGTGTTGTGTGTTTCTCCTGGAAATTCTTATGTTTCCTCCCCATCTGTCTGTCAATGTTATCTCATAACTACCTCTTTCTGCATAAACTGGCTAGAGGAAAGTCTATATTCCTATTTTTGCCAATATGCATTATGTGCCTCATGAGGTCTTTATTCTACTACAAGGCATGAGTTTGATTTGGTACAGAATTTTAATTGAGTGCACTTTCCTCAAAGATTTAAAATCATTGCTCACTGACTCTGGTGCCTAATAAGAAGTCAAAAGCCACTCTTCCCGAAGTTATGTGATTCTTGATTCTTCTTGATTCTTCTCTGTAAAGATCTTTTGTTTTGTCCTAAGGTGATGCTGTTCTCAAACTGTTTCTATATTATCAAATCTACAAGTGGTCATAGTTTTAAAAACCAAAGTTTTATTTGTTGCTTTATGAGAGCTGCAGGTTTCTGGATTTTTCTTTCCCCATTCCTGTTTTTCTTCCCTGCGTGTGGGTGAGAAGTGGTTACTAAGAATTGAGTGAAGACTCTATTTAGGCAAGTGTTCTGCCACAGAGCCATATCCCTAGCCTCCCCATTTTCTTTTCCTCAGAAGTAATCACATTTAACACTGTATATATATATATATATATATATATATGAAAGATGTAACTTAATTCACTGCAGGTCTTTAAAGAGTTTCACATCTGACTGTTATATATTACCCCAAGAAAATAGTATGCATCTATGACAGTAGATGACTAGCTAGTGTTTAACCAAACTTTAGGATATATGCATTAGAGATTTAGTAATGAGAAGAGCTAACCCACTCCATTTTAGAACAGGCCGACTTGTTAGGCCTTAAGTTTCAGTTTCCCAATGAAGCAGGTATGGGCCCTCAGGAGAGCCATGGACAATGGGTCGTTAGCCACCCTGATGAGCCCATTCCTGGGACCTCTGGCTGAAGGAGATGTCTTACTCAGGGTTTGTACTCCTGCACAAAACATCATGAATAAGAAGCAAGTTGGGGAAGAAAGGGTTTATTCAGTTTATACTTCCACATTGCTGTTCATCACCAAAGGAAGTCAGGATCAGAAATTAAGCAGGCCAGGAAGCAGGAGCTGATGCAGAGGCCATGAAGGGGTGTTACTTACTGCCTTGCTTCTCCTGGCTTGCTCAGTTTGCTTTATTATAGAACCCAAGACCACCAGTCCAGGGATGGTACCACCCACAGTGGGCCCTCCCACTCTTGATCACTAATTGAGAAAATGCCTTACAGCTGGATCTCTTGGAGGTATTTCCTCAAGGGAGGCTCCTCTCTCTGGGATAACTCCAGCTTCTGTCAAGTTGATACACAAAACTGGCCAGTACAGGAGATAACAAGGTCGGAGGTGAGTTGATTCTTGAAATTCTTCAGGGCCTCACCAAAGAGAATAGACTAACTTATCAACCAATCAAAAGTTGTACTAATATCACTGTTGCACTCCTAGCCAATCATGTCACCTGACCCTTCTAGAAAATTCCCCTAGCCCTCTATAAAAGGGAGCCTTCGAGCACCTCTTCTCATTGCTGTTTGGATGAATGGTTGGCCCCCACATGCCGTTTGTTTCTACAGAATAAACACTCTTTGCCTTTGCATACTATTTGGGTCTGAAGTCTTCCTTCAGCAATTCTCAGACCCTAACAATAGTAGCAGGTGTTGGTGAGCTTTTCTTCCTCAGAAGGATGTTTCATTTGTTTGAAAATAGGAGAAACTTCTGTTTCTAGGAGATGGCACATTAAAAGGCTAGGTGATGTGGGTCCATTAGATCTGCATGCCTTCGGGGTCTAGAGAGGTTGTTCTGAAGCTTCTTGTCTAAGCCTCATACTCAAGGATTGAAATTCTCCTCCATAGAATTAATAAGAGATTCTGTTGCCTAGACAAAGGGCAGAATCCCAGCCTCAGCTAGGATCATATTTGAGCAGCCACAGGACTACCCTCCCCCCCCCCAATTAAGACCACCATCACATGCAGCAGCAGCAGCAGCAGCAGCAGCAGCAGGAGCAGCAGCAGCAGCAGCAGCAGGGAGCAAGGCACTTCCAAGCAGCTTAGACTTGGCTTGCTCTTATGTGACTGCTCAGCCTAAATCAGCTAGCTTCTGTAATGACTTTCAAGATTTCTACCCTTTAAGGAAGTGCATCTGGTTCCAAAGCAATGAAGTACTAACACAGGCATGTCCTCCTTAGCAGATTTGGCATCCCAGAATATCGAGATGTGTGGGAGAGATAAGGGAGCTGAAGAGCTGAAATGATTTCCTATTTATGAGGACACATCCGTCTTAGGCATTCATGGGAACCCTCTTGGGGCAAAGGTGGCTGTTATTCAACCTGTGAAATGAGACATATTTGCTATGCATATTGTGTTTTACTGATAGTATCTCTCAATTTTTCTCAACAATTCTTGTTACTTGTAGTTTAATATATTTTAAGCAGTCAAGGCTGAAGATGGAAGGATGCAGACTGGACCTGTCATTATTTTGATTTTGTATGTGTGTGGCCAAAGCATGGACCTAAGATGTCAGGTCAGCGTGTCCCTCTTCCTATGCCAAGCTGAATAAAAGGCAGTGGAGTGGGGGGTGGAGGGAATCTGACAGCCTGAAGTCAAGTGCCAGGAACCCCGACCTCAGTTTCTCTGAACACCACCAATAAGCAATGCCCCATACATCCACATGTACACCAACGCTCCCCAAACCATGAGATAGAATAAAATAAAAACCCCGGGCAGAAACATCTGTTAGATCATGAGATCTGTGTGCCAGGCAATAACAGACATTCAACAAATAATCATAAGCCTGATGGGAAACCAAGCAGCATTGATCATGGGATCTTCTCCAAGAATGAAAAGCAGTAAATGACTGGGACCAGTCCCATGTCCGTGCTGTTCACTAAGTGTCCTGTCTGCTCCACGGTAGCTGTTTGCGAGGTCCTGGAAATCAGTTTTCTAGCTCAATCCCAAGGTGAATTGGACCCATGGACTCTTTCAGTGATACTCAATTCTGCCTAAGCCACAACGGCGAAGCACTGTGTCAGCTGCCCTGATTCTGTGGGCACTGTAGGCCTGCAGCTACATCTGACACTAATGAAAGACACATTTGTCCTTTGTGGTTAGGCAGAAAAGGACGAGAAGGAGCCATTCCATATAGTAAATAGAAGGTGTGGATAGGAAATGAACGAACTGATTCCAATAAGATAAGGGAGATTACTTAGCTGTGATATAGCAAGGGGCTGAGACTTGAAGAAATTGGAATATGAGAGGTTCTAGTCAAGCAGATTTTTTTTTCCTCCTAGAAAAAGCAGATCTCTAAAGTAAGCAAAAGTAATCAGAATGTATCAATTCAAGAGAGAATAAGATATGGCACTTGGAGAGGAGAGGTAATAACTGCAATAATAATGTTCAGGCTCTGGTACTTTCTGAGACCAGTTCAATAAAATGTAACATTAACAATTTCTCAAGGAAAAACCAATCAACTGTTCCCTCCCTCCCCACTCCCTATGGCTTTATTGTCCTCCTGGATCATTCATTCATCACTGTGGCTACTCCCTTTAGCCTGGTGTATCCCTGAGAAACTCTGGGATATTAAATAACAACAAAGTAGCATCTTAGTACCCATTTAAGAATAAATACCAATTAAAGTTGTATTCAATGAAAGATTATCTTCTTTTTCAAAACCAAAATGCCTCCTCAACGTCAGAGATTGGTTCCACTCTATTCCACTGTGGGTTTCTTATATAGTGTATGCTATAGATAACGATGTAACACTTCTATTTTTATTTTAACTGATCTATTTACAGACAGAGTAAGTTTTTACCATTATTTGATAAGCGGATCTAGCTCTCCAGCCTTTGAGGTATGGCTGCATGATGTGTGTCACACACTTGAGTAGAAAGGAGCTGGAGGCAGGGTTTTCTGTGTACCTCTGTGCACTCAAGTTGGGTGCTAGATTCTAAAATATTTGGCTTGGGACCCCTTGGATCAAGCACAGTGGACCATCTTGAGGGTCTCTTGAACTAAAGCTTTATGAGAAGAAAATCTCCTTGAGAATGACAAGAATCATACCCTGGAGTGGTGACCAGTGCTCCAAGTGACATGAAAACAGAAATACAGGAAGTGGAAGGATACACAAGGCAGTCAAGGGTTTGAGGTGGACTCACTGCAAATTTTGTTGAAAATTGCTGTAACAGAACTTAAAGTGTTTATATGCTTATTAAAACTATAAACTCTTCTTCTGTTTTAAAAAACTAGTGCCCAGCTTTAGCATCATTAACAAAAACATCAAGTACAAATGATCATCAAATCGAATCTGACTTTGGTTCCCACATCTCCCTCATCTGTATAAATGGTCCAAGGGATTATTTTGTTAGCATCTTGTCTAAATCTCTACTCTTCAAAATCCCAGCCTGTCTATGTGGTGATGAACCCACTATTGATAGTTTCAGACTATTCTCTGGTTTTATTGCTAAACGTTGCTTCAATTCTATGTTTATCAACTGATTCTATAGACCTGTTCCCCAGTAAGATACCCTGAACAATTCTGACATTTACTCTGCCTTACACCTAAAGATTCTATGCTTCTTGCCTTCTCATTTGAACAAGGCAGCTTACAAAATTGGGGAGTGTCCTGTTCAGTTTTGTGTCAACTTGACACAAGCCAAAGCCATCTGAGAGGAGGGAACCTCGATTAAGAAAATGCCTCTACAACATGAGCCTGTAGGCAACCCTGAAGAACATTTTCTTAAGGATTGATGGAGGAGGGCCCAGCCCATTGTTGGTGGTCCCATCCCTGGCTGTTATTCCTGGGTTCTATGAGAAAGCCATGAGGAGTAAGCCAGTAAGCAGTGCCCTCTATGCCTTCTGCATCAGCACCTGCCTCCAGGTTCCTGTTCTGCTTGAGTTCCTGTCCTGACACCCTTTGATAAAGAACTATGGTGTGGAAGCAGTAACCTACAAACCCTTTCCTCCTCAAGTTAATTTCATCATGGTATTTCATCACAGCAATAGTGATGACACTAAGACAGGGGGCTTCCTTACAGTTTCAGAGGTGAGTCCATCACAGCAGGGAGGCAGGCAGGCATGGTGCTGGAGCAATAGCTGAACGTTTGCATCTTATTCACAAGCACACAGCAGAAAAGAGAGCAAGACTGGCCTATTGTGTTTGAGGCACTCATTGGCTTGGGGCTAGTTTAGTTTAGCTCTCTCCTTAATGATCTGGTTGGTGGGAGGTAGCATTGAGAGAGAAATTTGTTCTAATTAGGTTGGCAAGGCTCGAGGCAGGCAGATTTCTGAGTTCAAGACCAGCCTGGTCTATAGAGTGAGTTCCGGGACAGCCAGGGTTATACAGAGAAACCCTGCTTGAAAAGCCAAAACCAAACCAAACCAAACCAAAAACCCTAAAAAACAAAGAACAGGTTGGCAAAACTCAAACCCTGTATGCTTTATCAAACAAGCTATTTAATCTCCTTAGGTTTAAGTTTATTCTACTATAAACAAGTGTTAAAAACAGTATATATTTCATAGCACTACAGGATAAATAATATGATTCTTGACATGTATTAATGGCTAGGGAGACATGGTCAATTCCTTTCTATTATTATGAGCATCACAGGGGTATCACAGAGTCTGAAAGAACTTTACGTGATCTGACCTCAGGTACTTTCTATGATCATCATTTTATAACTCAATGACATGATTCAGAGTGAAAATAATATAATAATAATAAAATTAGTAATGAGTAGTACCTGTTGTATGATTTGCTATATCTCAAATGCTGTATTAAGTGTTTCATTTACATGATGTCATTAGCCCAGCGTTTTCCAACATTTCATGTGCTCAGAGGTCATCTGAGGACGTTACCAAGTGAGTCTGATTCCAAAAGTCTAGGCTGGGACTCCAGAATCTGTAATGCATTTCTAATGTGTTCTGAGGTAATATCACACTTTGAGTAACATGGGTTAAATTTTAATCATAAGCCTATTTTACTGTAGACAGTCTTTGTCTATATCTGATATACAGCAAAGCTATAGGAGTAAAAAGCATTCTTTGACCTATTATATTTCTCCTGTGATTCTGCTGGTAAATTATTTGGCAGTTTCAATTTAGCCAATTACTACTTATTAGGATCATTGGGTGTTGCCTACGTTATTACAGTGACATAAGGGACTGTCACCAAAATGTCTTGCCCAGCCATAACTGAAGAAAATGAAACAAACACAAACCAAAAACCAGTGGCCATGAGCCAAAAGGCAAGTCAAATACTGGATGTGGCAAATGGTCATAGAAGGGGAGGCTGAGGGTCGCCTTTGTCTGGTCTTTAATACTGCAAAGACTTCCAGGTCTATTTATAACTCAACAAGAGAACAAGATGTCATTAGCAGCACCTGATCTGATGACCTCACCTCCACACGTCCATATATGGACATTTTGAAGAGGGAGACTGAAATGGGGATCATATAAAGTTTTGAACAGGGGGAGTTGCTCAGAAGCATAGGCCAGGATGACTACCATTTAAGTAAGTGCCTCTGGCAGTACAAAGATGAGGAGAAATGGTCCGAGGACAGGAGGAGAACAGCTGGTCTCTGGAGAAGGAAAATAGGCTAAGGTGAGGGCTGTGGTGTTGGGGGAATAAGGAAAGGACAAGCCCCACTTCCGTTAGAGCAGACTTGGGAACCAGACTTTCGGAGAGTCCTCAGGAAACATGTGGAGAAGGTAGAAGGAAATCGTGAAAATGGAGGGCTGTACACTGTCTGTGTGGTGGGCAGAAAGGTTTGAAAATGTATTCTTAGGTCAAAGAAGAACAGTTAAGTGCAGAGAAAACCACAGCTACTCTAGAAAGCAGGCTTCACTGGATGCAAAGATTTGAGCTAAAGTAGAATTTCTTGTCAGCAAAGATCAACGCTATAAATTAACAAGGGAGGTTGACTGAAGATTGCCCCAGTATAGCCACGCATGAAGTCAAGAAAATAAGAAAGAAAAAAAAAACCCAACCCCAAACCATATGTTCAAAGCCTGTTAGTTTTACAATTCTCTGATTTATGAGAAAACATTTCTACTTTTCTATTTCACCTACATCTGACAGGAAGGCAGTAAAGACCCAAGTGTGCCTTACTGAGCACCTAACCTAGGAACACACACAGCGAGGTGACTGTCACCCACAGTGCTGCCAAAATGACATCAATAAATCATGGGATACACCCAAGAGGGCGCTGTAAATCATTCAGAGCTGCTATTAATATTTTAGACATGTTCATTTTTAGCGGTGTGTTAAATTTTAGTGTTTGCATTTCATTTTAATTCAACACTTGATAATTGAAAATGGGGCTATTAAAATTGATCTTAGTTTTTTTTTTAATCATTTAAAGATTAAACAGAATAGGGGACTAAAAAACTGCTACATTCATTTTTTGTTACCAAAATTCCTCCCTGGTGTCGCACACTTGGTCTCTTGGCACACAGGAAGAGAGTAAGCATTGGTCATTCTTGATCAGTTAGAATTCAACACCCTCCCACTCTCCCATCCTCCCACCCTCCCATCCTCCCACCCTCCCACCCTCCCACCCTCCCACCCTCTTGCCTCCCACCCTCCTGCCTTCCCACCCTCTCTTATGGAGAGCTTACTTTATGTGGTAGTGAGGCAGGAGAGTAGGTCAGAGAGTGGAGTCTGGGAGGCTGTACCCAAAGGCTGAGAAAGTGGCAGCAGAGGGACTCTGACTAGGACTGGCTGGAGCTCCTGCTGCCAGCACAGGAGTACTGCAGAATATCTGAAGGTGGCCTCTGGCTCATTATTAACGTTAAAATGCACTCCCCTTGGTGGAGATTTAAGAAGCCATTGAGCCATGATATGTGACATGGTGAGAAAGCACAAGTAAGAAAGTCCCCAGCACGCAAATGTGCCTGTGAAGTATATGACATAAAATGTAAAAGTCCCCAGCCTTTGCATGCCACTGCCTGGCTCTGCTCTGGCCTGCTTCTTACCTTGTGTTCTTTCTTAAGCAATTTGCTTGATATGCTTGCTACTATCTACATGTTGCTGTCTAATTATTTGTTTGGGGGACACACAAGAACCTGGGACCTCTTGAGAGAAGTGCACTGAACCCCCAAACCTGCCAGTATTAACAGTGTGGAAGGTGGGAAAGTGCGCAGTTCATTTAGGGTTGCACAGGGCCTCATTGGCTCTAGCACTGAAAGTCTAGTGCTAGGGAAGTCTTAGTCTAGGACCACCTGAAGCAAATGACTACCTAATCCCCCCCCTCCCCCCCCAAAGCCTTCATTGACAGTGCTGACTGTTGTGGTTTATAAAATAGAAAAAGGAGCCAAGGATATGTTTGATAGAGCGTGGTATGGGGAGCGGGGGCATGTTGAGACATCCCTTCCTCCCTGAGGTACCAGTCATAAGGAATGGAATTTATTTAGGGCGTGGGAAGTGGAGTTGAGAAGGGAGTAGAGACAGACAGGGAGAGAGAGAGAGAGAGAGAGAGAGAGAGAGGGATTGAAATGGGAGGCTGGCCAGGAACAGGTGGGAAGAGAGGGGGAGGGGGAGGGGCAGAGAGGGAGAAGAGGCAGAGAGTAGGAAGGGAAGAGGAGTAAGAGATGGAGGAGGGGCCAAACATCATCATTTATAGTAAACCAGGCATTACCTAGCTGTTGCCAGGTAACTTTGGGGCGGAGCCTAGAAGGAATGCTAATATGGACTCCAGGAAAAAATATGGCAGATTTTTTAAAATTAGATATATTCGTTATTCACATTTCAAGTGATTTTCCCTTCCTGGTTCACCCCCCCCCCCCCCGAAAGTCCCATAAGCCATCCCCCTCCCCCCTGTTCCCCAATCAACCCTCTCCTGCTTCCCTGTCCTGGTATTCCCCTACACTCCTGCATGGAGCCTTTCCAGGACCAGGGGCCTCTCCTCCCTTTGCTGTCCAACAAGGCCATCTTCTGCTGCCTATGCGTCTGGAGCCATGGGTAACACCTTACTATCTGGTTGATGTTTTTGTCCTTGGGAGCTCTGGGAGTACTGGTTTTCTCATTTCAAAAATGGCAGATTTTATGCCTTACTCTATAGTGCCTTCCTACCTCTTTCTATAGCCTGTCTTCTGGTTTGTCAGCTTCAGGAGAAGCCCATAATATAGTCTTTAGGACTAAATTACCACACCCATTAGCCTCCAAAAGAATCATTATGGTTACAGAGTAGAATACACCAAATGCCTTCGATGTTGATATGGGATAAAATTAGAGTCATTTGAGTCAAGAAGGGGTGGAAAAGGTGCTTCATCAAAGGTAGACAGAAATTTGTTTCCAAAAGAAGCAGGGGAAATGGATTCTGAGCAGGGAAAGCTAGAGAGGGACACTTGAAATGGCAATTTAAATTGAGTTGGCTTGAAGATAAAATGCATTTTATAAACTCGACGGCATTGTGCAATTTAAAAAAAAAAAACCACTCTCCTTTTATTAATTGATGAATTGCTTCACTCAGAATTTAGAAATGAAAGGCTTTGAAAGCCAGTGCTCTGATTTGATTAGTGGAGCATCCAACATAGAGTCATGCAAATGAAGCCAGCAAAGGCTTTCTGGGAAAGCAAGGCTGGGGCGTATTCTATTTGTGTTCATTGGCATTACAGAGGAGAGGACTGTGGTAGTGGGAGTGGGGGTGGGGATGGGAATGGGGATGAGGGCGGCGGTGGTGGTGGTGGTGGTGGTGGTGGTGGTGGTGGTCAGGAAAGGAAAGAATCTGAAGAGCATTGCCAATCAGGGAAACGTATGAGCAGCTAAATGTACTTTCCTCCTTCAAGCATACTTCTTTATTTTGCAAACTAATATTGATTCTCTTAATACAAATGAAGGTCATATGCAATTTAGTCTATGTATAATGTGGTAAGTTTATCACATAAGCATCATCTCTAAGAGATTGCTACTTAACCTAATTCTCCTTTCCTCCTTTGCTTCCTGGAGAGAATTTTCCCTTAGTATTGCTATTGGTCAGAAACCCATACAGAAAGACTAACTTTAGCAAGGTGATGGATGGAATGCCCAGGACCTTCCATGTCCCTACAAATAAGCCAGTTCAGCAGTAACTCAGGAGCAAATCCTCTCTGTGATGAACTCCTGCGCTCTCCTTTGTCTAAGGAAGCTTCTGTGTTGCATTTTCAAAAGACAGGAGAGAAAGGAAGGAGAAGAGAGAAAAGGAAAGCGAGGAGATCAAAATGTCTTCATCACATGGGGAAGAGCCTCTGGGACAGCCCACCTCAGTCCCTTGTCCCTTGTCCCTGGGTCTGAAACCAAACAGGCTATTATTCACTTTCAGTTTTAGTATACAAGTTAAGGACAAAACTTTGAATAGATCCAAGATGGTAGATGGACTTTTTTTTTTTTTAAGTTGTGTTATGTGTCCATGTGTAGACATATGTGTAGAGGCCAGAGGTCCACTTTCAGTGTCTTCTTCAATTGTCCTCTGCCTTATCTTCCAACAGATGGGGATGGGGAGAATGAGCCAGAAAGTAAAATGAAAAGCTGTGGTCAGCAGGCATCTCGATGAGTCGGGTCCTTTTGGATTTTAGTTACTGAGCTCACTGGTAAGGTGAAAGGTCAGCAAGAAGAGGTCAGCAAGAGGAGGAACAAGTGGCCTATGACACTGCAGGCATTTATTTGGGGGAGGGGACCTCTGGGGGAGTCTCTGTAGGAATCCGGGCCTGCTGTTGGCTTATGAGCAGAAGTAGTTTTAGCGTAGATGGTGGGGAGGAATGGAAGACTTTTTTTTTTAAATCTGAGATTGGCCAGAGTAACCACTCTATGATGAGAAGTGAGTCAAAGAATGTCTAGGCGAGTAATAAACATTATGATCAGCCTCTGTCTGGGGTCCTTGTGCTAGCAGACATCTAGGAGAACAAACCAATGCTAACTAAGTTGTATCAAAGAAATTGTCACTACTTAACCAATGCAAGAACTTTTCAAATGACACAATCATTGCTAACACTAAGGGTTTATCTCGGAGCTGGCTTTTTTTTTTTTAACTAGGACACACCCGCCTTTTGTTTTTCTTTAGACTATAACCCTGACTGCCACAGAAAGGCTGCCTTGTTCCTCATTCCTAACAGTAGCAGTAGGTGGCTTGCCAGCATTGTAGAGAGCAGGGTGCCAGATGCCCAGGTAGGACATATATCCAGTAGATACAACTAGCACTTGACTCAGTGCAGAAGAGCAGTGTGAACACAGCCGATGTTAGATCCGTGGGGAAGATGCTCAGAAATTCTCTGTCCTCAACACACACCATAAGATCTGCACTGTCTGCAACAGTGAAGCATCTTGAGAAGGTGTGTCTGAGATTTTTACTTTGGGATACAAAGCCCCACACTTCCTGTCCCCACAAGCCATTAAGAAGTTAAGAAGCCTAACTTCACTATCTCAGCAGGCATCTAATTTGACACCCAACATTGCTTTGGGGAGAGTTCCACCAAAACAAACCAGCTGAAGGAAACCAGTCCCTGACGAACAGGTGATCTTGCTTCCCCATTAAGACTGGTGGTTCTGCATCCAGGTGAAGTTCTGAAGACCAAGTGAGTGCTCCTGGTTTTAGGTAGGAGCGGAATCTTAGGACACTAGCATCACTGAAGGTAGATTTTTTAGGATGCCTGATATGCTTCACCACCCACGCTCAGCTGCTCCACCATTCAAGTGGAATTCACAAAAGCTCCTTGGTTGGGTAATCTCCAGTGGATTGAAATAGGAGATACTAAAGACACTTATGGGACTGCCAGTGATGACCGTAAATAAGGACTGGAGATAATTCACATATGAGACAGCATCTGAGAGAAGTCTTGCTATAGATTTGAGTAGTACCATCTAATATGGATAGAAGCTTAAATGGAAGAAAGATGCAAGAAGGAGGGAACCAGCCACCATGAGAAAGGTCAGGTGACATTGGGTAATTGCTGTTGGACACCAGACTTCAGTCATGCTTTCCAGTATGAAGCCACACTAGTGATCCTCCAGAGAGCGTGATGACATCAGCCTCAGACTAGGGCTGTATTACTGGTCTTTCTCATTGTGTGGCTTCCAGCTTCTTATACTGAGCATCAGTTTCTTTGTCTCTAGACGGCCTCTGATTGTATAAGCAAAATCTTATAAATCCTATCTCTCTCTCTCTCTCTCTCTCTCTCTCTCTCTCTCTTGACCTGTCCCTCTTGATAACTATGTCTAACAGAGCTTCCCAAGACCCAGATGTACTAAAGATCTAGGTGTTAGCTATCCATGGGAACACATTGGTCAAATCCTCCGAAAGCCAATTTCTGCTAAGAGAACTGTGCATTCTGCACTAGCTCAGGCTGGGTAGAAGGAAAATGGAGAGCTATTCCACCTGGCTAAGGTTCTGAGACAGCTCTTGCTCATGTGAAGGGCAATATAGACTAAGATTGGTACAGGGATTGAATATACACTCTTCTTCATAACTGACCATTTCAGCAGATGTAAGTGTTAGCATTTTGTCTAGGCTCTGCTCCACAGTTACCTGGCAACAGCTAGGTGTGCTTGACTCATTATAAAAGAGGGCTGCTTGCCCCCTCCTCTCTCTCTTGTCTTCTTGCTCTCCATCTGTCCTCTTGTCCCACTTCTCCTCTCCCCATTCCCCTCCCGCCAATGTGCTCACGACCAGCCTCTACTCCTCTACTCTCTCTCTCTCTCTCACTCTCTTCCTCTCTCTGCCTTTCTCTGTCTCTACTACCCTCTCGACTCCCCTCCCCATTCCCCAAATAAACTCTATTCTACACCATACCATCGTGTGGCTGGTCCCTCAGGGGGAAGGGATGCTTCATCATGGGCCTGCAGAGGCATCTACTTCTCGGACACCTGACCGCATATCCACCAAACATATTCCTTCTCTTTTCTCTGTCTTTATATATATATACACACACAACAATAAGACTTTTTTTAAAATCAATTTTCTTGTATTTGGTATTTGCATATGTATATAATTTATGTGCACACTGCTTATATATAAATATAGAGAATATACATATAAATGATTGTTTTTCTTTATTCTTTTTGCTATTTTCCTTAGTTTTTAGCACTCTTTTTTTCTTTATTTTATACTTTAATTTTCCTGTTTTCAATTTGTAATTCTTTTTTTTTTTTTTTTTTTTGGCGGTAGGACTCTATATATCCCAAGCTGGCCTTGAACTAACTCTATTAGTTAAGGATGGCTTTGAATTCCAGATGATCCTAGTAACCCGAGTTCTCCAAGAGTGTACAACCCTCTAGTCACTGATTTAAAAGATTCTGAAATAGATGAAACAAATGACAAAGAATTCAAAGAGTAATATTTAAAATGATCAGTAAATTCAACAAGAAATTTGACCATATATTGTAACTAAGTGCCAAAAGTACAGAACAATTGAAGAGATGTTCCTCATCTCTTTTACCTTGTTAAAAGGTAAAAGAGAGATGTATCAGTCACATATAATAGCAGACTTTCTACAGAAATTCAAAAGGGCATAAAGGCACAAATATGCTTTAAGCACCACAAGAAAGCAACTGAAACATGTTACTGTATCTAACAAAATCATCAGTCAGAATCAAAGGAGGAACAATTTCCAAGATAAGAAGAGACTAGAGAAATTAGTGATAGCAAATAATGCAGCATTACAGAACAGAATGAGATCCTGTAAACAGAAGGAGAAACAAGATAAACAGTCATGAAAGCATTAACAGAAATAATCAACTGTGTCAGAAATGTAGATGGGCAAACAAGGACCCCAAAGAATTAAACAGTAAGCTTTTGACCTCTAAAATTAATAGGGGAAAAGAAATAAATGAGGATTACTCAAAAACAATTATAAGGAAAGAGAAAAATCAAATAACCAGAAGTAGTGTATACCTTTCAATAACAACCCCAATGTAAAGTTATCCAACTAAAGGATACAGATTGGTGAACTGGATTTAAAACAAGACCCAACAATTTATTGACTGTAAGAAACACAACTCACCAGCAAAGACAAGCTGAAAGAGGAACACACTGAAAGTGAAAGATATAAAATAATATCTGTTTTAGTTTTTAAAGATTTATGTTACTATTTTTAATGATGTGCCTGGGTATTTCCATCAATGTGTGCACATGCATATCTGTGTCCACTGAGACTAGAGGTGTCAGGTCCTCCATGCTGGAGTTCCAGGGAACTATGATCCATCTTACATGGGTCTGGGAATTGAACTTGTGTGCTCTGTAAGAATCATCCCTTCAGCCCCTGGAAAATAATGTTATAATTGAACAGACTCCAAAAGCAAGCATAAGTAGATATGCTTCTATATGACAAAACAGACCACAAGGCACAATCCATCTGAAGAAACAAAGAAAGTCAGTACACACCGCTAAAAGTAATAGTCCAGCAAGAATATGTAAAGAGTATAAATAAATGCACACCAACTATCTGAGCACCCAATTTTATAGAAGATATTGGGTAGAAATGAGAGATAGTGCCAAATACTGTAAACAATGGACTTCTTCATTTTCCAACTCTCGCCAACAGATCATTCCAATAACAAGCCAACATAGGAGTATCAAACTTACATTAAACCATGTAAAATATGGACCTAACTGAATTTACATGCTATTCTGTCCAATAGCTGCAGAAAAAAGCATTCTTTTCATTGTCAGACAGCACTTTCTTCAAAACAGATAAATCTTTAGACCACAAAGCTTGTCTTGGCAAGTTAAAAAGAAAATTCTGTGCCTTATCAGATGATAGTAGAGGGAATCAGGAAACCAACAAGAAAAACCACAAAGGAAGGAGCCCTATGAAACACTGTCATCTGGAGATGACCTGATGATCGCAATGATAAACACACGAGTAGCTGTGGCTACATGCACCAGACCTGCACAAAACGAAAAAACAAAAGCCACGAAGGCAGGATGGGGACTAGGTTGGAAAAAGAGGGGTTGAACTAAATAAGAGAGGGACAAGAGGGGCAAAAATATCCCAATGCATTGGATAGATATCAGACTGTTAATAAGAAAAAGAAGATAACCTAAGCACATACAAACAAAAATACCACAATAAAAGGAAGGCCATGTATATAAAGCTCAGACTCGTGTACTCAACAGTGTAAAACTTTTCCTTTGAGATGAGGAGGAAGGCAGGCATGCCTCCTCTCAGCATTGGCATTCAATACAATACTGGAAGTCCTAGCCAGAACAATTAAGAAAGAAGAAATAAAAGGCATCTAAATCACAAAGGAAGAAATAAAAGTGTCTGTGTCTGAAAACATTATATACTTGTAAAACCCTGAAGACTCCATTAAAAAACAAAAACCAACTGCTGGGAACCAGTAAGTGACTTCAGCCCATTGCAGGATCCAAAACCAACATATAAAATCTGTTGCACTCATGCACTAAAATGCATCACAACGAATTGTCTTAGAAGAAAATTAGAAAATCATTCTACTCTACAATAGTGCCAAAAAGCATTAAATACCTGGAATAAACCAAGGAGGTAGAGACCTTTATACTAAAACTATAAAATATTGATGAAGTTGAAGGAGACACATACCTTGAAGCAAAGCATCTTCTGTGTCTGGACTAGAATACGTTCTATTACCAGAATGTCCAAATTACCCACAGTAATCAACAGACCCAGCACAATCCCTATAAAATTTTAGTGGAGTTCATGTAGAAGTAGAAAAAAGGGCCCTGTAACTCATGTGGAATCAAAGGGCCGAACATTTCCAAGTAGATTTTGAGAAAGAAGAAGAAAGCTGGAGGTATATTTCAGATGTGTTGCAAATGACAGCAGATAATAGCCTGGAATCATGTAGAGATTTCTCCTAGGCCAGTGGGGGAAAGGAGCTTTCAGAGCTGGATCTATACACACTCCGTCAACTGCTCCTCAGCAGTGTGCCAGGGATACTCCACAGTGGAAGGGCAGTTTCGATGAATGCTATCAGGAAAACTACATTCTCATGTCAAAGAGCAACTAGCGAGACCTTTCTATCAAACCACCCCCAAGACAGCTCAAAGGGACTGAAGACCAAGGTAAGACCTGAAATTTAAAGTTCATTAAAGGAAACCAAGGAGAAGCTTCTAAATGCTGGTCTTGCAACTGAGTTCGTGGATCTCAAGATAAAAAGAGAAAACAAGCGAGGTTAGATCAGATGGAACGGTCTGCACACCAAAACAAACAAAAACTAACCGTCCCCCAGAAAACAGTCAAAAAGGGAGAAGAGACAGCTTATAGAATGGCAGAAGAGATTTGTAAAGCCATGTATTAAAAACCTTTCGACACTGTGAGATGGCATTATTCACAAAGTTCATGCTTAAGAGGCACACATTCGAGTTATCCAAAGAAATATAGCAAAAAACATTTTCTAATGCTTTAAGTCAGTCTCTGATTTTGTGTCGGAATGCATTCCTACATAGCCTAGGGTATATGCAGCCACATGTACCCTGCAGGCCTCAGGTTGGACACCCCTGAAGTTATTCTCTAAGACACATGGGGAAATTTACAACTGAGTAGAACAAACAAACCCTGACCCTAATAACCTAATTTTAAAAAATAGACTGAAACTAAGAACACACACCTCTCAAAAGGAGATACACAAATGGCCAATAGGTATAGAAAAAAAATGTTCCCTAAATATCACAGTTAGGGACCATGCAAATCAAAACCACAAAAAGATACCATCTCTCATCTGCTAAGAGGATTTTTATCAAAAAGATAAGGATAAGAATGTGGAGAGATTGGAATCTGTGTGTACCACTTTCAGGAAAGGAAAAACAACAGAACACTAGGGAAAACCATGTGGGGGTTCTACAAGAACAGGACTCTTTCACGGTCCCACAACCTCACTTCTTGGCAGGCATCCAAGATTACAATTATATTTCCCAAGAAATATATACCCTCCAAGGCTCATTCCAGCACTGTTCACAAGTTAGTGAATGGGAACAACTTACATGCTCACTGGCAGATAAGCTGATAGAGATGTGGTGTATACACACACACACACACACACACAGAGGAACACCATTCAGCCTTAAAAAAAAAAGAAACCTTTGCAAAACATGGATGATTCGTGGGACATGGTGAGAAATGAAATTAGCTTGCCACAGAATGATAAACAATTCTAAAATGTTTTCTTAATCTGAAATAGTCAAGTTCATAGATCAAAAAGTGAGCTCTCAGCCAACCATTGGACTGAGCACGAGGTCCCCAACGGAGGAGCTAGAGAAAGGACCCAAGGAGCTGAAGGAGCTTGCAGCCTCATAGGAGGATCAACAATATGAATCAACCAGTACCCCCAGAGCTCCCAGGGACTAAACCACCAACCAGAGTACACATGGAGGGATCCATGGCTCCAGCTGCACATGTAGCAGAGGATGGCCTTGTTCAGCATCAATGGGAGGAGAGGCCCTTGGTCCTGAGAAGGCTCAATGCCCCAGTTTAGGGAAATGCCAGGACAGGGAAGCAGGAATGGGTAGGTTGGTAAGCAGGGGAAGGGATAGGGTGGAGCAGATGGGATTGGGTTTTTGGGGCGGGGGAGGGGGAGGAAACCAGGAAAGGGGATAACATTTGATATGTAAATAAAGAAAATATCTAGTAAAAAAAAAAGTGAAGCGGTGATTAGCAGCTGGAAGGAGAAAGCCAGGGATGTTGTGGATGCACAGAGAGGAAGTGTAAACTAAGATGTGGAGATGTGGTTCCTCAGTGCTCTGGAGATCTGCCATACACCCACCACACTCACCTCCAGTGTTGTTTGCTTACGTACACACTGGGGGACAGAGTGTTTTCTTACCAATGGTGGGCTTTTAAAACCTGGATTCTCCTTCCAGGACCCGGGAAGCTTCTGCTTAATCCACAAAATCCAGGAGACAGAGTTTTGTTACTTTCACAGTGTTCCGCTGGGAGAAAGAGGTGTGCCCACATAGTCCCCGTGTTTCCAGGGCTTTTGCTGCTTCTTCTAACTATTCTGAATCTCATTTGGCACAGAGTGAGGGAAAAAAATTCTTAGGTCACATGGTTCAGCTCTTAGGAGCTAAAGTCTCTGTTGAATGTGCCCTTCTCCCTTTCAAATTCTATTTATTGCTCCTCCTCCACATTGAATGCTCATTTCCATCGAGAGTAGTAGGCTTTAATTAAACTAGAAACACATGAAATGAAAAAACCAGGCTTCTAAAAAAAGACAGAAAAGCACACGAATACATACATATAAAATTATACATTTTATGAATATTTTCTTATTACAGAGACATATGTTCATTAAAAATTAAAACAAAGAATCAGGTCAGAAGATTTCAAAATTCACCATCAGTTATTAACACGGTGAACACTGAAATCTATTCTTCCAGCCCATGAGGATGGAAGGAAGCTTGGCAAGTGTGTATTTTCATATTTACACGATGGGATGATGCTTTGTGATACTGTGAATGTAAAGTATGCCCTGTTTTCACAGGACAGCATATAATTTTTGGTCTTATAAGAATTCTTTCTTAAAGCTTTATGTCCTATTCTTTTTTTCTTAAAAATATACTTTAAAATATTTTTATAGCAGAGTTGCAATTGATAAGCATAAATGTGGAGATATTTTCCTTCTAATATTTCTTTCCCCCTTGCTAGAGGAAATCTTCATATATTAACGTTGCTTTTCTCTAGACAATACCTTGGTGCAAGGAAATAAATTTAAGAACAGGCCCCATGGGTGATATTCAAAAACAGAATCTTCTTGTGTTTTTGTCATAATACAGAGACTGTCCATCTATTTGCCCGTGTGTATGACCCTACTATAAATAGACTTCCTCCTACCTTCCCCATGAGAATCTTCATAGAAGGAAGGGGAAATCAGTCTCAGTATTCACTGGATTTAGCATCTGCTTATGCTTGGCACTTTATTCTCCATGCCAATTGTACCCTTGAATGCAATGTAGAACTGGCACACCAGCTCACTGTGGTCCTACCTGAAAAGACGATTTCTCTATTTAACTTTCTGTGGCATACAATAATGCTGCATTTTGCAAGGAGATGGTCTACATCAAAGTATTTCTATCACTGTGTTAGCCTCAATACACCCTACTGATCAAATGTATCTTTTTTTGTGGGCTACTATGTTTGTAGAGCAATATACTTGGCAAACTACGGACTAGATTTGCCACTCCACTACATCAGAACTGAGATGATATATTTAATGTGGGTAAAGAATAGAAGAGAAAGTGTTTGTTGGGGAACAAAAGTTGCTGACTGGTGAGACAGTAAAGTCTACCATCATCAAGCTGCAAGTGGACCAGATGGCTGACTTTCAGGACCAGGGGGGTGAGCCTATGTTTGCAGCAGGACAGGATAGGGCAGAAAGGGAGTCAGAATGCTCTCTGGGAAGCATTTCTATATGACTCTCCTTTTATATGCCAAGGAATTTACTTATGACATTTAAAGCAGGGTCTGGTAAGGTGTCAAGTACTTTACATAGAACTTGCAGGTCAGCTTCCACCACATGTGCAGGTTGAAGGGTGACAAGTGAGGTTTTTGCAGGATTTGAGATGAGTCTTAACTGGGTCGATCAGGAGAATAACATGAACAGGAAACAGATGTGGCTCCATTAAAAGGTTCATAGTCAGAACAAAGGGTCAAGCCTGATGTCATCACTAACACATCCAACAAGACCCTAGAAGGAATAAAGGCAGAGAATGTAAGTGTTGGAGCATGAGTAACCAGAAGCACTGCGATGTTTGCCTCAGCATGTGCACTAAGTCAGATAGGTGGAAGAGAGAGATAGGGAAAGACTTGACAAAACCGGATGGGACATTTCCACCTGCTGAGGAATGCTGCTCTTTTCTGAGACTTTCGTTGATGGCCCAACAAGGCCAGTCTTATTGAATAGATAAACTTCCAGGAAGGTGGAAGATTAGGAAGCTAGCGGGGATTACTATAGAAAGCAAGGAGCTTTGGTTCTTAAAATTAAAAATAAAAAAGGAAAATATATACCTTGTAATATTGATTATGGGAGAAGAACATTGGAAATAACTTAAACAGCAGACAATAGAAATACAGCCATGGTGTTGTGGAAGGAAATAAATTAACCCGTTGTGTAGTGATAAGAAGTATTCTCCAAGGTGTGTTAAGTGAAAGAAGCCAGATACAATGTGGATGCTGTTCTAAATAGTTGCGTAAAAGAAGGGGATAAGTGTTGGCATAGCATGCAACCTAGTATTAGTGTTAATTGGAGGGAATGTAGGCTGGGGAGATGGCTTACGATTCACGGTGCAGTCTTTTGTTTTGATTGTATTTTTTAAATGTAAAAGAACTATAACTTTTTAATTATTTTTTAATGTGTGAGTGTTTTGCCTGCATGTATGTCTGTGCACCACATGCATGCCTAATGCACAAGGTGGCCTGAAGAAGATATTAAATTCCCTGGACCTAGAGTTACAGACAGTTGTGAGCTGCCCTATGTGTGTTGGGAACTAAACTTGGGTCTTCTGAAAGAGCAGCCAGTGTTTTTTCCAACTGAGCAATCAATCTTCCCATCACCAAGACTTAGAATTTTATAACCTTAATTATCTATTATCGAATAGCCTACCAGAGAGAGAAGTTTTAGAACCGTGTAGTTCCAAGATGGGTTTCCCTGAAAGCAAGTGTGGTGACTGCAGCCGTGAGGGCTTTCCAGCTGTGCACAGCAGCTCAGCCCTTCTGTGGGCCAGCAGAGCAGTTTGAGTTGTCACTCATAGATGCTCTGGTCCAGTGGGCGATGCCTTATGAAAATGTGAAATTAGAGGAGTACACTGGAACTGTGACACGCTCTGTGACAGAGTTCCACCTCAGTCTCAGTAGCCGTATTAACCAGTTTAATAGAGACAGAAATAAGTCATCATTTTTATCATGTTCTGGATGACAATAATTGATGGATAATGTAACTGTAATTTAAAAAAAAAAACTGTTGTTCTGGTAGCTGCAGCAAGCCCTGTGATTTTATCCTGAAGGGCAGAGAAGAGGGATCTCTCAGGCCACCCAGCCACTCTTGCAAACAGGTTAGTTCTTTGGAGCATTTTAAAACTTAAACTTCTGGATATAATGTATAAATATAAAACCAAGATGAGATCTTCCTCCCAGAGGGTTATTCATGAGACTGCTTTTATTCAAGATATGCCAGTTTCCTCCTGTTATTTCAAAGCCTTGAAATTAAAAAAAAAAAAAAACCCAAAACAAAAACCCTAGAACTCTGTAATATAGATTTCTCAGTTTCCCCAAAGCACCTAGAATTGGTTTTCCTCTCTTCCTTTTGAATCCCAGGAATGAGTCTTCTCTTCTTAGTATAGCTCTACTCTCACATCATTAAGCTGATTTACTGTATTATGCACCACCGTAGGCTTAGCTATCATGGCTTTCTCTCATTGAGAGAATGAAACAATTATTCAGAGCCTGCTATAATGAAAGGATTTTGCCCAATTCTGAAAGCGCTAGGCACTGGGGATTTTTCCAAAAGTTCTGATTTTATTAAGGTTTATCAGTGGGGTGGGTTTGAAGAGACAGAAGTGAAGAAATTATGAACACAAATAGAATGTAAGATTCAAAGCAGGAACATGTGGCCTGGAGCTTCACATGCTGACACAAAACACTTTTGAAGGATTGTGTTTTTATTCAGTTTTTTTTTATAGCACCATAATGTCTTAGAAGATATTTCATTTTGGTGGGTTTTTAATCTGCTTTTTGAAACATGACTCTATGTTTACCCCTTTAAACATATATGTACATTACACATGCACACACACTCTCGGTGAAAGCTACACTTTAAGTGGTCTTTCTCTAACACAAAGAAAGATGGATGGAAAATGATCATT
Source organism: Apodemus sylvaticus (assembly GCF_947179515.1). Lineage (NCBI taxonomy): Eukaryota > Metazoa > Chordata > Mammalia > Rodentia > Muridae > Apodemus > Apodemus sylvaticus. The sequence goes on along the minus strand of NC_067484.1, from coordinate 40,741,896 downwards.
TACAATCAATTGGCCCCCAGAGGCAGGGTAATCTCTGATTAAAAGCTGGGAGCATGTCGCTCAGTTGAGAGATCAGTAAACAAGGGGCCATTACATCAACATTCAAGTTGAGACCATGGTATATCCTAATAAGAAAGGAATGACCAAGGCTGGAGAGATGGCTCAGTGGTTAAGAGCACTTACTACTCTTCTGAAGGTCCTGAGTTCAAATCCCAGCGACCACATGGTGGCTCACAACCACCCGTAATGAGATTTGACACTCTTTTCTAGTGTGTCTGAAGACAGTACAGTGTACTTACATATAATAATAAGTAAATCTTTGGACCAGAGTGAGCAGAGGTACTGAGTTTAATTTCCAGCAACCACATGATGGCTCAAAACCATCTGCACAGCTACAGTGTACTCATATACATAAAATAAATAAATAAATCTTTAAAAAACAAGGAATGACCAACTGCCATGTTCAAAATTCCATCATTAAAGAAGGCCCCTCCACCTTTGAAGGCATCTGAAAAGCACCTGATGGCATTCACTACAGACTCGTTTGCAAGGCCTGGTAGCATCTCCCGACTTGATACCACTCCAATGTCTCACTTCGTGGGCTCAAAGTGTACAGGCCACACTAATGAAGAGACAAAGCAAGGTGGAAAAACAGCAGTGGGGTGTCAAATGGGTTCCTGGGTGCAGAGACCCAGCAGAGGGACTTCAATTCTGAGAGTTCATGTATCCTTGTCTTTCTTTGCCAGGCCCATGTGTTTCAACTGCTACGAGGTTCTCTTCTTGGCCCTGATTTTCTTCTCTGCTCTTTGAAAGAGTTAAGTGAGAGAAATTTTGTCAATATTTAAATAAGCATGCAACTTGTCCTGGATACTTTATGAATAAGCCACAAGTTGAGTTAAGAAGCCTTTGTTACAAGTGGCCAAGTGTGGGATATGATAGCTCCTTGCTGCAAAAGAATAATGGGTGTACAATGGAATCAGACATCTGGTTTTCACATATGAGAGGACACAAGTTAGTGTTATATTAGGGGAAACTTTTAGATATGCTAAGAAAAATACCCTATATGCGCACACACACACACACACACACACACACACACACACACACAGTCCTTTGAGGAAAAATCCTCAGAGGAAGAAGACATTATAAAGATCCATATTCTGTTCTATTGACTTACTGATCTGATCAAACACTGATACTAATGAGGGGTCTTATGAATTTTTCCTATTTTGGTTTTTATCATTATGAATGCAATGCTAAGTCCCTTAGCAGGTAACATAGCATTCTTCAGCATACTGTTCAGAAATCCCTAAAGACAATTAGCTCCAATGGTATTCTGTTTTGAAGGGTTCCTAAGACTTGGCCTATGTGCTTTTTCTAAAGCCGTGAATCAAATGCTGATTATATTTTAGGAAATGACAAATAAAAAATGGTAGATGACATAGTTGGCTTTATATATAGAAAGTACTAACAGTAAAAAGACTAACTAAAGAAATTCACTAAGAGAAAAAGACATTTAGCAATTACAAAGCTCTAGACACCCAGTACTTGGCAAAAACTCAATACAACATTCAGTGACTTGAAATATTATCATCAGTGTCAGACTAAATGAATTGAAGACATGACCAACTAAGGCTTGCTAGTTATGTTAGGATCAATTTTTTCTAGCTTGACAATGATTCCTCCTTCCAAACCAGTCATGATTGACTTGTGGTGGCTTGAGCTTCTGATTATAGATTATGTACAGATGTACACCAGATAAGGATTTCCAAGAGCCAAAGAAAAAACATAGGTGAGAATCACGAGAGAGTTCTTTTGGTTACTTAATAATTTTCCAGGTAAAAGTGTATAAAACCACTTGTTGCTCTTGCAGAAGATCTGGATCTGGATTTGGTTCCTAGCAACCTGCACAATGACTCACAAATACTCTAGTTTCAGGGTGTTCAGTCAGTCCCTTCTTCTGACCTCCTCAGGCACCAGGCATGCACATGGTGTGGATACATAGATGCAGGCCAAATACTCACATACATAAAACAAAATAAATAAATCTAAGGTATGTATACAAAGCGGGTGAAACCCAAGTATAGAAAGTCAGAATAGCCTTAGTAGCTAGAAGCCTGCTATTTGGATCTGATATTTGTTTTTGAATTCATAAATGGACTTGTATTTACTTAGCCATTGCCTAAAGAACAATAGCATTGATTAAGTTCATAGTTAATTAATAGTGTGAGAAAATCCAGAAAGGATAGACATGTTCATAGGAGAGACTTCCACTCAGTACTGCATAGAGACTCAGGTGTATCTGCTAGTTAGTTTTACTCTAGTTGGATGAAGACACTTTGCTTTTTGATTAGGATAAGAAAAGCTTAACTTTTGATATGTGGCAGGTACTCAGGGAAGTAATAGACTGACCTTGAAGAAGTGATTGACATTACTTTGCTGAAAGTACCAGCAAATGGTCTTTCTATAATCTTTTCTGACTTTTTAGATATTTCATTTCATCTCACAGAGAATGGAAATTTAGTTGAGTCCCAAGGCCCAATCTACCTTGGCCATCCAGAGTTGTCCAGGAGGTGGAGAGGAATGAGTTTCATTTGATCCCTAGGACTAGGCTATGAGTGTTTTATGAGTGCAAATGGGTACTGACTCTAACTCAAGTTCACTAATAACCCTGGACCGTGGATAGTTGATCTGATTCAAAAGGCTGCATTATCTAGGACTGAAAAAGACAAAATGAATTTAGAACAGGACAGTGGAACTACTAACCCGTTTGAATTGAGGATTATAAAAAATGTTATTGGGCAAATATATAACTTGGAAGTATAAAGGAATTCTAGAAAGCTGAAAATTAATAATGAAAAAAATAAGTGTGTTAGAAAGAGGAGCTAAGATTTTTCTTGGGGGATTATGTCTTCTGCCTCTAACTGGGGGGAAGGGATCTTTCTGGGAGGTCAGAAGAAGGGATTGAACACCCTGGAACTAGAGTTATGAGTATTTGTGAACCATTGTGCAGGTTTCTAGGAACCAAACCCAGATCTTTCCTTGATGCAGGTAATGAATGTTTGGATTATTATAGTATCTTCTGAGTAGGCTGGTAGGAACAGTTATCTAAATCCCCAGTTCTTTTACCAGCTTGCTGCTGCTGCCACCTGCAAGACTATGAGTTAGAACTGGGAATCAGAAGAGGGTCCTAGCCTATAGCCCACACTGACCCACAGCAGCTCTTCTATAGGTGACTCACAAAAGGAAAACACATTTCTTCTCTCCCCCTTCCCAGCCCTGATGGTAGTAGACCAGAGCACCCATCTTGGACCATGGGCTGCAAGGTGATCTTCAGCCTCGATGCCACACACAGAGTATGGCAAAAGTAAGTGTGGTCTCTGACATTGCTGCTGGTCTCCTAGAAGCCTCTCAGTTTCTTTCATGGGAGAGACAGATAAACATGCATAAAAATCTTATTTTCAGGACTTTGTCACTTGCAGTCAAAACTAGCTCCTAAACTTGGTCTCTTCCTAAAAGGCAGTTACTGTGGATGCCACGAGGCGAAAAGCAATGTAACAGGAGTTGGTGGACCAACAGTCTCTGATGAGGCTGAGGGTGGGGCCCACCACCTTTCTTACAGGGAAGGATTTTATTTTCTTTAGGCTTCCACAAGAGGCACCGAGATTACTCTGTTTACTCCCCTATTTAGACACACAGAGCTGAGCTATGATAGATGACGATGTGTTTTCCTTTCCCATTTCCCAAACAGGAAATTCAGACTCTTACTTCCCCAGTAACCAAAGGTTATGTCCTTCTCTTTAGAGCCCTGTCTGTATTCAACGGTAGTTGTGGAGAAATGAGTGACTGTAGCTCTCAGAGTCTGGGATGGTGAGACTGTTTAGAGGATGAAGGTCCTTGCCATGCAAATCCTGACAGTGTGAGTTCAAATCCAGATCCCACGGCAGAAGGAGAAATAGGGCTCTTCGGAATTGTCACATGACTTCCACAATGGATCACATGGTGACAACTCATAGGCATGCTCAGAGAGAAAGAGAGAGAGAATAAGTAAAACAAGCAAGCAAGCAAGCAAGCAAGCAAGCAAACAAACAAACTACTCCAGGGCAGGCTTGCGGTGCTTCTGTGGGAAGCCTACAGCACCCAGCAAAGCCACCCCCTTCCTTCAACTTTTGAGTTGCATCTGTTCATTTGAAGTTGTTGGGATGTTAAAAAAATGAAAATTTGCTCTCCAAAAAGCATTCTAAACAAAGTGACATACTTGAGACGTCAGACAAATGAGCGTTCTTAACGTAAGGAGGGCTCAACGGGAGGGCAAGTAAACCCCACTGAGAAGGGCAAACAGAGTAGACATCGTGGGTGGATGAGGAGAGAGGACTGGGTGTGGGTGGGGATGGGAAGAGGAGGGAACAGGTAGGGGGAGGATGGAGCAGAGAGTACTGGGAGAGACTAGAATGGGGGGGGGGCATCTCAGGAATGAGGTAGAAACCTAGGGTAATAGAAACTCTCAAGAACAGATGAGGGTGACCCTAGCTAAGACTCCTAGCAATAGGTGATACAGAGACTGAACTGGCCATTTCCTGTAACCAGGCAAGACTTCCAGTGGAAGGATTAGGACACCAACCCAGCCACAAAACCTTTGATCTACAATTTGTCCTGCTTACAAAATGTGCCTGGGGTAAAGGTGGTGCAGTCATTGTGGGAGTGTCTGGTCAATGACTGGTCTAACTTGAGAGTCATGCCATGAGAGGGAACTCACCTCTGACACCCATGGAGGGTCAGGAGCTAGAGACTGGATAGTCTAGAGACCCATGATAGAACCAAACACAAATGGGCAAAAAAGGCAATGAAATGATTCCTAATAATATTCTGTTGTACTCACAGACTGGCATCTAGGCCAACTGTCTTCGGGTTTCACCCAACAACTGATGGAAACAGATGCAGAGACCCACAGTCAAGGCAGAGCTTTGAGAATCCTGAGGAAGAAGGATTGTAGGAGTAGGAGGGGTCAACACACCATAGGAAAACCCACAGAATCAAGCAACCTGAGTCCATAGGGGCTCACAGAGACTGACCGACCAACTAGGGAGCCTGCATGGGGCTGACCTAGGCTCTCTGCACATGAGCCACAGTTGTGTAGTGTGATCTTCTTGTGGGACCCCTAATGGAGGGAGCAGGAGCTGTCTCTGACTCTGTTGCCTGCCTTTGAGACCCCTCCTCCTTACCGGGTTGCCTTGTCTAACCTCAGTAGAAGAGGAGGTACCTAGTCTTACTTGATATGCTATGGCTGGCTGATATCCACTGAGGCCTTCCTTTTCTGAAGAGAAACAGGAGGAGTGGATGGCTAGGGTGAGATGTGGAAGGAGGGACTGGGAGGGGAAATTGTGGTCTAGATGAAAAATAAAAATAAAATAAAAATTTGCCAAAAAAGTATTCTAAACAAAATGACATACTCCATGACATCAGAGAAGTGAAAGTTTCTAATGTGAGAAATTACTCAGAAGCTCCACGTGACATCTTACTGGCAGAAAAACTTTCAGGTTTACATTTGAGCCCCATGTGCAGATGCTACCTAAGCTAGTTGTCTTGGCTTCCCTGGTGATACATTTAGAGAAGTTTGAAAATTCCAAGAACCTTTAGAGAAACATCAGTGATGACTTGAGTTCTGGCTGCAAGTGAGTGACACAGCCCTGAAAATATTTTCATCTGAGGTTGTTTATCTGGACCTCACTTGAAAGGGACTGAGAGGAAGGTCACCCGGACTGTGATGACAGCAGTAGCGTCAGAGACCATACTTACTTTTGCCATACTCTTTGTTTGGCATCTAGACTGAAGATCACTTTGCAACTCATGCTCACCTCATGGTCCAAGATGGGTGCTCTGGCCTACCATCATTCTAAGCTTCAGGTTGGGGAAGGTGAGGAGGAGAACTGTATCTACTCCCTCACAAAAGGAGCCCCTGAACTTAACACAAAGCTCCTCTTCATTTAGTTCATCAACCAAGATGAGTCATGTCCTAAGGTAGGTTGGGAAATGCCATCTTTTAGCTGGAGAACACTCTAGTCTATCCTGTTCAATTAAATCGAGGGTTCCTGTTACAAAAAAGTATGAAGGAGAAGGTTGTGGCAGACAACTGACAGTGTCTGCTATATGGAACCTACATTCATATCCCACACCATGCCAAAGATCCCTTTACTTTTTAGCCTCTGAGTTTATTGCATCAGAAGTTCCTACTGTCAACCCGCCCTCATTTCAACTTCACATTTTGGTGTCCTTGCTTCTTGGAGATCAGTCATAGCTTTGCTCCACTGGCTTATCTTAAGCTCCTCTCAACCACAGGCTGTTCCTGATTTGATCATCCACATGTTAGCAGAATCTCGTGTAAAGCCTGGAGTCTTAGAAACAAGACACCACATCTAGTTTTTTTTTTTGAGGACCTTGTCCCTGGGTGCATACCCTATTCCCAGTAATTAACGTGGGCACAGCAGACTAACAAAGACACATCCTTTTTCCTGCCTCACTTTGATACCTGTTGACATCAGGCTGCTGAGCTGCTATCCTCTGTCTCAGACCTCTGCTTCCTCCGCGAGGACAGTCCAAGGCTGTGGGGCGACACATTGCTCGGTTGATTAGTGCTCTCCACAATTGTTTTGGTGGACTATCTCTCTAGGTATAAGGTTTCTCCAGAACAAAGGTTTCTCTGGGCAGAAGATTGTAGTCTCTCTTGATCTTTTATTGAATGGTTTAATCCTATAATTCTTTTCATCCCAGTTTGTTTGGAGACAGTCCGGGAAAGGGCGGGAAAAATGAAGGCCCACATGAGAAGAATGCAGGGTCTAGGTCAGAGGGCGGGGAGCTGGGATGCTGGATTCACATAAGGAGAAACAGTAAGACTGGCTGTCCTAGTAAGCAGTGGGGTGGGAATGACGTCCACTTGATGTCCTGTTTCCAGGTGCAGGTCTGAGTCTCAGCTGGGTAACTATTTGTTGTTCCACTTGCCCTCCATGGTAATTTCTTTAGTGGACAAGAAAAGTTGAGTTATGATTGTGCTTCTGGGCATTTCGCAAAAAAAAAAAAAAATTGTAATTGTGCCTAACGATGCTATATGAGCATTATATATAATTGTAGTCTACTAAAAAAGTTGAGAATCATGTGAGTGGAGCATTATAGTAATCTTTATTTGATTTAGATAAAAATGTATTTGATCAAGACTCTCGACAAGCTTGCCTGTGATTGTCTTGAAGCAGGAGTGAGGGGAATATAATATTTTTGAGCCTGATTAAATTTAGCATATCTAATGGGTGCTGATTAGTGAGTCAGGGTATCTAATGGGGTCACTCCTCTTGGTCCTTGTCTAATGAAGATATAAGAAGTATGCTAGTCACTCACTGTGATAAGTGGATATTAGCTCAGAAGCTTGGAATACCCAAGATAAAATTCACAGACCAATAGAGGCTCAAGAAGAAGAAAGACCAAAGTATGGATATTTTGGTCCTTCTTAGAATGGGGAGCAAAACAGTCACGGGAGGAGATACATAGACAAGTGTGGAGCAGAGACTGAAGGAAAGGCCATCTAGGGACTGCCCCACCTGGGGATCCACCCTATATACTGTCACCAAACCTAGACACTAATGTGGATGCCAATAAGCACTTGCTGACAGGAGCCTGATATAGCTGTCTCCTGAGAGGCTCTGCCAGTACCTGACAAATACAGAGATGAGTGCTCCCACCTAACCATTGGACTAAACACAGGGTTCCCAATGGAGGAGCTAGAGAAAGGACCCAAGGAGCTGTCAGCCCCATAGAAAGAACAATATGAACCAACCAGAGCTCTCAGGAACTAAACTACCAACCAAAGAGTACACATGGAGGGATCCATGGCTCCAGCTGCATATGCAGCAGAGGATGGCCTTGTTGGATGTCCAAGGGAGGAGAGGCCCTTGGTCCTGAGATGCCCCAGTATAGGGGGAATACCAGGACAGGGAAGCAGGAGTGGGTGAGTTGGTGAACAGGGGGAAGGGGGGATGGGATAGGGTGTTTTCGGAGGGGATACCAGAAAGGGGATAACATTTGAAATGTAAATAAAGAAAATATCTAATTAAAAAAATAAGTTTGCTAATCAAGGTTTTAGATGCTACTCATTTGATAGCAATAGCTAATGGGCTGAAGAGCATGTGAGAGGATTGGTGACTAGGAGCATCTCGGCCATCTGAAGCTAAGAATAGGACCTGATAGCAGGAAGGTTCATGGTGGATAAATGGTGGTGACCTGTACTGGTGTCACACAGGCCAGGCAGGTGCTGTAACTGCAGGGATTTAACTGCCATTGTTTTCCCTTGTTCATTCACTCGTTCAACAGATATTCTTCAAACTCTCCCTTGGTTCAGTGATGGAGCCTTACAGATGAGCAGGAAATAGTTTCTTTCTTTATGGAAATAATTACAATGTTACAGTAAAGGATGACACCGGCAATGGTAGAGTAAATTAGTGTCCATGGCAATGTGTCATGTTCACAATTAGGGAAGCTTACCTTGGGAAGCTGACAGAGAGGCTGCAATGCGAAGGGTGGGTAAGAGTTAGCTTAGCATGCAATCGGGAGAGGAAGGCGTTTTCCAGGAAGAGGACACAGATGTAGAGCTCTTCAGGTAACACTGCAGGTATGGGAGTAGGTTTGTTAAAATTGTGGTGTAGAGGGCGTGGGGTCAATAATGAGGCTAAAATTAGAGAGGGAGGAGGCGTTGGGCCGGTGCCGCAAGGTTTCACAAGTCACTTGGAGCTTGGATATTGTTTTTGTAGGATGGCAAACCCACATTTGAATGTGGGAGGAAGATTCAAAGGGGACAGCTGGCTAGAAAGGAAGCCATTTTCCATTTGGAGGAGCATATGTTTTTGGAAGGAACTAGGTGTGTTCAGTTTTGCATTTGCTGGATTTGAGGCCATCAGAACTTGTCTATGTGGCTGATGTCCGGTAGCCAATTAGGTATAAGAATTTAGAATGCAAAAGAGAAGTTTGAACCGAGGGTGTAGATTTGGGAAGAAACTGTGAGAACCAAGGCAGGAGCAAATTTGACTTTCATCCGTGTTCATGAAAGTTAGATGATTGTTCTAGATTCAGATGCAGAATGGAGCAGGGACTAAACACTCTGGCTTTAACCAGCTTTAACCAGCTCTGGCCTCACACCATTCAAGCCACAGGAGCTTAGCTGAAGGCTCTGACTTATGTCTGAGTTTCAACTTCTTCATATTTCAGTTGTGGGTAAAATAATATTATTGCACAGCAGTTAATTTTAAAAGTTTTGTGTGTATATGTGTGTGTCCATTGAGGCTAGAACAGATTGTTGAATTCCCTGGACCAGGAGTTACAAGTGGCTGTGAGCTGCCCAACATAGGTATGTACTGTGAACTGAACTTGGGTCATTGGAAAGAGCCGCAAGCGCTTTTAGCCACTGAGTGCCTCTCCAGCTCCACAGCACTGTGTAAGAACAGAATAAGACAATGCATATAAGAATTCGAGACGTCATAAGCACTGCTACTTGGGCTGTGTTTTACTTGTGTTTGTATGGACTCTCTTTCCTAGGGCCAGAAACATTGTTTTACTCTGAGGAGGGACTGAAACATCACACGGTTGAAGCTCTTGGGATTAATCAGCTTAATATACAGGAGGTTCAGACAGAACTTTCAAAGGCACTAAGGACTTCCCGAAGAACGAGGAGTTAGAATCACCCTGTGGTGGAAATAGGATGGAATGGCAGCAGTTGCAAAAAAGACTGACCTCAGTCCAATATTCTGGGAAGCATCTAAGAAGCAGGGCTCTCCATAGATAGAAAAATTTGGCACTCCACCCCTGCCCCTGCTCCAGTAAGCAGCAATTCCACCTCTAAATCAGGGGCCACACAATTGCAATGGGAAGTGTCTTTCTTGTTACTAGGGGATGGAAACAGATGTTGTCTTACAGACAAGCTGTCAGACTCCAGCTGATCTGGACAGGCTGTTTATTTAGGGCCCAAGGACTTCAGCAAAGCACATGCATGGGAGTCTATGAACCTTACACTACAATATTTATGCTCACACTTATCCTCTAACTATAAAAGGGATTATCTTCTTCTCTGGGTAGGCTGAGTCTAAGATGTTTTAGAGAAGAACAGCCTTTATATGGAGTGGCATTCTACAACTGCCTGGCCTCTGTGTCCCAAAGGCATGGAGCCCAGGGTCAGAGGTGAAGGGAACACACTTTCAGCGTGATGTTGTGAGGTCTTGTCTTCCATCGGCCTCTCTGGTCCCTGAGAATTGAGAAGCATCACCCTACCCCCAACCTCACCAACTGAGAAGTCCCCACCCCCAGCCTTCCCTTCATGGTACAGCTTCAGGAAAGACACAGTGCTAAGTAATAAATTAAGGGAGGGCAAGATTTTCCAATTCTTCCCAGCCTGGGTTTATTTCCTGGTAGTAAAATGGAAGGAGCGCCCCACTGTGATTTACGGGCACCCTTCCCTTCAGAGCTTTTCTAGCTGCATCTCTGGGCTGAGCTTGACATTTATGATGCAGGGTATTAATATCTTGGAAGAGGAGCTGTTGTGCTAATTACTCAGACCTGCTCTGACAGCAAACGGGTGAGCAGCGCTCATATGTCAGATCCCATCTCTGCATTAAGTCCGTCAGCTAAAATAGGTGGGAATTACAAGGCACTACGGGCTCTAGCTGTAAAGATTTCACAGGATGTCTATGGGATGTATTAGTAAATCAGACTGGATGAGGCTTCTTGAGAAGCAAGAAGCACCTGCCTGATAAACACAATACCTGGGAAAGCCTTTGAATCAAGATGTGCCAGGGACACACCAACAGAAAGGGAAAACAGAAATCTAAGAACTAGCTTTTCTGACTCTAGAAAGGAAAACATTTCCATCCCTTCCCAGTTCTTCAGGTGTCAGATGTGCCTTGTTTCCAGTAGCTATTTGTAAAATTAATCATTTTAACTGTATCAAACAGACTGGGTTTTTACACTTGATAAATTTTTGATGTTGGGCCTTTGAAAAATGCAGTGGTGTAATTTTTTTCCCCTCCAGTTTCTCCCCAGAAGCCAGTGTTAATTTGCAGATGCCAACACATGACTAATGATTTTATCTCAAAAGATTAATACACATTAAATGAACACGGGGCGGACAACTCATGGCTAGATAGCCTTCCCGCATGAGATCTGCTGGGCTTTGAGAGTCTGATAGACAGGCTCGCTGTGGTCTCCTCACAGGGATGGGATTGGCTGTTAATTGGTCAGTCAGTCAGCCTGTTGAAGCTGTCTGCTCCTTCTTTGCCAAAGGATACCGACCTTGTTCAAAGAGGACTGTACTCAGCCCTAGTTGATAAACTGTGCCTGGCTGTCAGTAATGGTAAACTAAATTTTCTTGCCTATGACTGACTTAGAGGGAGAAATGTGTTTTAATTCTTGTCCAGTACAGTGTAGGGAGGAAACTGGAAGTGGGTCTGAAAAAGAAGTACCAGGAGATTTGCCAAGTGGGAATTATTCCTTTTTCTTTCTGCCAATTGCTTTCCTCATGTTGCATAGCACACCTGGAACCAGCAAACATTTTAGCATGTTAGCACGGGAGACCATAGTCAGCGCTTACACGCCAGAGCGATAAGGTGGAAGGAGCCTGGGCTCTCAATGACATCATCAAGCCACGGTACCTTAAGTTGCATATTTCATCAAGGTTGGAGTGTAATATCACCAACACCATCAGTTTCTTTTCTTTTTTTTTTTAAATTATTATTTAGGTTGTTTTGTTTTTGTTTTTGTTTTTTTTTATTCGATATAATTTATTTACATTTCAAATGATTTCCCTTTTCTAGCCCCCCTACTCCCTGAAAGTCCCGTAAGCCCTCTTCTCTTCCCCTGTCCTCCCACCCACCCCTTCCCACTTCCCCGTTCTGGTTTTGCCGAATACTGTTTCACTGAGTCTTTCCAGAACCAGGGGCCACTCCTCCTTTCTTCTTGTACCTCATTTGATGTATGGATTATGTTTTGGGTATTCCAGTTTTCTAGGTTAATATCCACTTATTAGTGAGTGCATACCATGATTCATCTTTTGAGTCTGGGTTACCTCACTTAGTATGATGTTCTCTAGCTCCATCCATTTGCCTAAGAATTTCATGAATTCATTGTTTCTAATGGCTGAATAGTACTCCATTGTGTAGATATACCACATTTTTTGCATCCACTCTTCTGTTGAGGGATACCTGGGTTCTTTCCACCATCTGGCAATTATAAATAGGGCTGCTATGAACATAGTAGAACATGTATCCTTATTACATGGTGGGGAGTCTTCTGGGTATATGCCCAGGAGTGGTATAGCAGGATCTTCTGGAAGTGAGGTGCCCAGTTTTCAGAGGAACCGCCAGACTGCTTTCCAGAGTGGTTGTACCAATTTGCAACCCCACCAGCAGTGGAGGAGTGTTCCTCTTTCTCCACACCCTCTCCAACACCTGCTGTCTCCTGAATTTTTAATCTTAGCCATTCTGACTGGTGTAAGATGAAATCTTAGGGTTGTTTTGATTTGCATTTCCCTAATGACTAATGAAGTTGAGCATTTTTTAAGATGCTTCTCCGCCATCCGAAGTTCTTCAGGTGAGAATTCTTTGTTTAACTCTGTACCCCATTTTTTAATAGGGTTGTTTGGTTTTCTGGAGTCTAACTTCTTGAGTTCTTTATATATATTGGATATTAGCCCTCTATCTGATGTAGGATTGGTGAAGATCTTTTCCCAATTTGTTGGTTGCCGATTTGTCCTCTTGATGGTGTCCTTTGCCTTACAGAAACTTTGTAATTTTATGAGGTCCCATTTGTCAATTCTGGCTCTTAGAGCATACGCTATTGGTGTTCTGTTCAGAAACTTTCTCCCTGTACCGATGTCCTCAAGGGTCTTCCCCAGTTTCTTTTCTATTAGCTTCAGAGTATCTGGCTTTATGTGGAGGTCCTTGATCCATTTGGATTTGAGCTTAGTACAAGGAGACAAGGATGGATCAATTCACATTCTTCTGCATGCTGACCTCCAGTTGAACCAGCACCATTTGTTGAAAAGGCTATCTTTTTTCCATTGGATGTTTTCAGCCTCTTTGTCGAGGATCAAACATCATCAGTTTCTTAATCATAGTATTTGCTGAAGAACTTCCTTAAAGCTATTATGTGGTGGGAAAATGTTATAGTGAAAAATTTCAAAAAAATAAATACAAAGTTAAAAATCTACTCCCCCCCCCAAGCAATTTCTAAGTTTTACATGTTACACCATTCTGGGTAGGATGTGAACTCTTATGATGACACACTTGGAATGTAGCTCACACCTCTGCCCAGCATATTTAATGGGCAGAGTCATCCAACATGCGCCTTTTGAACTGGTTTCTCCACTTGGTGTATTGAAGTTTGGTCTCAATTACTCCATTCATGTTTATGGATAGATACTATTTCACACTCATTTTCACTGTGTGTGTTCTATGTGCTTCAATAGAATCCTTTAGAAGGCTATATATTTAATTATATATATAATCTGTCTATATATGTGAGTGCAGTGCCCTTGGAGGCCAGAAGAAGTCATTGGTGCTTTGGAGCTAGAGTTACAGGTGGCGAGAGCTGTTCAACATGGATACTTGGAACTGAACTTGGATTCTCTGAAGACCAGGCCACCATTAACCACTGAGACATCTTTCCAGGCCCAAAATATCAAACATAAATGTGTTTGGGGAGGTGGCCCTGGAGCCGTGGCGCCGGTGTGGAGGTCAGAGGAAAGCATGCGGACTTGCTTCTTTCCTTTCACAGTGTGGGCACTGGGAATCGAACTCAGGCCACCAGGCAGCAATCACCATGGTAAGCAAACCCCTACCAGCTGAGCCACATCCGCCCCTCGAAACACACAGTTTCTGAGATAAGCTTTCACTACGTAGCCCATGTCAGGCTTGAACTCAATATTCTCCTGCATTCGCCTTCGGACTGCTTGTGGTCACCGTACCCAGCGATAAATGACTGTGTTTTCCCAAGCCCCTTCAACACTTGTGTTAGGTGGATGTAAGGCTAGAAAGATTCCCTTTGAACTTTTCTTTCACAATTTTTATTTCTTTTTGCTCATTTTGGTAGATTTTCTTGATTAATTTTCATTCTTTTTGTTTGTCTCAGACTAAAGTGGGTTTTGTTTGTTTGTAATTACCCCTTCTATCTCTAGCAGTTCTTTTCTTGTTCCTTTCTAAAAGTAATAAACCTGTTTCTGTTTTACTTTGTTTCCGTGTCATTTGGTTCATATTTAATGAGCACCTATTTTGATGCCCTAGGCTGATGTAAGATGTCTCCAAATGTCCTTCCAAGGAGATACAGGGCGTCTCCTCACGTAGACACGTCCGCTGTGTTCTGAAATAGGTAAAACTAGACTCTTATTGAGTGCTGGTGTGTCCACAAGGTGTGTGTCAGAACTTTTCCTGGCTCTGAGTCAGACAGATTAACCTGGTGTCTTTGGGGTGGAGACAGTCTTTCTGTTTAATGCCCGCTGTCAGAAACAGCCTGTTGCATGCTGAACAACAGGGCAGACACCAGCCGCAGTGAACTTTCCTGGTATGGGTTAGACTTCTTTAAGAAGTTCCAGTTTTCATAATTTACAGACAAGATTTGCCTTGCTGAGGCATTTAGATGGATGATTCTTTGATAAACATACATCATATTCTAACTGCCATAATCAAGACAGAACAGTTTCATCAACCCCCAAAGTTTCCTTGACATCTTTCTACCATCTCCCAGTTTGGCTATGGGTTTCCTCAGGTGTTTAGCATCAATCCTGCAAGTATTACCTGGGTGCCCACCCCGTCCCTATAGCCCTGCACATCCCTATAGCCTCTTACAGGCTTCCTTGGGACTAAGAGGGATGCTGTGAACACTGTGGGTGGGCCTAAAGTGCGTTAGGTCCATGGGTGTGGAGTAGAACGGCAGCTTGTTTGGCAGGTCAAATTCCATGGTCTCTGAGGTCTCTGATTGCACTGACACAGGGGATAGGAATGCAGTAGGAGGGGCCTACCTGGACCAGGTACTTCATAAACTATCAGTTGGCTAATTACACCAAACACTGCTCATCCTCCCATCATTCCTGACTTGTTTTCTGTCTCCTACAAACGTAGGGTTTCCTGGTACTCTCCTGAGGTAGAGAAATGGTTCTACCTACATAATAGGTTTTATAAGACAGAGTCCTCTGCCCTGGATTAGCCACTAATCCATCCTATCTTCTTTATCCTTGCCAAGAAATCCATCAAAAAAGTCTTTCTTCTTGATGGCTTTCTTCTTGGCCACCATGGTTCTCTGCCTTTACTCCTGCCTTATTACTTTGTCTCCAATGCCATGGGACTGTGAGGGAGTTGAAGTGAACATATATATACTTGGTGTGCTGGCCGGAGCATAAGACTTTTAAGTTTGTAAGAGTATGGTCGTGTTATGTGTTATTTTCTCAAGTGAAACACTTCTTCGGGAAGCCAGGTGCGTAGTACCCATGAACAAACCCCACGACCCACACTTCTTATGCCATGTGCTTGATCTCTACACTCGAGTTTCTTAGCTGTTTTAAACTTTAGAGTAAAATAAAGTTCTTAGTAAAAGAGAAATCTGACTCCCATGAGGGGCTTTGGGAAGTGTCTCAAAGCCACTTGGAGGCCGTTTGGAGATGTTCAGTGTTGTTTTAGGTGTTCTGTAAGATAGCTTCACTCAGCAATTTATCATAATGTGTGACACATATGGAAGAAGCTACAATTTTAATTTTTGCCAAGGTGAAACCTGGAGCAAGGTGCCTTGATGTGGTTAATAGATAAATTCGAAAGGAGTCAAACACCATAATAACATCTACTAAGCTGGTGAGCTGAGTCACCGACCCGGCCCGACGCACCCATGTGTGTATGCACCTTACTGCCCTGCTATTTGCATGCTCCTTGGTTCCTGCCTACTGGTGGACAGCAGGACACACACCAGCTTACTACTAAAACACATGCTTGGGCATGCCACCTCCCATGAGAGCACTCCAAATAATTCCCTGTCTGACGTCTCAAGGGGACAGGGCAGACCTGGTATCTATCCTATAGACTAGATCCATAAAGGATGATCTCAGATTCTTCTCTTTGGATGAGGACTTCCACAAGTTAAATATGTGTGCCTGGGGATTGATATTTAAGTCTTTTCCACATTTAACACACACACACACACACACACACACACACACACACACACACACACAGTAGTGTCCAGTGAGTATTTCAAGGGTGTCAAATTGTATGCCCCTATTAGCATAAGTCATACTCTTTGCAGCAGCAGTACTCAGTTAAAGGCATCTACAAACAAGGTACTTAAGAGAATTCCTTCACTCTTTCTCCCCAGTGCCCGATTGGCTTTACTTGTTACTTCTGTTAAGGTTTTTACGTTGTACTTCAAATTTGGCTGAAGTGTCTGAGGTGTAGTCACACACATCTTCAGTCCTAGTGCTGTAGAGGTGGAGCACACAGTTCTTGGCTAGTCAGGATTACATAGTAGGACCACATCTAAAGAGTAAAAAATTAAAATCTATTGAAGTGAATATAAACTAGACAATATAGAATGGCATACCTTGATGCAATAATTTATATATATATATATTATCATTTGTTGAGAATTTCATATATATATGTGTGTACGGTATATTTTTACCATAACAACTCCCAGCATCTCCCAGAATCCCTTTTCCTCATCCCAGCCAACTTCAAGTCTTCCCCCAGTCCACTGAGTCCAACTGGTTCTGTTTACAGACACATTAAAATTAACTTTCAAAAGAAAGTCTTTAAAAGAGGTCAACTAATCTAAAAACAAAACAAAAGCACTCATCACAAACTGTAGGTTGCTGATAAGAGAGTTTCCACATTTGGCCATTTCTTTCTCTTTCTTTCCTTAGAAACTCAAATAGGGGTAGGCAGGCATGGTGTGACACCCTGTCATCCCAGCACTAGGGAAGCTGCGACAGGAGGATGGCAAATTCAAGGTCAGCCTAAGTTTCTTGTAAGACCCCATTTTCAAGGGGAAAAAAGATGAATGGGTGAATAAATAAATAGTAATTCAAAGGGACTCCAGTGGCAGGATGGGACTCTGTCCATAGGGAGGGAGGGAGGATACTGCTATCAGTCAAGTCCCTTGTGAAAGGCTGGAGCTAGCTGGCGGGTGGTAGGTGGGTGTCAACGATCTCACAGTCCCACCACACTTTGCTTTTTTATTGGCCTTTGGTGGGCTCTGTCTCTGCTCCTCCCTCCTCTATAGCACCTGGGCACCGCTGTAGAACCAAACAGGTTTATTAAATAGCTGAAGTGGTAAGTAACTTGACCTCCATCTTGCTGATGTTTGGTTTTATGCAGAACTCACGGTTGGGTTATCTTTCCTCTCACACTGGAGTCTACCTCAGGTCTGTCCTTAATGTCCGTGATCAAGAGGTCTGCCAACCCCTTTTACTAGTTCAGTTTTCTTCACTCTTTACAGGCATGAAAACCCTAACACACCCCCTCTTTACATAAAGAGACAAACCAGCGGGTTTTTTTTAATATTTTTCTTTTCATTTTGGGAAGCACGAAATTATTTGCAACCACACGATGAGGTCATTACAGCTTCCCTTACCCTGACTCAAGTTCCACACCTGACCCTGCCCACCCAAACCAGCTGTTCCTGTTTCTTCTATGACTCATTATCTCATGCGACGCCCTGGACACCCGTGCACTGGCCTCTGCTGTGGGCATACTGCTGGGTACTCGTGAGTGACTCCTCCCTGCCCTTCGTGATGCTTGGCAACCCTCCAGCAGCCACCCTCTCAGGAATTAGGTTCTGCTGGTATGATGGGCCCTGGGATTGCACACTCAGTCACCTCATGCAACCAGGACCGAGAAGTCTCCGATCAACAGTGGGCAGAGAGAGTAGGACAGTCTAGTACGTCGTTTGGTAGGATATTCAGGGAGGTGCCCAGTGAGTTTGTGAATAAGACGAAAGGGTGGGGCTGACCCGAGCTTACAGGTGGAGAATTGTAGAACTGGGTAGAGCGAGAGGATACCCCACACAGTCAAGGGAAGTTGAGGCTTCTGGAGGCTGAGTTAATAAGGCAGCTGCCACATGGGAACCAGGAAGAAGAAAGCAATGCAAAAAGGCTGTCCACGGCACTCTCGTCCCAAGTCACGTCCATAGGCTACTGAGACTGGTTTTATCTTTTTTGTTTTGTTTGTTTTGTTTTTTTCTCTGTGGCTCCTCCCTCCACCGATTGTGGGCAGCTACGTGCAAGGCGGAAGGAGGGTAGAGAGACCTGCACTGCCCTCTAGCTACCAAAGCAGAAACTGCGACAACAACCCAGCCGCTGCTGCTTAGCCGATAAACCTTTTAACATTTGGAAAGTTCTGTTATTTGAGGGAGTTCAAACAAGGGGCAGTGGTATATGAAAAGGGACCATTCCCTATCTTGGGTATCTCAATATATGTAACAAACAGCAGGTGAGTCTATTCCGTTCCATGTTTTTCTCATCCCAAAAGTGTCCCGCAGCATGGCCAGAAGCACAAAGGTGAGATCTTCTGCCTCCCCCACAGCAACCGAACGCTCACTCTCCTTCCCATTTTCTTTTAAAGCCCAGTTCTCTATGTTAGCATCCCCCTGTTCCCAGCCTCTCCCACTTGGCAACTGCACGGAGCCAGAAGGTGAGGCAAGGTGAAGAAAATCCAGGCTGAGCCCCAATGTTGAAAGCTAAGCACTGACACCTTCTTCTTGTCCCTGGGCTAGATGCCCACTGCATTTCCCTCCTACGAATGCTTCACACGCAGGTGAGAAGAAGGTGTATGAGGAGGTCCAGAGTGATTGGTGTGTGTGTGTGTGTGTGTGTGTAACCACCACAACACAAAGAGAAATTCTTCACAGACTTCTTAGTCTTGTATTTAGTTTGTTTTGAGGGAGGGGAAAGTCATTGAGTCAAGAAGTTTACAAAGTGTTGGGGGTTGTGAAGGAGGCTCAGTGGATAAAGCAGTAGCCAAGTGTGAGGACATGAGCTCAGATGTCCAGGACCCACATAAAGCCAGACTGGATACCATGTTTTCCATCCTAGCATTCCCACACTGAGATGGGAGGTGACACAGGAGACCTTCAGAGGACCTTGGACCAGCTAGCCTGCCTTGCATTTGAATGGAAAAAAAAAAAACAAAGAAAAAGACAAAGAATGTGACTGCTCCTAGGTAGGGTGGAGGAGAAAGTTTTTTTGTAGATTTGTGGGAGAGCATAGCCAGAGGAGGGGACACTTGGGAGAGTCCAGAGTGGATGTGACCAGACTGAATTGTGCCATATGAGAAAGGGGGGAGGGCAAGGAACGGGGGTGGGGTGGGGTGGGGGGTGGGGGGTGTGGGGTGTGGGGGTGGGCAACAAGATGCAGCAGCAGGAGGTCCAAAAGAGAGAAAAGACAAAAGGAACAGGTAACCAAAATGGCTGGGCTATCTTGTGAAGGGCATCTGGGAGAAGGGCAGCCCAGCCACTTGGGCTGGAGAGTTCAGGGTATGGAGCGGGGTGGGGGTGGGGGTGGGGGTGGGGGTTGGGGATATGCCAGCTGGGAAGACCCTGTAACAGGTGGGGGCTGAAGGATGCAGGGAGAACCTGGGGCCAGGTCCGATTCCATGTGTTCAACAGACAGCTTAGCCATTTGTCCCAGGTTTGAAACCTAACATCCCAGCCTTTTGTTGACAATAAATGACAAGTGGTGACAAAATCTTCTCTGTGATGACTTCCTGCTGACACTGGGCAATATTGTTAGTGGAGGGGGGTGTCCAAGGAAGCTGGAATTCTGGCCAAGTCTGGGAAAAGCTGGTTGTTTCAGTCATTGGCTAGGCTCTGCAGGACCTCCTGAGGCTAGGCACCTGCACTCAGCAGTTGGAGGGGTTTGTGAAGCCAGGTCACCTGGGGCTAGCCACTTTGAAGCTGTCTGGTTTGCAGATTTTTGAGGGACTACTTGGATCTGGCTAGTTGCAAATAGCAGTCTGTGAAATCTCCTGGGACCAACTGAATAGGGACAGAAGGTGAAGTTAAGGAGTTTAAGGGTAAAAGCTTTATTGTGGGTGTACATTAGAAACTTCCAGCCTATGGAAGTGTGGGAAGGTAAGTTCAAGACTGGGGGGGGAGGAGGGGAGAGGGAATGGGAAGGGGAGGGGGAGGAGGAGGGGTAAGAAGGGAGGAGGGGGAGGGAGAGGGGGAGGGAAACAGGGGAGGGAGAGGAGGAGATGGAGGAGGAGAGGGAGAGAGAGGAGGAGATGGAGGAGAAGGGGGAGGGAGAGGAGGCGATGGAGGAGGAGGAGAGGGAGAAGAGGAGATGGAGGAGGAGGGGGGAGGAGAGGAGGAGATGGAGGAGGAGGGAGAGGGAGAGGGAGGGGGAGGGGGAGGTAGAGGATGAGATGGAAGGGGAGGGGGAGGACAGAGAGGGAGAGGGGGTGGGGGAGGAGGGGGAGGGGGAGAGAGAGGGGGGGATTGGCAGTAGGTAGAGAAACTTAGGCTTTAGTTGACAAGCATTCTTAACCTGGCATCTGTTTGACCTGTGAGAGGTGGATTCAAGTGATTTCCTGAAGCTTGCAAGATTTTTAAAAAGCTTATAAAGACATAAAAGCTTTACATGTTACCACTGTTGCAATCTGTACTGAAATCCACATTGTAGAAAAGGTGGTAGGCTCATGACTTTGAGTCATGATAAAAGCTTTGGGACACAAAAATGATTCTGTGGGTTAAAAGCATTAACTTTTCAGAGGGCTGGATATATACATCAGACAGAGATGGTTTTAGTACAACGAGAAGTAATTTTTGAAGTCTATACTTAGAAGACACCCAAAGGGAAGGTAAAGATTTGAGCTTGCGATGATGATAATCCTCATCAGAGATGAACCTGATAGCACTGAACAAGAGCCCCTGTCTCAACCAAGGGAGAAGATGACAAGGGACACCTGAAGCTGCCTTCTGATCTCCATACACACTTGCCTGGTGCTTGTGTGTCTCATTGTCACATGGATGTGCATGCACACACAGAGAGGTCTTTTAAAAACAAGGAAAATTACAAGGTGGAATGAATAGCAGTAGAGAGGAAACAACATTGAACTGGTCAGGAAAGAAAGACGGTGGTGAACCCAGTGAACACCGTTACACTCTAGGGACCACACACAGTTATATCGCTCTCCCGACAAGACCGGTCTCTTTTGATTTCTTTCTGCAGATGGAACAGTAGCCAACATCATATGGCTTGTGGAGTCGAGATTTAAATCCTAGCCTCCGCCATTACAAAGCTTGAGTTTTCCCTCCTAATGGAAAGCAAGAAAACCAACCATTGCCACATCCTGAAGAGAGCCATGCTATTTACTGCTCCCGTTCCTTTACTCCCAATTCCTTCATTTCTCAGTAGACAACAAATCTCATGCAAGGTAGGTTTGGGATGCTTACCTGTTTCGGTAAACATAACACCACCCACACAAGTCCCCAAGCCAGCACCTGGTGCCAGGTTAGTGACTCACTGTGCTGGTTAGTTTTTGTCTACTTGACACAAACTCGAGACACCCAGGAAGAGGGAACCCAGGAATTGCTTCCATCAGATTGGCCTGTGCACAAGTCTGTTAATGTTTTACCCATTAACGATTGATACAGGATGGCCTAGCACACTTTCAGTAGTTTTATCCTTGGGCAGGTGTGTGTGTGTGTGTGTGTGTGTGTGTATATGTACACACACACACACACACACACACACATATATATATCAGGTTGAGCAAGCCATGGGAACAAGTTAGTAAGCAACACTGTTCCATGGCTTCTGCTTTAAACTTCAGCATTGGTTTCCTTTTTTGATGAACTACAATCTGTAAGCTAAACAAACTCTTTCTTCTGAAAGTTGTGTTTGGTCAGTGTTTTATCACAGCCAAAGAAACCAAATAAGAACCTTCACAAAGGACAAGTCTGTAAGATCTGTAAATTCAATTTCAAAGAGTTGAGCCCTTCCCCTTCTCTGTTTTGAACTTAAGCGGTGATCTTCTCAGTGATATTCCTAACTCCATGCCACACCCAGGTACTTCACTAAATAAAACAGTCTCATGGGGCTACTTTAGCACACATCAAATAGATCTCATGCTTTCAAACCAAAGTCTGACTGAACTCATAAGTAGGGTCACTAGCTCCTCCATGAATGAATCTACTTCTAATGAACCCAGTGGGATCCTGATTTCTTGCTGGCCTCTGCACTTGGCACACAGGCCTCCTTTTTGACGTTCTGAGGGTGAGATGCCTGAGGTGTCATTGCATGGAATTTACCTCAGACCTTCCCATCGACCTTGTTCCTGCTTCCACCTGTAAAATGACTTCTATGTTGCACCGTGTTCCTCCCCCTCCTCCTCCTCCTTATCTTCCCCTCCTCCCTCCCCTCCTCCTTTTCCTCCCCCTATCCTCCTCTGCCTCCTCCTACTCTTCTTCTTTCTTGATTTTTTGAGACGGGCTTTCTTTCTCCATGTAACTGCCCTGGCTCTCCTGGATCTCACTCTGTAGACCAGGCTGGCCTCAAACTCAGAGATCCGCCTGCCTCTGCCTCTGGAGTGCTGGGATTACCACTCCTGACTTTCGCTTATAATTCTTAATAATCTAAAATATAAATGCTCGGTGGTGACTCTATTGTCTTGTTCATTACTGCTTTCCAGGGCTTAGGTCAATGCCTGACAAGTCTTAGAACTTATTGTTAAATAAATGCATGAGTCATTTATCTCACGATTCTTGATTCCAGTCTCCCTCAGCAGCCTACTGTGGCAGACATATGTGTCATTCTTGAGAAACTGAAAAATAGATGGGTTGACCACCAAGACTCAGAGAGTCAGCAGAATCTTTGAAGAACTGGGAAGAAGAGAGAGTCAGAATTTAGACTGAATAGCGTGGGAAGGGGATCAGGGATTATGTCTGGTTCCTGAGCCAAGGTTTTCAGGGAATGTTTCTTAATTTATCTACAGACATTTGTGATGAGGTCTTATTACCACACATGGTAGAAAGTTCCAAATCAGCCGAAAAGCATAAAAGGCAAAGAAGCAGTGTCTAGGAGGGGACAGGAAGCTTTGGACAAGTGAGTTCAGCCCAGCACTTTGCATAGATCTTAAAGAAGTTACTTTAACATTCTCACCCTCGACTTTGATTTGAAAGTAACGTTGATCTTATCTGTTTTCAAGGTGGACGTTATTAAACCAAAATTCCAAGTTTTCCCTTGCTATTTGATCTTGCTTGTATGTATACTATTTCCACGCTAATATACATCGTAAATTTTATGATTCTGGTCATGATCCTGCCCTTTAATTGCTGAGCCATCTCTCCAGCCTCATAGATTTTAAAACAGCTCAAAACTCCCTCTCTGGACACACTGTCCTCTCCATTTTGCTAAAGTTTTATGTAAATAGTTGAATGGAAATCTAAAATGCTAGTGGCTAGCACAGAAAAATATTTACTGAAAATTTACTATATACAAACATGTGAGCCTTCAAACAGCACGCCTGGACTCTGAGAACCTGGAGGCTAGGTTCCATGTTCTGAGTATTTTATGCTCTGGATCCAGGACATGGCAACTTCTCACAACATGTTTGCTGGACAAATGTGCAAATCTATGTTGCTAGGCTAGGGACTTCGGGAACAGTCACTGTCCTAGGGCGTATCAGTAGATATTCAGAGAAGAATTAAAGGCCTAAATAGTGGTGGTACATATAGGAGATGGAAACACTAAGTGCTTGAGGGTACACAGTCTGGGAGACACATGGCCATGCTGGCCAGTTCTTTGTCTACTTGATGGGAATTTGAGTCATCTGAGAAGCGAGAACCATCATTGGCAAAATCCCCTCATCAGACTGGCCTGTTGGCAACTCTATGAGCATTTTCTTCATCAGTAATATGATGGAATATGGAAGAGCACAGGCCTCTGTGAATGATGCCATCCCTGGCATGCAGTCATAGGTTGTATAACAAAGCAAGCAGAGCATGCTAGAAAGCAGCATTCCTCCATGGTCCCTGGCCCTGCTCCAGCTCGAGTTCCTTCCCTGAATTCTCTCAGTGATGAGCCAAATAAAATCTTCCCTCCCTGAGTCGTTTTTTTTGCCTGTGGTACTCATCACAGCAACAGAGGCAAATTAGGCCAGTGCCACTTGGAAACTTTAGGGAATTAGAAGAAGGGATGGGGGAGGTTTTATTCCTAAACCATTTGTGAAGAGAGGAGATGAACAGAGATTATTGAATCCATTTTGCCAAAGGACTGAAATTTTGCAGAGGAGATTGAGGCAAGGAAGCATAGTGAGCAGGGCTTGTGCTATTCAAGGGAAGATCCCTGAAGCATCGGATTGAGGGAGCTGCTGGCGAGGCCCTGAATCTCAGGAGAGTTGCAAGACACTGCTCTGTGACTTTGAGGAGGCTTGCAGGAAGCAAGTTCTGTCTGGAGTATCTCAGAGAGTTCTCTACTGCCTCTAACCTGTGCTCCCAGGTGTGCTCCTAACTGTCCAAGTTGTTGAGTGACCACGGCTTTGCTTCTTAGCTCCTTTGGGAGCCACACATCCTTTCTTCGCAGAGACCCGTTGCTGAGGACACAGCTCAGTCAGGCCCCTAAGAGGCTGTGTCTTCTATCCCAGGTACTGACAGTGGCGGAAACAAGTTTCTGGTGTCTGGGAAAACCAGTCCTTTCCAATTAGACTTCATTGGTAGGAACTCACCAGGCCTCCATGTGACGTAATAGACATGCAGAAAAAAAGTGAACTAAAAAGTTAGATTTATTTTTCTTACTTGCGGTTGACAGCACAAGGTCTAGGGCTGAGGCCGGGATCTTTTTGATATCCTAGGACCCTCTTACAGCCACACTCAAGTCGTTTTTATGCTCTTGGACCCCACGACACATGGCTCCACCTCCCACATGAAGTTCCTAGAGGGGGTGACGGGTAAAGGCAAAGGACCAACAGAAAAATCACAGACACATGGTGGAGAATGTGTGGAGACAAGCCTTTAGATCCACTTGCTATCCCAGTTTGATCTGGGTGCTCTGACACATGATCTTGGATAAAAGAGTGCTTTCATGAGCTGTGCCCAAAGTTTTCCTCCATGGCCTTCTGCTTGAGTTGCATCAGCGAGAACTGTGTGGCATCAGCATTGGCAGGGGCACAGGGGCCTGGGGGAAGTGTATTTCCACCATGTCTACTATGGGAAAAATTAAGGTTCTGTCAGCAAAGAAGAGGAAGTGGACATTGAATAGCAAGTGGCAGAAATAGCCACATTCTGACCTATTTCACTCTTTTATCCAAGATCATGTGTCAGAGAGCCCAAATTAAACCAGGATAGCAAGTGGATCTAAACGCTTGTCTCCGCACACTCACCACCATGTGTCTGTGATTTTCTGTTGGTGTTTTTACTCTACTGGAATAGATCTGATTCAGGTTTTACTGTGTTCTTAAAGGGTATACATGTAACTATCATACAGCTGCCTCCAACAAGCAATTCTTTTTTGAAAAAAAATTTTTTTTTTGAGAAAGCGTTTCAGTATGTAGACCAGGCTGACCTCAATCTCACAGATATCTGCCTGCCTCTGCCTCCTAAGTTTTAGGAATTAAGGCATGTTACTGCACACCCAATAACAGTACCTGTTTTGTTGAGACAGGATTTCTCTGTGAATCTCTGGCTGTCCTGGAACTCTCTTTGTAGGCCAGGCTGGCATCAAATGCAGAGATTCACCTACCTCTGCCTTCCGAGTGTTGGGATTCGAGGTGTGTGCATCACACTGGAGTCACAGCCATTCTTTGTCATATGTTTTCCCGGTCTTTTATCTTCTCCAGTTAAAAATAATGATTACATGAACATGTTGTGAGGTTGTTTGTAAGTGTGGAGGGGGCATGGCATCACATGTGCCATAGCGTGCACATCAGGTCAGAGGACAACTTCTGGGAGTCCTATAGATCCCAGGGCTCAAACTCAGGTCCTCAGGATTACTGCAAGCACCGATCCCCATGAGCCATCGTGGCGGAACATTGACTTCTGGATGAAGACGACATTTGATTAGTGTCAAATAGTTCAACGATCACTTATCTCTAACTCCTCATGTCTGGATCAGTCTCCACCTGGCCTTTGCATGGATTCTCGAGATGAGAACTCTGATTCTCTTGTGTGCCAGGACAGCACTTCAATGGCCGGGCTATCTCTCCAGTGCCCCAGGATCTTATTTCAGTCAGTCAGTCAGTCAGTCAGTCAGTCAGTCAGTCAGTCAGTCAGCAGTCTGTCTGTCTATCCATCCATCATCATTGTCGTCATCATCACCCACAGCACTGAGAACCTGTCGAGTGCCAGACATTGCACATACCTACTCAAGTTCATACCGACCATGAGTTCGGTGACGGCCCATGTTACAGATGGGAAGCACACACACAGAAGTTAACAGACTCACCCAGGCCTATCTCAAGTAGCAAGACCGTGATGAATTTTCTGGTTCCCAAGGCTATGCCCTCACCCCCAGGGTGCACTTCCTGGCAGAATTCTAATTCCAAAGTGTGCCCAATTTCCCCCTAATTGTGTGCAGATTATGTATCCCCTCTCAGCTTTGGATAGAAGAACTGTAGGCCCTCTCTTGAATAAAGCCAATGAAGCTTTGTCTGTACAAATGACCTACGTAAATGTCTCTTGGCATGACAATGGCCGGTGAGGAAATGGAAATTACATTTCTCTGTCCTTGTCTGGTTCTCTCAGTAATGGATTATGTCTACAGGATATGAATTCCATCAGCTGAGAAAGTGCAAGAATCATCATTAATAATCATATAACTGACATCATACGGCTACTGGTGTGACACACGCAGAAGGACACGGCGTCACCTATGTGATAGCACTGCCAAAAAAGGCTTCATCTGAATCCAATCACGAGGAAACAATCAGACAAACATACATTAAAGGACACTGCAAAGTAACTGCCTGGACTCTTCAAAGGCATCAATGTCACCAAAGACAAAGAGGCCAGTGAACCCTCTAAGATCGATGGAGACTAAAGAGACAGCACAACAGAATGCAATGTATCATCTCTGCTTTGATCTTGAATGAGGTGGAAACTAGCTATAAAGGACATTTTGAGAACAAATGGGAGATTTTGTTTTTTGTTTTTTTTTTTGAAGATTTATTTATTATATGTAAGTACACTGTAGCTGTAGACGTCCCAGAAGAGGACATCAGATCTCATTATGGGTGGCTGTGAGCGACCATGTGGTTGCTGGGATTTGAACTCAGGACCTTCAGAAGAGTAGTCTCTTAACAGTTGAGCCATCTCTCCAGTCCCCCAAATGGGAGATTTTTGAATGTGGACTGTTGGTTGATGCTAAATGTTGATAGCGATATAATGATTTTATGGAAGAATGTCTGCACTTTGGAGATAGATGATGAAATAAATAATACATACATTTGATATATACATTCTAAATAATACAAAGTTAACCAAATAGCAACAATGAACAAATTTAGATAACTGGTGTATGAGAAATTATTATATTATCTCACAAGTTTTCTTAAGGTCTGGGGTACTCATATTTTTTAAAAATGCAAATTAAAGATGGTTGGGATGTGGACCAGTAGGGTATCTGTGCTTAGGGTAATACTTCTATATGGGCCTTTATGGTAGCAGGTGCTCTGGGATTTCCCACTGGGATTTGCTTTTCTCTGTGACTGAATTAACGCTTCCATTCCTATTAGGTTGTTAGCTGCCTGATATTTTGCTCACTGGTATATTTAAAGTAGTTCTCTGAGAATGACATATATTTCACATATTCCACTAATAATACACCATTACTTTTTATTAAAAATATTTGGAATATTTATTCCTCATTGTACCTCTCTTTACATGGATAAGAGATTGTTGTTTGGAGTTTAATTTCCATTCTTAAATTGATGTAATCCTTTTACACAATGTAGAACCACTATTGCCATATTGCTCCTTGAAAACCAGTGAAGTCATCTGGCTTCTGTTTGCCTTAGTTATTGATATGATGTCCTGTCAGCCTCATCAAGGAAATATTGTTTTCCAAAATTAAAATTGTGAATCAACTCATGGGAGGATGTTATCAAATAAACAAAGAATCATCACTTATATTACACTGCCAGTTTTTTTGATAAACTTAATTCCTCCAAATGCATTTAGTTTTAATGAAGAGCAATACAATTTAATAAGGACATGAAATGGAATTCTTCATCTTTCCAATCCCTGGCATTGGGCAGGTGTCTTCTGCTTAATGCATTGCTTCAAGGTGCAGAAATGTATTTTTTGTTCCTCAGATTTGTCCTCTCTCTCTTTTGTGTGTGTGTGTGTGCAAGTGCCATGACGATTAATCCACTTCTGTATGCTTAATTAAATCACTCATCAGACCAGAGTCTTGCTGGTGGAAAGTTTCTGAGATTTGTTTCCAGTTCCCGAGGCAATGATATGTATATAACCCAATAAAATTGGCAATTATTAATATATTAGCCATGATCATTTCAATGGTTAATGACATAAAACCAAATTCAAAATGAATTAAGCAAAAAGAGGAGTTTCCGCATACAAACAATGAAGGAAGCCCAAACTGCATATGGGTCAGGGGCTCAGGTGAGTGGGGCTGAGGTCTCTCGTGGCCTAAGCTTTATTATGAGGTAAGTTCTCTCATTCTCTGTAACTAGGAAATGTTCACTGAGCCACACATTTAACTTATTCACAGATTCAGGGTGATCTTTGAGTATTTTTAAATGGGCCAGGGATTCCAGCTGACCCTGGACTTGAATTTAGAATGTGACCATGTTTCATTTTGGTGATCCACTTGGCTTGGTTTTTATGGTTTTTGGGTTTGTGTGTGTCACTTAAAGAGACATTTTGTCACAAGGCCCCTGGGAAGAACCAGATCCAGTGATCACTTGGCTAGTCTGTCTTTCAAGAGGCCTCAAGAGCCTGTAGAAAACAGGGAGGTAAAGGCTGAAATGGTAGTTTCTTATGAAGATTTTTATAGATCATGAAGGGGGTGTAGCTGTTGGGGTGTGCTAAAGGGAGACAGTACTGACATGCCAGTCGTCTATTGGTGCCAGAGGAGACAATGTGTCACAGAGAGACAAATGAACTCCATGGTGCCAGCTCCAGTTCTATGTGAGAGATGTTCTCTGGAGATAGCCCAAATTGCCCTCACCTCACAATCCTTTTGCCTTAACCTCCTGAGACATTGAGCCCCTTGTGTAGCTCGAATGTGGAGCACCCTATGGGGGACTTATTTGTGTCCCTGGGCCTCAGAGACAGGGCAAGGCAGCTATAGAAAGAATACCTTAAACTCTTTGTTAATCATTTTCTTGTGTATGTCTGTGTGTGCTCATGCGAGCGTGTGTACATGTGCCTGTGTGCATGCATGTGAGTGTGCATGTGTACAGTTGTGCACTCGTGTGTGTGTGTGTGTGTGTGTGTGTGTGTGTGTGTGTGTGTGTATGTGAATGTGTGTGTTCAGGCATGTCCCTGTGCATGTTTCTACACCTGAACTTTCAGGCCAGAATTGATGCCAGAATGTCTTCATCTCTTCTCTGGTTTATTTATTTATTTTTTATTTCAGAGTCTCATTGAACCTAAGGTCTCATTTCAATGAGGCTGGTTGCCCTATAAGCCCCAGGGATCTGCCTGTATCTACCCTCTGATCCTGGCACACAGATACTGCCACCCTTGCTTCTTTGATGGGAACACTGGGATCCTAACTCAAGGAAGCTCAGAGTCATGCTCACACAACAAGCACTTCTGCCCTGGGGACAACTTAGACCCCTTAGCTTTTAAAATGTATTTTTGAGTTTTAAATTTTTAAAAAAGATGTATTTGTTTTATGTGCATAAGTACACTATTGCTCTCTTCAGACACACCAGAAGAGGTCATTGGATCCCATGACAGATGGTTGTGAGTCACCATGGGGTTGCTTGGAATTGAACTCAGGACCTCTGGAAGAGCAGTCAGTGCTCTCAACCACTGAGCCATCTCTCCAGCTCCAATTTTTAAAATTTTTAATAAAGAACAGTTTTTAATTAGTTTTACAGAGGTAAATTACAGGACCCTAAAAAGTTTCTTACATGCTAAGTGTATGTGATGATTCAAAGAAACAGGGTAATGTGTCTTGACCATGATTTCAATATGATAGGTAATATAATGGGCATCTCATTTGGAAAGGCAGTAGCATCACCAAAGAATGGTTCTCATTTTCAGGAGCAAGGAAGTCCTATTACTCAACATGAGCTTCAAAAGGAACCAGTGCATCAGCACCAGGAGAAGCATTCAGGCACTTTGTGAATAACTCAGCAGCATTGAGAACAGTCTTCATACATACATACATAAACATATACATACACACATACACACATACATACAT
This sequence comes from Apodemus sylvaticus, assembly GCF_947179515.1. Taxonomy (NCBI): domain Eukaryota; kingdom Metazoa; phylum Chordata; class Mammalia; order Rodentia; family Muridae; genus Apodemus; species Apodemus sylvaticus. The sequence goes on along the minus strand of NC_067484.1, from coordinate 40,711,499 downwards.
ATAGTCTTCATATATATCCATGTATCTATGTATTTATGTATCTATCCATGTATGTATATATGTATGTATGTATGTATGTATGTATGTATGTATCTATCTATCTATCTATCTATGTATCTATCTATCTATCCATCCTCTTCTTTGCATTTGGGAAGTTGAAGAAGTACCTAATATAGGAATGCAGGGATGTATGCATTCAAACCAATTAGGTTGTCTGCAAAAGTTAACTACAAATTTTATCTATAGGGGAAAAAAAAAACCTTCAATTACGTTTGTTTCTGTAAGCTCATAGCCTGAATAAAACCACTGCTCAAAGAATGCTCATTAAAGTGGATTTAAATTTCAAATGAAAAGTTATTGACTTCCAAAAAGGTAAACATAGCTAAGCACCGAGAACCATCTGAAGTTATTAAATTACTGACTTACCTACTGTTACTTCTTTCATATTTTGTTTGTTAACTAAACTGTAAAGTGTGATGCTGAAAATGTAACAGCAAGATATTTGCCAGCAGCGACTTTCCACAGACATTTAAAATTTAATGGTCTGCTGAAAAACGGTGATGGATTTTGGTCTCCTTTGCCCCAAAGTCTTGGCTCTCATAAAAAATGTAGCCTACTTCGTGTCTCTGGGAAGGAAGGATTAGGATGGGAGATCAGATGATAAATTGTTTGCCATCAGTATCTGGCCAGAAGAACTTAGTCTAGCCCTATCACATTTCCATGTTTATTTATGCACTGCACCATTTGGGTATTATAATAAAATTTTTATCTGTCCCTGGAGGCAAAATTGAGTTATATATTAAATGGCTATTTTCTTTGTTTTCTGCTTAGGTATGCATGCAATGTGGTGGTGTAGTATATATTCCACACTTGCTTCATGCCTGCAGAGAGAACATTTTTGCAGCTGACAGAGTAAAGACACCCCGTGCTTCCAGACTAAGAGGGAACATATTGGCAAGATAAAATACAGATGTTTGCTGTGTTTTCTCTCCTTTGTGGTTGTTCTCAGTGGAGGTTAACCTTTGTGAGTTTGTCTCTCTGACCCTGTTTGGACAGTTGGACATAGGATTTCACAGTAAATTTGAGATTGTAAAAGATAGTTTCAAGGAAAGTATTTCAAAATATTATTAGTGAGAGAAAGCAAAGTAAAAATTCATGCCTTTCCTCAAACTCCCTTTGCATAAGTTCACTAAATAAAAACAATTTCCCTATACTTCTGTAGGAAGAAACTGGAAATATATAATTTCCTTCCCAACACTTTTATTCTTAAGTTAGAAACAGATATGAAGTTTTTCTTAACATAGTCTAGGATAAATGGAAAATCCTCTGTGTAACATAAATATGATATTCTAAATGTGTTTGTTTTCCTTTTTCCTATTCTTGGAAAAAAATAAGAAAACAAAGAAAACTGAAATATAAAAATGGCTAGCAAATATCAAAAGAATATCACAAAGCCATGTGTAAATCCTCTGCAGAAACACCTGCTCCGCCCACAAAGCAAAATGGCGGAAGGAAGAACAGTGAGCCGTGTCTTGTATTTTGATTGTCCTTTTAAAGAAACAAATTCTTCCTCTGTAATAATAATAGAAAAGTTTCCTGACAAATTTAGGCGTTCAAATGCGTGGATTCAGATTAAACAATGTTTATTAAATGGACATTGTCATAGAATTAGAACTTAGTGAAGGGAAGCTAATTTTCTTGATTGGATTCAAAAGGATCTAATGCTAATTTTTAAAGTGTGGACTTCTATATAAAGTAAAGATCTAGAAGTATGCACACACACACACACACACACACACACACACACACACACACTGCAAAGAATAAGTCTTGGAAGTAAAGAAAAGAATAAATATGGAACTTTTTGCCGGAAGACTGAGCAGCTCTAAGAGCTGGGCATTTAGAAGTCAAGTAAAAAAGTTTGAAAGGTGAGCAGCAGTGACCCCACCCATGGCATCCAGAAAAAAAAAAAACAGCAGTCCATGGCAGAAAAATCAGCAATATAAGAAGTAAAGGATTAACTCTGAAGCATTCACTCTGCGCAACATGTCTAAGTGAGTAGGAGGAAGCCCACGAGGCCTCAACCCTACACAAAGAACTTCAGACAACTAAGGGATGCTGAAAGTGGGAGAAATAGTGGAAAGACTTTCTCCAGGGAAAAACACGTATCTAATATCAAACATCCAGCCCTGCAAACATACATCCAAGGAACATCATCTTTCAAATTCATCACTCCCCCTCCCCTCCTCCTTCTATGTTCTTTAAGCATTAGATGTTTCATAGATATAACCGTTGGCATTGGACTCTACAATTCTGCATTTTGTTTGGTTGTGATTTTCTGTAGTGGTATCTATCTGTTGTAGTGGGAAATTTCCTTGGTGGGGTATGAAGAATATATATATATATATATATATATATATATATATATATATATAAAACATGAATTTGAAAGAGAGCAAGGAGAGGTAGATTGAATAGTTTGAAGAGAAGAAAGTGAAGGGATACATTTGTAATTATATTATAATCTCAAAACCAAAAAAGGTAAAAAGGGGGAAAAAAGAAAAGAAGTAATCTTTAACTAAATTCCCATAAGTAGATCAAAAGGAAAGACATGAAAAATATTTATCACAAAATTATAAAGCCTACCTATATTAGATACAAAGCATAAGTAATCATTTAAGTATTTGAAAGCTAAATAGAAAATTTCTGTATTAAAAAGACAGATATCACAATAAAATCAGTAGACAATCTATAGGCTAGAAAAATATTAGCTTTATTTCACAAAACGTTAATATCACTGTGAGCTAGTAGGAAAACAATAAAAAACCCAGAAAAATAGGTAAGTAGTAAAGAACAATTTATAAAAATGCAAATGTTCAATAAATCCTAGAAAATTATATCATTGGTAGCATTAGAAATATACATTAATGTGATAACATTTTAATTAGCTTTCAGTCATCTGATTAGGAAAAATTTCAAAGCTCAATAATTGGGTATATTAAGATGCTGCTGGGAGAGGTTAAAGCTTCAGAATGATTCTCTAATTTATGGTTTTAAATCCACTTGTATGCAGACACGGGTGCATGTAGTTCTACATAGAAATACATGAACACATTTGAGAAATCCAGAGGCAGGCACTAAAGTGCTGACCCTGGCTAACTCTGGGTACTTGTTGGAGTACAGTAAGAGAGGGAATCTCTAACATTTTTAGTTTTACACATATATCAGTTTAACTTTTTATAATAAAACCCACCTTTGCAACATCATGTATAATGAAGGTCAATGAAGCATAATAGGATATCAGCTGTAGGAAAATCAAAGCAGCACCAGGGGGGGGGCAGGTGGCTTTTTTAAAGAGTACTCCTGAACTTCAGAGCTGCCTCCTGGGAATTTAATGTTGCCAAGACACCGTCGCATTCTAATTTATTCAGCATGTCTAAGGCAATCGCCAAACCAAACCAGATGAAAGTTACGTACAATGAGTCTACAATTCATACACAGAAGGACAAAGTAGTTAAAGTATTAGGAATGTAGTTAATAACAAAGTAACACTCATGGTGCCAAAGCAAAAGTGGACTAACGCTGTGACAGTGAGTGTGCTTTACCTCTAGAGACGACATCACACACAGAGCCATTCATTTGAAGACTTATTAGTGAGCCAGTGTTCTTAATTCTTCTATAAAGTGAAATACTAATAAGAACGAATAAGTAAGGAATGTTTGGGTGGGAGTAAGTAATAAGTAAGGAAGGTTTAGGCAGGAGAAGTGTTAGCTTATGGGAGAAATAGATGGTGAAGTTTCTATCTGATATTAATATAAAACAATTGCATGCTCGGGAAAACTAGAAGTATGAAATATTTTTATGCTATTCAGGGACAATACAACAAATTATTTCCATTTTTTGTATAGTATTCTACAAGCACTGATCAATACAAATAGGATGAGTTAAAAAGTGAGCAGCTGTATTGGAAAAGAAAATTACAATGCACAGTTATAACTCCTTGTATATTTATTCCATTATCTATTGATGACTGGCTGGAAATTGAAAGATAGGGCATTCAGTAAGCTGGCCATTTACAAACACAGGGTTTTCCTAGAGATCGGCACTCTTTGGGTATGTTACATGATGGAAATAGATGGCATTGTAATACATAACATGCACCAGGACTCAACAGCGGTAAGTACATCACAATTACCAAACCCTATTTGAGGACAGAAAAGTCTCAACCATGTTTCTAAAGGAAACAATTGGTATTATAAAGGTGCCACTTCTCCATCAATTTTATTTTTGTAAACCCAACAGATCTTAAATGAAAGCAGAAGGTAATGGGGGGAAGCTTTAGTAGTGATTTTTATTGAAATGTTTATAATCAAAAATCATTTTCATAGGTAGAGTGGTGTTTTTGAACAATCAGCACCCTGAAGACTGAGGCAGGCAGACTGAATTTAGACCTAGCCTAAACGACGAGTTGTAGACCAGCCTACACTGCCTAGCAAGACCCTAGTTCTGGCAATAATTGTAAACTATTATGGGATACAGTTTGTCATTCTGATGGCTCAGCATTCGTTGAAATGTTGATTGTTTCTTGTCATTAGCACAAACGTTGCCAGCTAAGTGTGCAAGTTCTGCTGGCCTGTGACAGTCACCTCCAGTTTTACCCTTTCAGGCTTCCAATTCTCACAGCCAGCCAATGATCTCTAACTGTGAGCAATTTTATTGATACTAACGTTAGTATTTTCAAGCACATGGGCTGCTGGTTACATAAGCTTTGTTTCACTGGGGTTTCTGTCTGTTTGTTTTTGAATATTATTTGATTTCTTAATGTGGAAGATAGAATTTGATTTGCTTTTCCTCCAAAACCAGTCTCCTTCCTTGTGATAAAACGCATACCTTCTGATGCCCAGACATCTGCTTCTCTTTACCAGGCTGATACTTTTTAGTTCCAGGAATATTCAGTTAAACTTAGAAGCCTGGGGAGATATTATCCACAGGTAGGTTTCACAGTTTCTACAATTTTCTTTCATACATAATATGCTTAGGAGTCAATGACTATTGCTTTTCTTAATGTTCATATTTATTGGATACAGAGTGAGCATTATATATATATATATAATGCAATGCATATATATAATGCAATAATCAAATTAGAGGAACACTACAACTCTCATTTTATACGTTTACTCTTTCTTCATGGTGAGAGCTATTTTGGAATCTATGATGTGTGCCACAGTGTGCCTTGCTGGGTTCTAGAAATCTGTGTGTGGCTGATGGGGGTTTACAAAAAAACAGATACAAGTCATGTTACAGGTTTATCCTAGGAAAGGGTAGACTAGGATGCAAGTAGCTAATCGTGGCTGGCATCTCTTTACGGAAGCAGGTTGTGTGTGTGTATGTGTGTGTGTGTGTGTGTGTGTATGTGTTTACATAATTATCTAGGACAAGGAAGTTTCAGGATGTTTGATCACACTGTGACTCCCAAGATTGTGTTATTTTCTGGAAAATCCTGTTTTTAGTTGTGGTATGGCTTAGCCCTAGCACATGAGGGCACACACACACACACCTTTAATACAACCTCTTTCTGTTTATTTGTAAAAAGGATTAAATAAAGTCAACCATAGGTCAAGGGCAGAGCCAGCAACCAGTTGACAGGGAATGAACACAGGAAAAAAATCAGAGAGAGTAAGAGGAGGTCAGGGGGATGGATTGAGAGGCACACACACACAGGAAGTAGAAAGGAGGGACATTTGGTTTGAGAGTTTTTTTGAGACAGTGTAGAGAGAGCTTCCTTTTGTGACTTCAGCTGTTGAGGAAGATCAGCTGGGTACTTTCTCTGCTTCTCTGAGGTTTTCACCCCATCATTTGCCTTCCAAGTCTTCATTGGTAAAAGGGAACAATTGAGATCTTGTTTAAAGACAACACAAGGAAGCTTTTATTGGTACTTGTTTCAGCTAAAGGCTAACCTTTTCTGAACATCTGAACTCAAACTCACCCAAGAAAGACCTTGTCATTCCCACAGTGTCATTGACATGGCCATGCTCATGTTGACAATATGCAATCATTCAGGACTTCAGCCATTCTCCATACTGTCTGCTGTAATCTCGCCACCAGCCACAAAACAACGGCACTGCTCTGTCTGCTACTGTACCACCAATACCTTCTTATTTTTAGAGTTTTTTTGTTGTTGATAATGGAGTAAAGAAGGAGAGGGTGAGATCTTGATATAGTTAGGTACTTAAGGGAAAACCCAAAATTCCAGCCTGGTTTCATCCTTCCATGGGACCTGCTGCTCTTTAGACTTGTTTTCTTCCTGTGCTTTGATGCCTGACTTTTCTGGTCATGCTAGGGGCATAGCCTCTCCCATTTATCAATCCCATGTCTCCCTCTTTCCTAATTTATATTCTGGGATGGAGAAGTGCTTTATCTAGAATGTTCTAAGACTGTAGTATAGAGCTGGCCTATGGAAGAGTGCTGCCACCAGTGCCCACCAGGCAACAGACACAACTGCTGTCATTTCTGCATCTTCTACCTCAAACTCATCATCTGTAGCCTGTGGGGAACCTTCACCCCCATCACTGCTCCTAATGAGGTCCTGAAGCTCTAACGCTGTTTGAATCTCCACATCAGAAGCTCTGCTTGCCACTGTATTTTATGTTTAACCTGTCTGGCCCTTGTCTTTAAATACATCTTTGCAAGTCTTATTTTTAAATGTTAAGACACATTCCACTTATGAAAGTCAGCTTTTCTTTTTACACAAATTGGAATAGCTAGGGCTCAATCAGGAGATGCCCAACTTTCACTGCATTGCTGGGTAAAGCTAATCTATTATGACAAACTTAGTTTATAATTCTAGCAGAATTTAAACACAGGTCTTCCTTCCTTTTCCATCTTGTTTTTTTTTTTTTTCAAACAGTTTCACTATGTAGTTCAGGCTAGCCTTAAACCTTATAACTCTCCTTCTGATATATTCTGAGTGCTAGAGTTGTTGGTCTGTTACTACTATTCATGGCCAGCAGGTTTTGATTTTATTTATTCTCAGTAATCACTTCAGCAAATGTAATGAAAAGCTCTTTTCTTTTATTAAAATTTAGACATGTTTCTGAATCCTCTGATGGATTAAGTTTGACCATGAGCTTCTTTTCCCATCCTTGAGGAGTCCATGTTAGGCTAAAGTTCTGTTATTTGGGGGGGAAATTCTCATGCTCTATATCTGACCTGCCTGCATTTAGCTTTGTCTTCCTCTAGAAAAAATCCTGTCAAATCAGTAATTTTGCATTCACAGATGTGCTTGCTTCTTGCTTATAAATCCCTAAGGTTCTTATTGGAGTTGGGATGGAGTGCATTCTCTGCCCCCCCTCCCCCCACTGCAAGGTCCTGGTGCAGTAAATTCTATAGCAACTGTCCTGCTTTCTCCTCTGATGAAAGACAGCCTCTCCATCTTTAATAAGTCATGGTGAGTTTTCCTTAGTAATACTAACCTACAACACATGGTCTAATGGTAAAGTTGTAGGTCATCATTTTATAAAACTATTTAAAATAAAACCTCAAATATTCTTTTAAAAAGTTGTCCTTGGGATTAAAACCAAAGCAGAAATTCAGCTTTTTAGTGACAAGATACAAAATGGTTATAATTTAAATTTTCCTTCTTTCCTTTCTTCTACTTATTCCCCTCCTCCTCCTCTTCTTCCTCCTCCTCCTCTTCCTCTTCTTTCTCCTCTTCTTCCTTTTTCAAAAGTAGGATCTCACTATGTAGCCCAGGATGGCCTGAGTATATCAGTATGTAGCTCAGGCTAACATCAAACTCTTACCCTCTTAGCCTCTAGAGTGTTGGGATTACAGGTGTTTACAATGATATTTAGTGCCTAGCTCTAAATGCACTTCTCTCTCTCTCTCTCTCTCTCTCTCTCTCTCTCTCTCTCTCTCTCTCTCTCTCTGCACTCTGTTTCTCTCTGTACTCTGTTTCTCTCCAGTCACATCTGTCCTTCCTTCCTTCCTTCCTTCCTTCCTTCCTTCCTTCCTTCCTTCCTTCCTTCCTTCCTTCCTTCCTTCCTTCCTTCCTTCCTTCCTTTTTCTCTCCCTCCCTCCTTCCCTTCCTTCCTCTTTTCCCCACTCCCTCCCTCATTTCCTCCCTCCCCTCCCTTCCTTCCTCTCTTCTACATGGCCATATGCATGCTGGATAAGTGCACTACCACTGAGCTATCACTAAATGTAAATTTCTTGGTAGAAGGTTCATACATAATTGCTAAGCATTTACAGGTTTAAAAAGTGGTACAAGCTAGCATAGGAGTAAAGAGATCCTAGTTTTCCAAATTTATTAAAAACTGATCTGTTTCTACTACTCCGATAACATTTTCTAGCAACTGTTCAGATCAACATTATCTTTAATGTGGTGATGAAATGCAACGATGATATTGTTTTCTGTGTGACAATCTTAAATTTTCTGTAGTGGAAGTTGGATGCCAGGAGGCAGACAGAGCCCCCGTCACTATGATAGACATTTTTACTTTTTGATTGTGTTCTGGAATTCTGCTTTCACAGAAAATTATCCTTTTACTAAAATGAAATTGTGGAAAAATTTTCTTGTCCTTCAAACTGAGATATTTGTGCTAACATCAGTGAGCCTGTCCTTTGGGTAATCTAAAGGAACATGAAGAAGTGGGATTTGTTTTAAGATGTTGTAATACATAAATGAGAAAGATAAAAGGCGAGAAAAGGGATTGTCTGCTGATAGTACTTGTGTCAAGCACCATGGCACTTAAAGTCTACATTAATTAGAGAAGATGATTGTAAGTCCTTTAATGCTCCAATTTGGAGGTGAATAACATCCACCAGCAATTATTAAAATATATTCTTTGTATCAGGTTTGAAACAGTGCCTTGGAAGACATGCAAGGAAAAATAATGGGATTAGAGAACAGAATTTATGGGTGTCTACATTTCTTTTACCTAGTTCTGTGTGTTGCTTCCAAACTCATGCTGACATTTTACTGCCATTTTGATGGTGTCAGAAGGTGGAGGAGTTTCTCTCTACCTCCTCAGGGGTGTCCTCAGTGCTGTTCTCAGAAATGAACTGACATCACTGAATGAGAGACCTCACTCCCTTCCCAGTCTCTCTTGTCTTCTCTTCATTCTTCTGCCATGTTTTGCTTCCTACCACATAGGATATAAGGAACACAAAGACGCCAGACTCTTGATGCCTAACTTCCCAGTCTCAATCTGGAACTGAGAAGTTTCTGCTCCTTATAAATTATGCATTGGTATCTGAGAGGGCATCTCAAAATGGACTGAGGTACCAATGTGTACACAACTCTATTTTGATCATATAACCTTAGAGGTGAGGGTTACTGAAGAGTGGCAAAGAGGTGACTTCTGCAGTGATCATGGCTATACCCCCAGGTCCATCACAGCATAACTAGTTAGTAAAGTCATTTGATCTTTGAGGTGTGAACAGTTCTAGAGGAGAACTTGAGGCAGGGGAGTTTACAGCAGTCTGGCTGTGACATTCCAAGAAAGAGTCAGTCAACACAGGATGGGTGGGACTGCTTCAGATGACCAAGATAAGCATAGATTCCCAACGTTTATTGGCCAAAGGAGTTCTGCTTCATTGGGGGGCATAACTCTAGTTTCCAGTTTTCTCAACCTGTAACATCACTTTTTTTCTACAGCCGACAATCTCTGTTTTAGGTCTTCATTCTGTGTGGTGGAGGGAACGTGGCAGAGTCCATTCATCTTGCTTTATAATTCCAATGGATGGAGGTAGTTACACAAAAGTGTCAGGTAGGGTGTATGGCCCCAGGACACCATCGGTCCTGTATGAATTTGCTGTGCTGTTAGTGTCCTGGCTCTTGGTCACTATCCTTCTGCTGTGGAGTCAGCCATGATACCAACACTCCCAGAAACGGTGCAGTGAACCCTGTTGCCCTTCTCATAACTTGCTCTTCTTTTCATTTCAATCTTCATGCATGGGGCTCATAATGTGTAGCTTTTGGTCATGTGATATCTTTTTTCTTTTTTGCCTTTGCAAGAGCCTCAGGCTACCATGTCTTCTTATCATGGCTTTGAGGCCCCTCTAGGTCTACCAGTACTCCCCAGTGAAATTTCTAAGCCATTAATGCTAACTAGGGGTGATCTCTTGATCTACTGTAGGGATGTGGGGAATTGTAGAGCTGTCTCAAGCACTCTGTACTTACAGAGACTCCCAAGCCAAGATGGCCCAAGGCATCAGCTAAGAAAATCACTTCCAATTTCCTTAAGCCAAGGTATTAACTTGTATAAGAAGATGAAAGGGGAGGTGGGCTCCAAGCTATGTTGTGCCAATGGGTTTTAATATGGTAGCTACATACTGAGGCTCTTGGCCTCTCTGCCCTGATTCTGTACTATCATTGCCATTGGTTTGGTTGCATGACTGCTGCCAGTAGAGATCATAGATTTCCTTATTTAATGAGTTGCTCATAATTTTTAGTTAATTATGAATTATTCACAAAAGTATCTGGAAAAGGTCTCCTTTCATTGGCATAGCTGGACCGCATTTCAATTCTGAATAACCTTTTACTAAAGGAAATGAGATCACCCTACCTTAGATGGAGACCAAACTGGATGGCAGAGCTAAGGGTAGAATAATTGTTCCCTAAGGTACTTGACTGTATGGGGAGAGAAGCGTATCTGAACAAATGAAAGATGAGTACTGGAGAATGAGCAAGAGGATAATTTCCTCTAGGCAGCAACATTTAGAATCTGCTTGAGAAAGCAAGACACTCAGGGGCTGGCAATCAGAATGAGATTTAACCCAGAGAATTAAGGCAGAAGGCCTCTGGAAAGAATGGGAGAATGAAAAGGAAGGGCTAGGTGATGTTAGTCCACTGTCAGAACCATATCTGTGCAGTCTGAACTACTCTAAGCCTCTCTGCCCTGGCACAGTGCAGTTCACACTGCTGTCACAACTGACTAAGCATTGTGACTCTGCCTTTCTCCTTCCCCTTAGTAAGTTGATACAGAATCCATCCATTTAAACTGTAGTTCAATGCTTCTCGTATATTCACAGGTTGTCATTCATTAGTTCTAAAACATTTTCATTACAACTAAGAGAAACCTCTCTGCTTAGGTAGCGTCCAGAATTCCTATCCCCGACACTTAAGCCCTCAGCATCACCAACTGACCTTTTACCTCTATACTTACTTCAAAGAAACAGTCTTGAGTCTTTGGGGGAGGTAGTGGTGGTTGATTTAAGGTTCCTACACATGCTAAGACAGTATTTTGGAGCTACATCTGATTCCTTTCTTTGACTTTCTATTTTGAGATAGGGTCTCCCTAAATTGTCCTTGCTAACTTGAAACTCACTTGTAACCTGGAAAATCCTCAGATTTGTAATGCTCCTGTCTTAGTTTTCCAAATACCAGGGCTGGCTTGGGTTAATTCAGATATTTTCAAAATTGCAGTTTGTTCATGTTGTAGTATGTGTTGGTACATACTACAAAAAGTAACATCAGTAACTTTTATTGACAAATATTATTTCCTTGCATTGTTATACCACATTTGATTACTCATTTGTCAAGCAATAGTCACTCTGTTTTTCTACTTTTCTGCTACTGTTGATGCTTCTATGACTATGCATAGGCTAGTCTCTATCAGCTTAACATAACTAGAATGATCTGTGAAGATACACCCACAAAGAAGAAGTTGCCACTATCAGACTGGCCTATGGGTATGTCTGCAGGCATTTTGCTGATTAGTGATGGATGTGGACAGGCCCAGTCCACTGTGGGCGGTGCCAATCCTAGTCAGGTGGGCCTGAGCTGTGGAGGAAAGGTAACTGAGCAAGCCAGAGGCAACAAGCCTTACAGTAAGTGGCTCTTCTCCATGGCCTGCATCCAGTTCCTAACTTCCTTGACTTTCTCTTTGACTTTCTTCAGTGATGCACTGTGTAGAACCATAAGCTGAAGTAATCCATTTCCTTTCCTTTTGGTCATAGTGTTTTTTTTATAGCAACAGAAAGCAAACAAGAATAGTCCATTAACACATTAGTTCTTGTGCCAACGTCTGTGGTGTCTGAGGGTCCCAGACTCTTCCCATTCTCACTCTCTCTAATAATTGCTGATGGTTTATTAAAATTATTTGTGTTATTGTAGCTTTCTTAGAGGGTGTGAAGTGGTCTTCCTGTGTGACTCTGATTTGTATTTACCTGATGGTAATGATGGTGAGTCCTTTTTTTGTTTTGTATTTATTGGCTCTTCGTTTATCTTTATGAAGTATGGCTGAGATGTTTTGATTACCTCTTAATGATACGGCTTACTTTATAAAACATCATTTGTTATAATATCTCTCTGTAGAGTCTAAATACATGAATTTCATTGGATATGTGATATAAAAATGTGTCTTTCTCTGATTATGTGGGCTTTTACTCTTTTTTCTCTAAACAGAATCTAAATAGATTCTGACTATTGCGCCCAGGCTGGTTTTGAACTTAAGATTCTCTTGCCGCAGCTACCAAGTTCGGGGACTGTAGGAGGACCACATCCAGCTGTCTTTCACTTTTTGATGATGCTGTTTGATGGTACCTAACCATTTTTAAATTTGTTGAAGAACTTTTTTTTCTTCAAATTTCTTTTTCTCCTTAAGGTTTGGAGTCCTGTCTGTGAATCTGTTGACAAACCCAAGAACATGAAGCATTACCGGTAAGTTTTCTTCAAAGAACTTTACAGTCTTTGTAGGTGTAATGAGGACTCAGATCCATTTGAATGTGGTGAGAAGTAGGGGTGCAACCTTCTCTCTTTTGTAGGTAGATGTGCTGTTATTCCTATGTTCCTCTTTAATCTTGAAAAAGTTCTAAACTGAAACGCGTCAAATAAAGGGACTGGGAGTAGAGGTTCAATCTTTGAGCCCCTGTGATATAATGGAGAGCTTCAAAGAGTAGAAACCAGCACACAGAATTGGTGTACAACTGCAAACACCAGAGTGCTGGCCTGCCGATGATTACACAGAAAGCAGACTAGAGAGGCGTTCCCACTTATTCAAAGATCTGAAACCCATCAAAGATTATTTTCTCACTTCCAACACTTATTTGAATGAGCAAAGAGGAGCCCAATTTATCGTTCCATTTCTCTGACCTCCAGCACCCCCCAACCCCCAGACTAGAGACCTCTAAAACTGAGTCTGAGGGATTGTGTTGTATCCTTCCAGATGTCTCTGACTGACACACCTCTGTTCTCTAGCACTCCTAAAATCAGATCTTTACGTGAGAATGCTTGGATCTGAAAGGAGAGCCTTGGTAATGATGAGGGAAGGTTTGCATCAATGTTTGAATTTTTATCCTGCTGTACACGGGTGAGGGTAAGAGATGAGATGAGCAGAGAGGGACATAAACTCTTTCAAGTAGTTTCTGGCAGTGACAGTAAGAGCCATGCTAAGACACTGTGACAGCAGCAACAGCAAGACATTCCTACTGGTGAGCTGAGTGTGTGGCCCAGTGCTATAGTGTGTGCTTAGCATGTGCAAGTCCCTGGGTTGAAACCCTAGCCCCCTTCCCAACTCCAGTTCCTGCAGCTTGAAGAAATAAGAAAATAGTTGCCCCTGTTTCAGGATACACTGCATTGCTTTTATTAATTTTGGAGCAATTTGAAACATGAGGATGAACTTTTAAAAGAATGAAAGGAAATCTTACAGGCACAGGAGTTCACGGTAGACAAGTCATTAGACAGTGGAAAGTTGCTCTTTGCCTGTCGTTGGGAAGGTAGTTTCTTGAATGTGAAACAGTGTGTCAGAGTCTGGATGAAACTTTGGGAGAGGAAAATGGATAATTATAGATAAGGAGCTGAAATTAATAGATGGGCAGGACATTCATGCGTTTGCTGGAAATTTCTAGTGTAAGGTATTAGGGGTAATTTGGCAATGATTTTACAACTGTATTTTATAATGAACTGCACCATACTAATATGGACTGAACTGTTTAAACATCTTAGAGACTTTAATTTATTCAGCTTAAAAGCTTAGTTGAAGCAAAAAGAAAATGAGGGAAAGTAAGCTGTGAGATTGCTTTTCCTGAATTCTAAATGTAGCTTAAGCATATTTCTAATCCTTTCTACTAAGGATACATTTATGGAAATATACTTTGAGTTGTATAACCTGACCACCTTTATTAATACAGGGATTTAGTTGGGCAGAAACATGCTTACTTTATTTTACTCTGTCGATTTTTTAGCCCAAGTAATCCTGTAAATGATTAGCTAATTATATTCAGTCTTCATATTAAGCTACTTAGCTTGTATCCAGCGTGATCCTAAAAAGTGAGCGAATCTTCAGTGCCAGGAAAAGAGAGTCTATATTCTCTGCCTGCACTTGCAAAGGCCAAAAGAATGAGACTATGTGACCAGAGGTTACACATTAAGGTTCCCACACACCGAAGACAGAAATGAAAAATAAGAGCAGCCTGTGAGAAGAACAATGTGAATTCCCGGCACCGTTTGAAGCCTACATGAGCCAAAGTCAAATTCTATTGCTCCCCAGACTCCTTCCCTTATGACAGAAGGTGGGGAGAAGCCTATTAGCATGGCACACTCTCTTTTATTTTAAAATATATGGCTACAGGACTGGAGAGATGGCTCAGAGGTTAAGAGCAATGGTTGCTCTTCCAGAGGTCCTGAGTTCAATTTGCAGCAACAGCATGGTGGCTCACAATCATCTGTGATGGGATCCCATTCACTCTTCTAGTTAGTCTGAAGACACTGACAGTGTACTCATATATATTAAATAAATAAATAAATAAATAAATAAATAAATAAATAAATATTTAAAAATGTATGCTCCAGTGATCTCACATTACATATGGGTATAAAGAGAACTTGTTAATGAACATCAGAGGTAAAAATAGTGTAAAAACTCAAAGTTGTGGGTTCAATATGGCTCACAAGGGAAATTCAAAACAGGATCTAGCATGTGGATGGTATCTCCAATATATAGGACATACTTGTCTCAGTTTGTCCTCATGACAAGCATCTCCAAAGGTAGACTGGGAAAGTGAATTTAGAGTGCACTGGGATTCAGAGCATCTGATTCTCAATTCCATGCTCTTCTCTTTACTTATTTTGAAAGTGCTTTTCAGGTACTGAGGCCACTGGAACATAACTCAAATTAGCTTAGGAAAACCACGAACTTTATGTTTATAGGACTGGAAAGCATAAGCCAGGCGTGGTGGCTCATGCCTGTAATCCTGCCACTTGGGTGTCTGAGGCAGGACTATTTCTTGCCTGGAGATTGGCATCAGCTTGGGCTACAGTGAGTTTCAGGTCAGCCTTGACTGCAGTGTGAGATTCTGTCACAAAATAGATAAGCAAAAGCCCCCAAACAAAAAGTTGAACCACTAGGCTACAAAGTAAAAAACTGGCAAGCATACACATGATTGTAATAGTTAGCAATACCAGCTGTAGGCATGGCTGGATCCAGGGGAACTCTTTCTGTGCCTACATTTGACTTTCCTCTGCTGTGTTACACTGTGGCCACCACTGGGCTCAGGCTTGGGACCGCAGGGATGCCAATTTTAGTCTTCCCAGGCTCAGGTCTATTTGAAACAAGAATCCTCCTACAATGGACTGAAAACTCCAATATTGAATCTCCCTCTACTATATTGATCCAGGGTAACTGAACCACAGGCTATGAGGCAGTTCTTTTTAAAAAAGTTAACTTGAAGACATATATATGTTACAGGAAAAACAAATTCTAACCCCTGAGACTTAGGTCCATATGTCAAAAATCCAGCCTGCAGAATCACTGCCACCATTTATGAGATACTTCTTGTGTGCACCATGAATCCAGACATTTATAGTGATTGGTGCTGACCATGGGTATTCCTGAGCAGACAAAGATCTTTACTTCTCTGCAGCTGAATAGGTCTTAATCATGCAATGAGGTCAAAAAAATACAGCTTAATTTGCATTTATATGGTAATGTCTTTTTCTAGCACATTTTCTTAAGAGCATATTTGGATTGTAAAAGAACCAACATTTATCAAGTATTTATTCACACGAAGAATAGCAGAAGACAGGTACTTTATTTCTATTAACATTTTTATTAGTTCTTTTTAAATGTTAGCATTCAAAGCAATGGGCTCCATTGGGTATTTTCATACATTCTTTATTCTTATCTGTCTTACCCTTCCCTACTTCTCTCCCTGTCCCCGTCCTCGCTTGCTGCTCAGTCTAATAGCACCACTCCTACTCTCTTGTCACGTGTATCTCATTTTCTTCTCCTTTACATTCTCTTTGATCATTATCTATTCTTCCTCTTTTCTCAGTTCCCATTTTAGTTTCATGACCTTCTGCCACCATATAACACACACACACACACACACACACACACACAAGTCCAGTTTTTAACTCGTGAAATAAACCCATACTATTTTTGTTTCTGAATATGGTTAATTTTCCTTACCATAATGATTTCCTGTTTCCACTGAGGATGAAGTGATTTTATCTTTCTTTATGGCTGAATAAAATTCCATTGTATATATGCACCACTGTGATGAGTTCAGCTATAAACATTGATGTGCAAGTGTCTCTGGGTAGAACCTACTAGAGTCATCTGAGCAAACCCCCAGGAGTGGCAGAGCTGGCCCGTGAGCTAGATCTCCCTTTACTTCATTGGGAATCCTCCTTCAGGCCTATGCTATGTTTATTGCATCACCCATGGTGTGCATGGGCTCTTCTTTCCTTACATCCTTTTCAGCATGCCATTTTTTTCTATAGGGTGATATGGACTTTCAGGTTAGTTTTAATTTGCATTTCCCCAATAGCCAAGGATGTTGAACACATTTTCAAGTATTTATCGACCATTTGTGTTGCCTTGGGAAATTTCATTAGCCCGTTTATAGATTGGATAACTTGGTCTTTTGATATAGTCTTTGCAGTCATCTACATAGTCTAGTTACTAGCCCCTTGCATGATAGAGTTGTCAAGAGCTGTTACCCAATCTGTAAACTCTTTTCTCCCTGATGATTGCTTCTTTTTTTGCAAGGAACATTTTAATTTCATGTAATCTTACTGCCCAGTTCTCAGGGCTATTTCTTGTGCTGTTGGAGTCCTTATTAGAAAGTCCTTGGGCTGGAGAGATAGTTCAGCAGTTAAGAGCACCGACTGTTCTTCCAAGTTCAAATCCCAGTAACCACATGTTGGCTTACAACCATCCATAACAAGATCTGACTCCCTCTTCTGGAGCGTAAGAAGACAGCTACAGTGTACTTACATACAATAAATAAATAAATTTTTTTATCTTAAAAGAAAGTCCTTGCCTATATCATCACCTTGAAGTGTTTTTATCTCTAGCAGTTTTAATATTTCAGGTTTTTTATTATTAAAGTATTCAGTCCATTTGTGTGGGGTAAGACATGGGGCTTGAGTTTTATTTTTCTACAGTTACACATACAGGTTTCCCAGGACCATTTGTTGAAGAGGGTGTCTTTTTTTCCAATGTATGATTTTGACAATTATGTGGCTGAAACTTTGTCAGTTTATTTCTAGGTCTTTTATTCTTTTCCTTTGATCAACATGTCTGTTTTTGTGACAGTACCTCTCATGGCACCTAAAATATCACCATGGTTTTGTAGTATACTTTAAGGTCAGCTATTGTGGTATTTCTAGCATTATTTTTCCATAAGATGCTTTGTATATTTGCTGTCTTTCATGCTTCCATATGAATTTTAAAATTTCTTTCTAGTTCTGTGAAGAACACCATTGTAGTTTTGATGGAGATTACATTTGAATCTATAGATAACTTTCCATTTTTTAGTCCCTTTCACATTATTCTTCTAGTCTATAAGCATGGATGGTTTTTTCCATTGTTTAATTGTCTTCTTTAGCACCTTTTCTTGGTGGTTTAATTTTGTTTGATCCATGACCAGTGCATTGGGTGTTAAAAGCTCAATGGTGGTAGTCTATGCTTGCCTGTCAGTTGGTACAGTTTACAGTTTAAAGCATACTCACTTCTTCTAGGGTTTCATGTTCACAAAGATCCACTTACATATAATAACTAAATACATCTTTAAGAAAAAAGTCCTTGCCTATATTGGCTTCTTGAAGTGTTTTTTTCTCTAGCAGTTTTAACATTTCAGGCTTTTATTATTAAACTATTCGGTCCATTTTGTATGGGGCAAGACATGGGGACTGAGTTTTATTTTCATAAAATAAATTCCATAGCTGGGAACAATGAAAGCTCTGAACCATACTCACAGGCTTGTATGATCATGGTACATCTGGTAAGGATCACCAGCGCACCAGTTGCGGCTCTTCCAGAAAGACATCATTTTATTTGGGAATTTACTCTGGGTCTTGTTGTGGAATACAAATTCCCTCAAGAGCTTCTTTCTTTTCTTTTTTTTTTTTTTTTTTTTTTTATTATTCGATATAATTTATTTACATTTCAAATGATTTCCCCTTTTCTAGCCCCCCCACTCCCCGAAAGTCCCGCAAGCCCCCTTCTCTTCCCCTGTCCTCCCACCCACCCCTTCCCACTTCCCCGTTCTGGTTTTGCTGAATACTGTTTCACTGAGTCTTTCCAGAACCAGGGGCCACTCCTCCTTTCTTCTTGTACCTCATTTGATGTGTGGATTATGTTTTGGGTATTCCAGTTTTCTAGGTTAATATCCACTTATTAGTGAGTGCATACCATGATTCACCTTTTGAGTCTGGGTTACCTCACTTAGTATGATATTCTCTAGCTCCATCCATTTGCCTAAGAATTTCATGAATTCATTGTTTCTAATGGCTGAATAGTACTCCATTGTGTAGATATACCACATTTTTTGCATCCACTCTTCTGTTGAGGGATACCTGGGTTCTTTCCAGCATCTGGCAATTACAAATAGGGCTGCTATGAACATAGTAGAACATGTATCCTTATTACATGGTGGGGAGTCTTCTGGGTATATGCCCAGGAGTGGTATAGCAGGATCTTCTGGAAGTAAGGTGCCCAGTTTTCGGAGGAACCGCCAGACTGATTTCCAGAGTGGTTGTACCAATTTGCAACCCCACCAGCAGTGGAGGAGTGTTCCTCTTTCTCCACACCCTCTCCAACACCTGCTGTCTCCTGAATTTTTAATCTTAGCCATTCTGACTGGTGTAAGATGAAATCTTAGGGTTGTTTTGATTTGCATTTCCCTAATGACTAATGAAGTTGAGCATTTTTTAAGATGCTTCTCCGCCATCCGAAGTTCTTCAGGTGAGAATTCTTTGTTTAACTCTGTACCCCATTTTTTAATAGGGTTGTTTGGTTTTCTGGAGTCTAACTTCTTGAGTTCTTTATATATATTGGATATTAGCCCTCTATCTGATGTAGGATTGGTGAAGATCTTTTCCCAATTTGTTGGTTGCCGATTTGTCCTCTTGATGGTGTCCTTTGCCTTACAGAAACTTTGTAATTTTATGAGGTCCCATTTGTCAATTCTTGCTCTTAGAGCATACGCTATTGGTGTTCTGTTCAGAAACTTTCTCCCTGTACCGATGTCCTCAAGGGTCTTCCCCAGTTTTTTTTCTATTAGCTTCAGAGTGTCTGGCTTTATGTGGAGGTCCTTGATCCATTTGGATTTGAGCTTAGTACAAGGAGACAAGGATGGATCAATTCGCATTCTTCTGCATGCTGACCTCCAGTTGAACCAGCACCATTTGTTGAAAAGGCTATCTTTTTTCCATTGGATGTTTTCAGCCTCTTTGTCGAGGATCAAGTGGCCATAGGTGTGTGGGTTCATTTCTGGATCTTCAATCCTGTTCCATTGATCCTCCTGTCTGTCACTGTACCAATACCATGCAGTTTTTAACACTATTGCTCTGTAGTATTGCTTGAGGTCAGGGATACTGATTCCCCCAGATTTCCTTTTGTTGCTGAGAATAGTTTTAGCTATCCTGGGTTTTTTGTTGTTCCAGATGAATTTGATAATTGCTCTTTCTAGCTCTGTGAAGAATTGAGTTGGGATTTTGATGGGTATTGCATTGAATCTGTATAGTGCTTTAGGCAAAATGGCCATTTTAACTATATTGATTCTGCCGATCCATGAGCATGGGAGGTTTTCCCATTTTTTGAGGTCTTCTTCCATTTCCTTCTTCAGAGTCTTGAAGTTCTTGTCATACAGATCTTTCACATGTTTGGTAAGAGTCACCCCAAGATACTTTATACTGTTTGTGGCTATTGTGAAGGGGGTCATTTCCCTAATTTCTTTCTCAGCCTGCTTATCCTTTGAGTATAGGAAGGCCACTGATTTGCTTGAGTTGACTTTATAACCTGCCACTTTGCTGAAGTTGTTTATCAGC
Organism: Apodemus sylvaticus; assembly: GCF_947179515.1. Lineage (NCBI taxonomy): Eukaryota > Metazoa > Chordata > Mammalia > Rodentia > Muridae > Apodemus > Apodemus sylvaticus. The sequence continues at coordinate 40,691,218 of NC_067484.1, read as the reverse complement.
TGTAGGAGCTCTCTAGTGGAGTTCTTTGGGTCACTTAGGTAGACGATCATGTCGTCTGCAAATAATGATAGTTTGACTTCTTCCTTTCCAATTTGTATCCCTTTGACCTCCTTATGTTGTCGAATTGCCCGAGCTAGTACCTCAAGTACAATATTGAAAAGATAAGGAGAAAGGGGGCAGCCTTGTCTGGTCCCTGATTTCAGTGGGATTGCTTCAAGTTTCTCTCCATTTAGTTTGATGCTGGCTACCGGTTTGCTGTATATTGCTTTTACTATGTTTAGGTATGGGCCTTGAATTCCTGTTCTCTCCAAGACTTTAAGCATGAAGGGATGCTGAATTTTGTCAAATGCTTTTTCAGCATCCAATGAAATGACCATGTGGTTTTGTTCTTTGAGTTTGTTTATGTAGTGGATTGTATTGATGGATTTCCGTATATTGAACCAACCCTGCATTCCTGGGATAAAGCCTACTTGATCATGGTGGATGATCGTTTTGATGTGTTCTTGGATTCGGTTGGCAAGAATTTTATTGAGTATTTTTGCATCGATGTTCATAAGGGAAATTGGTCTGAAGTTCTCTTTCTTTGTTGGATCTTTGTGTGGCTTTGGTATCAGCGTAATTGTGGCTTCGTAGAAGGAATTGGGTAGTGTTCCTTCTGTTTCTATTTTGTGGAATAGTTTGAAGAGTATTGGTGTTAACTCTTCTTTGAAGGTCTGGTAGAATTCTGCACTGAAGCCATCTGGTCCTGTGCTTTTTTTGGTTGGAAGACTTTCTATGACTCCTTCTATTTCTTTAGGCATTATGGGACTGTTTAGATGGTCTAGTTGGTCCTGATTTAATTTTGGTATTTGGTATCTGTCAAGGAAATTGTCCATTTCCTCCAGATTCTCCAGTTGTGTTGAGTATAGGCTCTTGTAGTAGGATCTGATGATTTTTTGGATTTCCTCAGTTTCCGTTGTTATATCTCCCTTTTCATTTCTAAGTTTGTTAATTTGGATACTTTCTCTGTGCCCTTTGGTCATTCTGGCTAAGGGTTTATCTATCTTGTTGATTTTCTCAAAGAACCAGCTCCTGGTATTGTTGATTTTTTGTATGGTTCTCTTTGTTTCTACTTGATTGATTTCGGCCCTGAGTTTGATGATTTCCTGCCTTCTACTCCTCCTGGGCGAAATAGCTTCTTTTTGTTCCAGGGCTTTCAGGTGTGTCATTAAGCTGGTAATGTATGCTCTCTCCATTTTCTTTTTGGAGGCACTCAGGGCTATGAGTTTTCCTCTTAGCACTGCTTTCATTGTGTCCCATAGATTTGGGTATGTTGTGTTTTCATTTTCATTGTGTTCTAAAAAGTCTTTAATTTCTTTCTTTATTTCTTCCTTGACCAAGGTATCATTGAGTAGAGTATTGTTCAGTTTCCACGTGTATGTGGGCTTTCTGTTGTTTCTGTTGCTATTGAAGACCACTTTTACTCCATAGTGATCAGATAGGAGGCATGGGATTAGTTCGATCTTCTTATATTTGTTGAGGTCTGTCTTGTGACCAATTATATGGTCGATTTTGGAGAAGGTACCATGAGGTGCTGAGAAAAAGGTATATTCTTTTGTTTTAGGATAGAATGTTCTATATATATCTATTAAATCTAATTGGTCCAAAGCTTCAATTAGTTTCATTGTGTCCCTGTTTAGTTTCTGTTTTCCTGATCGGTCCATTGAGGAAAGTGCAGTGTTGAAGTCACCCACAATTATTGTGTTAGGTGCAATGTGTGCTTTTAGTTTTAATAAAGTTTCTTTTACAAAAGAGGGTGCCCTTACATTTGGGGCATAGATGTTCAGGATTGTCAGTTCTTCTTTTTGGATTTTTCCTTTGACCAGCAAGAAGTGTCCCTCAGGGTCTCTTTTGATGACTTTGGGTTGAAAGTCAATTTTATCTGATATTAAAATGGCTACTCCAGCTTGTTTCCTGAGACCATTTGCTTGTAAAATTGTCTTCCAGCCTTTTACTCTAAGGTAGTGTTTGTCTTTGACCCTGAGGTGTGTTTCCTGTAAGCAGCAAAATGTAGGGTCCTGTTTACGTATCCATTCAGTTAGTCTGTGTCTTTTTATTGGGGCATTAAGTCCATTGATGTTAAGAGATATTAAGGAATAGTGATTGTTACTTCCTATCATTTTTGACGTTATTTTTTAAATTTGAATGCTTAACTTCTTTTGGGTTTGATGAAAGGTTACTATCTTGCTTTTTCCAGGGTGAAGTTTCCCTCCTTGTATTGGTGTTGTCCTCCTATTATCCTTTTTAGGGCCGGGTTTGTGGATAGATATTGGGTAAACTTGGTTTTGTCATGAAATATCTTAGTTTCTCCATCTATGGTGATTGAGAGTTTTGCTGGATATAGTAGTTTTGGTTGGCATTTGTGTTCTCTTAGAGTCTGCATGAGATCTGCCCAGGACCTTCTAGCCTTCATAGTCTCAGGTGAAAAGTCTGCTGTGATTCTGATAGGTCTTCCTTTATATGTTACTTGGCCTTTTTCTCTTACTGCCTTTAGTATTCTTTCTTTGTTTAGAACATTTGGTGTTTTGATTATTATGTGACGGGAAGTATTTCTGTTCTGGTCCAGTCTGTTTGGAGTTCTGTAGGCTTCTTGTATATTCATGGGCATCTCTCTCTTTAGGTTAGGGAAGTTTTCTTCCATAATTTTATTGAAGATATTTGCTGGCCCTTTAAGTTGTAAATCTTCACTCTCCTCTATGCCTATAATCCTTAGGTTTGGTCTTCTCATTGTGTCCTGGATTTCCTGGATATTTTGGGTTACAAGCTTTTTGCATTTTGCATTTTCTTTAACTGTTGAGTCCATGGTTTCTATGGAATCTTCAGCACCTGAGATTCTTTCTTCTATCTCTTGTATTCTGTTGTTGATATTTGTATCTCTGTCCCCTGATTTCTTCCCAAGGCTTTCTATCTCCAAAGTTGTCTCCCTTTGAGTTTTCTTAGTTGTTTCTACTTCTGATTTTAGATCCTGGATGGTTTTGCTTAGCTCCTTCACTTGCATGTTTGTGTTTTCCTGTAATTCTTTAAGAGATTTTTGTGTTTTCTCTTTCATGAGCTCAGCCTGTTGACCAAAGTTCTCCTGTATTTCTTTAAGAGATTTTTGTGTTTCGTCTTTCATGACCTCAGCCTGTTGAGCAAAGTTCTCCTGTATTTCTTTAAGTGTTTTTTGCATTTCCTCCTTGTTGGCTTTTGTATTCTCCTGGATTTCTTTCAATGATTTTTGTGTTTCCCTTGCAAGGGCTTCTACCTTTTGATCCATTGTCTCCTGAATTTCTTTATGTATGACCTTCATGTGTTCCTGTACCAGCATCATGACCAGTGATTTTAAATCCAAATCTTGTTTTACTGGTGTGATGGGGTATCCAGGACATGTTGGTAGAGGAGAATTGGGTTCAGATGTTGCCATATTGCCTTGATTTCTGTTAGTGACGTTCCTGCGTTTGCCTTTTGCCATCTAGATCTCACTGGTGTTAGTTTATCTTGTCAGTGCTGGACTCACCAGTGCAAGCTGCCCCTTCCCAGTTGGCCTCTGGTGCACAGCTTACCTCCTGCACTGCTTGTAGACAGTGTGCTGCTGCCCAGGCTGTTCAGATCCCAAAGTAGGCACCCGAAGGCTCCCGCTGGGGCCCGCTGGATTCACTGGAGCACACTGACTTCTCCCAGCTGGCCGCCCGGAAGCCCAGCTAGCCACTTGCAGGACTTGGAGATGTAATGCTGCCGCCCAGACTGATCTGGATCCGGAAGCGGAGAGAGTAGAGCTAAGGGCTTCTGCCTGAGGCCTTGCCCCAGATTGTGTCTGTGGAGCAGATGGAGCCCGTGTGCGCTCCCAGGGAGTGCCGACGGTGTATGCTACTGTGACCTCCCCTGAGTTCCGCTCACTCCGCTGGGCAGCCGATCTGCCAACCGGGCTATCGCACACAAGGTTAGCCTGGCCGCCCAGTCCCTGAGTCCAGGCAAAAGCCTGGGAGGCCAAGGTCCGAGCTAAGTTCCCCTACGGCTTTGACTGTTAATTGGGTTTGCCAGGTGACTAGGATGGCGGGCGTGTGCGCCCGCGCTCCCTGAAAGCGCCGGGAGAGTCTGCTTTGCTAACAATCACCTGGGCGGGTTGACTCACAGATGGCCCACCAAACCGCCCAGTTCTTGGGGTCAGTCCTGTGCCTTTTGGGGCCTGGACCCCCGCTTTGTTAGCCTTAGGCTATGCCTGTTACAGGTCTGCCCGCCTGAGCTCTCTGTCGTCCTGCAGGCAAAATGGCGGCGGCGCGCTCGCAGGCCTGGGCAAAAAAACCTCCTGGTTGGGTTGGCACCCCGATGGCCCCCCGACCCGCCCAGGGCCTGGGTGCAGGCCAACGCCCGTCGGGCTCAGACCACCGCGGTGTTGGCCTCGGATTATGTTTGTGTACCTCAGTCTGTCCGATTCCTGGAGTACGGAACCAAGATGGATCCTCCTCTCCTGACTGGTGGGAGGCCGAGTTCTGAAGTGGCCTCCGTGCAGGAAAGGCGCCGCACAACTGCAGCTGCTTGCTGTCCGGCTGGTCAGCGAAGGTCAGTGGTCGTGGGCGCAGGGCCTAACTGGTCCCTGTGACGCCTTGGTTCCACTGCTGATGGCCCTTCAGCTGGAGCAGCCACTGCTGCCGCTGCTGCCGCCGCCGCCGCCGCCGCCGCCGATCTCCCAAGAGCTTCTTTCTTGCAGTGGACTTTTTCCAAATTTTTTTTTCCTTCTAACTAGGCCTTTCTCCTTAGCCAAAAGCCAGGATGAAATCGAAAGAAGCAATGCATAGCCTTTCTCTTGCCTTCTGTATGCTTCAGGAATTTAGAGTTCTGACTGGTGGCTTCAGAACACTGGGAACCAATGTGGTCACTCTATTAAGGACTGACTCTTGTATTATGCCCATATGCCAGATGCCTGTCAGGTGTGACAAGTCTTAGGGCATAGGAAACAACTGATGTCTGAATAAGTCTAAAATGAATGGTACACAGTGAAGAATTAAGACAGGCATTTTTGGCATGGTTCTTATAGTTTCAGGGAACACAATATTTCTGAAGCAGTTCTCACCATGCCCATGAAGACAGAGCTTTCATGTGCCACCTTGCAAGCTCGTGGTTTAGAATTAATTGTAGAGGTCTTTCTTGGTTAGGTTTATTAGTCACTTTATTACTCTCAGTAAAGCTATTAGGATTAGGATTTTTTTAACTTTTTTCTTGGCATGTCTGCTATTATATATAGGAAAGTAACTGGCTTTTATGTGTTATGGGTTGTATTCTGATATTTTGCTGAAAATGTTTATCAAATATAAAAGTTTTCTGGCAAAGTCTTCAGGGACTTTTAAATGAGACCATGCTCTCTCCAAATAGGGATAATGTGACTCCTTCCTTTGCTGTTTTATATTCTCCTTTACATTATATGAATGATTCAATTAACACTGCTGTGTGCCGCTACTTAAGATTAAAAATTAAAGTAATTAAAACTAAATTAAATTCAGTTCCTCAGTTGCACAAGCTACAATTCAAATACCAAATGACCATGTACCAATGGCTACTGTGCTAGGATAGATATTAAACACTTCTGTCCTTACAGAACACTCCATTGGATTTCTCTGGATGCCTGCCTCAAGTCTTTACTTTTAAAAATAGTTATCTTGAAATCTTAGATCACACAAAATAACAATGAAGCAACAACCAGTCCAGAATGTAACATCCTAAAATTGGTTCTCAACCTTCCTAATCCTGCAACCCTTTAATACAGTTCCTCATGTTGTGGTCATCCTCAACCATAAAATTATTTTGTTGCTACTTCATAACTGTCATTTTGTTACTGTTATTAACCATAATGTAAACATCTGATATGCAAGGTGTCTGCTATGATCCCAAAGGGGTCTTGACTCACAGGTTGAGAACCATGGACTATTCTGCACTTAGAAAAGTTAGTGTTATGGAAGAAAAATATTTATGTCTACATGTGTCAGATACTTTTATGTCAGCGTGACACAAGTTAGAGTTGTCTGCAAGTAAAGAACTTCAATTGGGAAAATGTCTTCATAATATCTTGCTATAGGTCATCTTCTTAATTAGTGATTGTTGGGGGGAGGGCTCAGACTTTGTGGGTGGTGTCATCCTTGGGCTGGTGGTCTTGGCTTCTATAAGAAATCAGGCAGAGCAAGCTGTGATGAGCAAGTTAGTAAGAAGCACTCCTCCATGGCCTCTGTATCAGCTCCTGCCTCCAGATTCCTGCCCTGCTTGAGTTCCTACCCTTATGGCTTTTGATAATGAACTATTATATAAAGTGTGGGTGAAACAAACCACTTTTTCCCCAGTTGCTTTTGATCATGGTGCTTCATTCCAGCAATAGTAAGTCTAACTAAGACAATAAGAGAACTAACACCAAGTGTAACGCTTGACCCCAATCCAAGTAGATGCACTGTGCTTGCTGGCTAGTATTTATTTGTTAACTTGTCCCAACCTTGAAGCTTCAGAGAAGAGTGCCTCAGCTGAGGAATTGTCTGGATCAGACTGGCCAGTGGACCTGCCTATTGGGGTTTGTCTTGCTTGTTCATTTTGGGTAGGAAGTCTCACCATAAATGAGGGTGGCACCTTTATAAGTCTACACATGTTGGCTAGCCTTATGTCAACTGACCTAAGTTATACAAGAGGGCAGACAGCTGGTCGATTGCTACAATGACTAGCAGGCAGCGTGAGCTCATCCCTTTCTCTGAGTTCTTGATTATGAACGTAGTACAACCAACCAAGGTTCTGCCTCTCTGGTTTCCTTGCAATGATGGACCATAACCAGGAACTGTACACTGAAATAAACCCTTTCCCTGCTATACTGCGTTTCACCAGGATACTTGATCACAGCAACAGAAACGAAACTAGAACAAATACCTAAATACTGCGTTTCACCAGGATACTTGATCACAGCAACAGAAACAAAACTAGAACAAATACCTAAATTTATCTCAGAGAGGAAATCTGAAAATGTAACAAATATCATATGGTGCTATGGAGTCACCAGTTTATTTAGCTGTGACAAACATATAATGGTGGTATTGTAAGAGAATCTTCCCATTTCTGGAGATCTACACTGAAGCATTTAGGTGTGAAATATTTATGATGTTTCAGATTCAATGTAGAAGTGTAGAATAAGAAATCTAGAAAGAAGCATGACGGTAGTCCAAGGTAAATAATGGTTAAGTCTGTGTGGGTACTGTTGTTTCTCAGTTTAGTATTAAAACTTTTCAATTGAAAGAACTTCAAGACTCTGAAGAAGGAAATAGAGGAAGACCTCAAAAAATGGAAAAACCTCCCATGCTCATGGATTAGCAGGATTAATATAGTTAAAATGGCCATTTTGCCAAAAGCAATATACAGATTCAACGCAATACCCATCAAAATCCCAACTCAATTCTTCATAGAGTTAAAAAGAGCAATTCTCAAATTCATCTGAAATAACAAAAAACCCAGGATAGCTAAAACTATTCTCAACAACAAAAGAAATTCTGGGGGAATCAGTATCCCTGACCTCAAGCAATATTACCGAGCAATAGTGTTAAAAACTGCATGGTATTGGTACAGTGACAGGCAGGTGGATCAATGGAACAGGACTGAAGATCCAGAAATGAACCCACACACCTATGGCCACTTGATCCTGGACAAAGGGGCTGAAAACATCCAATGGAAAAAAGATAGCCTTTTCAACAAATGGTGCTGGTTCAACTGGAGGTCAGCATGCAAAAGAATGGGAATTGATCCATCCTTGTCTCCTTGTACTAAGCTCAACTCCAAATGAATCAAGGACCTCCACATAAAGCCAGACACTCTGAAGCTAATAGAAAAGAAACTGGGGAAGACCCTTGAGGACATCGATACAGGGGAAAATTCCTGAACAGAACACCAATAGCTTATGCTCTAAGGTCAAGAATTGACAAATGGGACCTCATAAAATTACAAAGTTTCTGTATGGCAAAGGACACCATCAAAAGGGCAAATCGGCAACCAACAAATTGGGAAAAGATCTTCACCAATCCTATATCAGATAGAGGGCTAATATCCAATATATACAAAGAACTCAAGAAGTTAGACCCCAGAAAACCAAACAACTCTATTAAAAATGGGGTACAGAGTTAAAGAAAGAATTCTCACCTGAAGAACTTTGGATGGCAGAGAAACATCTTAAAAAATGCTCAACTTCACTAGTCATCAGGGAAATGCAAATCAAAACAACCCTGAGATTTTACCTTATACCAGTCAGAATGGCTAAGGTTAAAAACTCAGGAGACAGCAGGTGTTGGTGAGGATGTGGAGAAAGAAGAATACTCCTCCACTGCTGGTGGGGTTGCAAATTAGTACAATCACTCTGGAAATCAGTCTGGCGATTCCTCAGAAAACTGGGCATGTCACTTCCGAAAGATCCTGCTATACCACTCCTGGGCATATACCCAGAGGATTCCCCACCATGTAATAAGGATACATGCTCTACTATGTTCATAGCAGCCCTATTTATAATTGCCAGAAGCTGGAAAGAACCCAGGTATCCCTCAACAGAAGAATGGATGCAAAAAATGTGGTATATCTACACAATGGAGTACTATTCAGCCATTAGAAACAATGAATTCATGAAATTCTTAGGCAAATGGATGGAGCTGGAGAACATCATAGTAAGTGAGTTAACCCAGTCTCAAATGATCAATCATGGTATGCACTCACTAATAAGTGGATATTAGCCTGGAAAACTGGAATACCCAAAACATAATCCACACATCAAATGAGGTACAAGAAGAACGGAAGAGTGGTCCCTTGTTCTGGAAAGACTCAGTGAAGCAGTATAGGGCAAAACCAGAACAGGGAAGTGGGAAGGAATGGGTGGGAGAACAGAGGGAGGGAAGGGGGCTTATGTGACTTTCGGGGAGTGGGGGACCAGAAAAGGGGAAATCATTTGAAATGTAAATAAAAATATATTGAATAAAATTTAAAAAAAAAAAGAAAGAATATTTTGAAGAACCCATGTTTTAAAACATGAGTTGAACTCCACTATCACATTTAGAAAATATTTTCTCAAACAAGGATTTAAAAAATAGCCAATGAGCTTATCTCTGAGTATTTTTTAAAAAGATAATATTGTTCATTATGTATATGTGTGCCTGTGTGAAAGTATGTGTGTGTGAACCCAGATGTCCTCAGAGGCTAGATGAAGACATCAGATCCCCTGGAACTCCGTGAGCAGCACAGTATAACCTAGTTAGTTCTCTTGCTGAGAACCTAACTCTGGTCCTCTGTAAGAATAGCAAGTGCTCTTGACCACTGGCCCATCGTCCCATGTCATCTTCCAGTATTTTGAATACTGGGTTATTTCTTTCACTACTTAAATCTTTCTCCAGTTTGAATTTTATTTTGGTGTTAAATGTCTGAGATCATGATCAGTTATATTTTCTTTCTAATTTAACTAATTATTTTGAGGCACAGCATCTTGGTGTCCTGGGCTGGCAAGGAATTCGTGATCCTCATGACACAGCCTCAAGTGCTGAGATTTCAGGGTGTACACCTAGCTTACTTTTCTCTTAAATAGTTAGACAGTCGTGGATATTGTCAATTTGCTCCTTTTAAATCACTCGCTGTTTTTGTTTTGTTTTGTTTTGTCTTTTTGAATCAGTCCCTGTTTTTTTTTGTTTGTTTGTTTTTTGTTTGTTTTGTTGGTTTTTTTTTTTTTTTTTTTTTTTTTTTGAGACAGGGTTTCTCTGTATAGCCCCGGCTGTCCTGGAACTCACTCTGTAGGCCAGTCTGGCCTCAATTCGAACTCAGAAATCCGCCTGCCTCTGCCTCCCAAGTGCTGGGATTAAAGGCGTGTGCCACTACCACCCAGCATTCCCTGATTTTCATTGGGAGGCTCAGACCATATCCTTTCTGGTTATGCACATGCTGGGGAGAGAGGGTATTTGTTTTGTTTCTTTGGAATGCAAAAGCAGATAATTAAAACACTTGTCCCTGGCCAAGAAACACCCAGTCAGAAGTTAGCGTCCTGCAGTCTTGTTAGACAAGTAGGAACTGAGGGTGAGACTGGGCTGAGGCTTGAGCAGGTGTCACTGTGTGGATCATCAGATTCTACTTAAAGGATGGACATGGGTCGGGAGAATTCAGCTCTGGTCATCATATATGCTACCATGAAATGGGAGTTAAAGCTATGTGTCTATTATTGTCTTGTAACAGAAATTGAAGCTCTTAGGTAGGAACATGGGTTTTTTGTTTGTTTTTGTTTTTCATTCTAAGACTTATGACTTTAATTATTATGCATTTAAAATACATCTTCATTTTCACAAAATTTTGTGGCTGTATTATTCTTTAGAGCTTTTTTACATTTCAAATGATTTTTATTTTATTTTTTATTATATATTTTTATTTTCTATATTCTTTGTTTACATTCCAAATGATTTCCCCTTTTCCAGTTCCCCCCTCCCCATATGTCCCATAAACCTTCTTCTCTCCACCCATTCTCTCATCATCTCCCTCCTTTTTCTCTGTCCTGATACTCCCCTCCAATGCTAGATCAATCCTTTCCAGGATCAGGACCCTCTCCTTACTTCTTCTTGGGAGTCATTTGTTATGCTAATTGTGCCTTGGGTATTCAGGGCTTCAGGGCTAATTAATATCCACTTATCAGAGATTGCATTCAATGTGTATTCTTTTGTGATTGGGTTACCTCACTTAAGATGATATTTTCCAGATCCAACCATTTGCCTAAAAATTTCATAAATTCATTGTTTTTAATTGCTGAGTAGTATTCCATTGTGTAAATATACCACATTTTCTGTATCCATTCCTCCATTGAGGGACATCTCGGTTCTTTCCAGCTTCTGGCTATTGTAAATAATGGAGCATGTGTCTTTATTGCATGCTGGGGAATCCCTTGCGTATATGCCCAGGAGAGGTATAGCAGGGTCCTCCAGAAGTGTCATGTCCAGTTTTCTGAGGAACCACCAGACTGATTTGCAAAGTGGTTGTACCATCTTACAGCCCCACCAGCAGTGGAGGAGTGTTCCTCTTTCTCCACATCCTTGCCAACACCTGCTGTCTCCTGAGTTTTTAACCTTAGCCATTCTGACTGGTGTGAGGTGAAATCTCAGGGTTGTTTTGATTTGCATTTCCCTAATGACTAATGATGTTGAGCACTTCTTAGGAATGTGTTTTAGTCACAGTTCAGACAAGAATACAAACTAGAACCAGAACCAGAAACAAAAACAAAAACAGAACCAGAGACAGGGACAGAGACAGAGATAGAGACAAACAGAAGCTTTCATCAAAAGGGGCTGAAGGAAGGTGAGTCAGGTCTACTCCCAACTTTTGAGAATGCCATTTCCAAAAGCTTGAGAGTCTCTGTCATCCAGAGTGGGGACCATGTAGACACTTGACTCCTCTCAGGGAACTTGGTGGCCACAGGGTGGGTGGGAAGGTGGGAGACATAGGCCATTGCAGAGACAAATTTAGGAAGTTCAGGCTATACTTTCTGTTGCTGCCAGAGAAAGAAATCTATCCCCCCGACCACTTTCAAAAGCCATGTGAATTTATTTGTCTGCGGTAGCCTAACAATTCCACCAGGTTGTTGCTGGCTAGGGAACCAGAGGGAGAACTGCTTCCCAGGTTTTCAGCCTCTGCATATGGAGAGCAAGAAGGAGAGTTTATGAAGAGAGCTCAGCAGTCAAATCCAAAGAAAAAGTGAAAAGTGTCCAAATTTTATTTTACATGTTTTTGTTTGCTTTGTTTTGTTTTCAGTGTGAGGATCAAATCCAGGATTTTGTATACACTGGTCGAGTGTCACCATATCACATCCCTGCTTTCCTGATTTTTTTTTTTTGTTTTTGTTTTTTCTAGACAGGGTTTCTCTGTGTAGCCCTGGCTGTCTTGGAACTCACTCTGTAGACCAGGCTGGCCTGGAACTCAGAAATCCGCCTGCCTCTGCCTCCCAATTGCTGGAATTACAGGTGTGTACCACCACACCTGGCTTGCTTTTCTGTTTAATTTTAAGGGCATAACTGTTATGTTGAAATCTAATATGTGGACCATATATTATATAGGCAAAGATATTTGTAAGACTTTGGGTGATGAGAAACAGTTGAAGCTCCGAGCCTCATGCTGGTCACCAAAGGATCTGTTCCAGCCACTAGTTGGTAGGAATTAATGGCCTCTGACATCATCTGACCCAGCAGAGCTTCTCCATTGAAGGGCAGCCAACCTGAAGGCTGCCCATAGCTGCAGAGCAGGGCTGGCCAACCAGAGCAGCTTTGCCAAAGCTCTAATCCCTTTGCTTGCCCTAGCATACATATAACAAAACGAATCCTTATCTTAGTGTATTATGAAGAAGCCTACAAGACACTGTCTCTTTTTTTCTTGGCAAAATAGCCTTTTGTCATTTTAAATATGAATAGCATTCCAAAGCATGAAGGGTCCAAAGTGAATTAATGCATGGTAGGTGCCAAGAAAGACTTTTTCTGGGCAGTCCACTTGTGTGGACATTCAGTGCCAACAGAAGACAGTAACTCGCAGGATATAATATTCATATCCCAGAGGATAATGTTAGGTAAATAACAAAGAGGGTTGGTATGAATTTTCTTGGATTTTTGGAAAAGTTAGAGCACTGATTAATTAATTCTCTTTCCCAGCTCCACTTCCCTTTCTTTGTGTTTATAGCAGGAGTGAGATAATGGTTACACTAGGAGAGATGCTCTTACTTCTGCTGAGAGCCGCATTTGGACAATTTGTAGTTTTGTGCATTAAGTGAATTAAATAAATTCATTCTCTGAAGCCTCTGGTCTTAAAAGTAGTTTCTTCCTTAGAAAAGATAATTTCCAAATGGAAAATCAAAACATTCCACTGAGTTATAAAACGTTTGTTTAAAATATGTTCATCGAATCTGAGAATTATCATGCATTTAGGCATTTCATGGTGCCTGAGATGTATCCATAAACAAAGGAAACACAGATCCCCAGTCTTGGGAAACTTAGGTTCTAGTCAGGACCAGACAGAGATGAAACAATACATATAATGAATAGGTAAATTTTGTAGGATACCAGAAGATGAAAACAGATATAGAAAGGAAAGAAAGAAAGAAAGAAAAAGAAAGAAAGAAAGAGAGAAAGAGAGAAGGAAAGAAAGAAAGTGTAGAAGAGAGTGAAGTTGTGTCGGGAAAGGCAGGATTGGCTGTTAATAGGAAGGAACATTGAGAAAATGGGCATTGTGGTGTGGATCTTAAATGACTCCCTTTAGACAAATGATGGGAATTTGGTTTCTAATGCTATCTTCTTCAGATATAGGACCTTTGGGAGGTGATTCCCTGGTGAAGGCTCTGCTTTTGTGATGGATCCACCTATGGATAACCTGATAGGTTTGTGAGAGTGACTTTGTCAAGAAAGCAAGCTGTCTCTCTCTGCTTCCCCTCTGTCATGGAGCTAGCAATTCTGTTCTACAACCATCCCTGTCCCCATGCTCTGCATTATTATAGGCCTAGACACAGTAGAACTAGCTGACCTTAAACCAAAGCCCCAGAAAGCAAAGGCCAAAGCAAACCTTGTGTTGATCTATTTCAGGTTTCTTTCCGTGGTAACAGAAACCCAACACAATAAATATGATGAGGAGGAAACCAGGCAGCAGGCTTCATGTTCCAGGCAGAGAATAGCAAGGGCTCAAAGGAGGGAATGAACCAGGTGTGTTTGAACCAAAGCCCCAAACTACAGCATTTGAAGCAGAAAGTGAGAAGAGGAGAGCAGGAGGGGACATCAGAGAAGTCTTGGCAGTGAGGGGACATGACAGTACTCTTCAGAACCAAACCAAGACACCCACTTCTCCTCTACAAAGGATACTGACCAAAGATGGCTTCTTCCCTGGAATGTCTTCCTTTACCTGGCTGAATCCTTTCCCTAGGAACACTCCATATCCAATGAACATCCCATGAGGATGTCTGAAATTGGGTACCCAGTGATTCCATTTCTGGCCCACACAGAAGGATCTAGTACTTCTGTCAGATGTACCCAGATCTAGTACTCTGTCAGCATCATCGATGCAGTAATTCATTAGAAGCCAAATGCCGCACACATGATTCCTGGGCATACCTACCTCTCAATGAGGGGTCAGTTATACATTTGGAAGTTCAACTTTTGTCCCTGTCTTCCTCCTGTCAGAGAGCCCAAGCTGGACCCAAGTTTATGCACTGGCTCCTCTGCCTTCTAAGTGGTAGGAGTACAGACATGTGGCTCCAATCCAGGCTCCTGGTTGTGGCTTCATAATAGCACTTCTCCACCTGCTCATCTGCATCTACTGGTATTCCTCTGTGATCTATTTGTTATCTCAACTGCATCATTTATTGTATTTTTAAAAAAGAGAATAATTCTCATCATATAAACTGGGACACTGCATACACTGTGTGCACTTAGCATGGGATCAGCCATATTCTGGGGACGCTTTGTACTTTGAGCCTAGGCAGTGACCTGTAACCACTGGCAAAAAATAAGAAGTCTTGGGACTGAGTCAGCACGATAGTGCCTGCTGTCTTCGCAAACAGAGACATGCATTTCTCTCGTTTTGCACAAAGTATTGTGTAGCTGACAGCAACCCTCTTTGGGAAACTTGAGGGGAAGCCCTTCCTTCTATAAAAGAAGCAACACAGGACAGACACTTGCTTTGCCCTATGGCTTTGGGGATATGCCATGTTGATCTAACCAGGCACATCTACCACAGCTTTGAGATCAAATCTTGGGTAATGGAGAATTCCTCTTGTTAGTTCAGTGAAGATTGTGATTGCCTTAGGGTCAGTGTCCTGGGATGGAAATGCTGAAGAAAAGAACTCTGGCACCTGCTATGTGGTGAGGGGTTAAGGGTTTCCTTAGGTTAGATCCAGGGAGAGAGTTCATCTCTGCTACAAAACCCCAATGTGTTCCTGATGTCTTCCTAACCCAACTACCAGCCTTAGTGGTATTACTCTATATGCCCAGAAGCCTTTAAATAAATTCCCTTTCATTTATGTCTCTCAAAGTCACTTGCATTTGTTAGGTAGTGGGTTTTGTGGAGAGTCAGAAGTCAGTGGAATGCTAACATCCTGTATTTTATTCCTTACCATTGCTTGCAGGCATGATTTGATGGGCAATTATTAATTTTTTAGTCTTTTTATACCATTACGGGAAGCTTTGAGGCATTCTAAACACTTTCTGGGTTGGAAAAGCTATGACAGGTGTGATAGCTTAGCAAGTAAAATTCACATAGAAGAAGAAGAGATCTGGCTGTCAAGTTGTCTTTTGACTTCCCCACGGGTGATACAGCAAGTGTGGCATGGGTATGTTGAACACACAAGTACACACACACACACACACACACACACACACACACACACACACACACAATAAATAACTATAACTAACTAACTAACTAACTAACTAACTAACTAACGAAGGAACTAGGTAAACATGGTTGAAAGACTCAAGCTCAAGACTGATGAGACTCAGTGTCCAGCTTGTGCCTTGTCTCTTGTCCATTTTCATGTTTCTTCTCCTCTCAGCAGCCCGAGTGTGAGCAGTGCCCATGCTGTAGGGAACTGTGTATCTTTTCTTAGATTCTCCAAACTTTCTTATCTTGCTTCTACTGAAGTCCACCTTTCTAGCTTCTTTCAGTGTGGTGTGACCTGGGGAGACCAGAATGTGCTGCTTGGTCACTGATGCTACAGTCCACACTCGATGGTGAGTCCCATCTGTGGTGGCATCTGAAGAACAGTGCCTAGGTAAGGTTTTCAGGAGGCCCTATGAGGATCTAGCTGTACAGAAGGGCCAACCCGAGGTCCTTCTGCTCCATTGTCTTTGCAGGTCCTCTGCTTCTCTTTTACCAGGAAATTCTCATAGATAAAGAGGTGAAAGATCTCGTTCACTCAGGTATCTCCAGTGGTGTATTCTTGGCTCTAAGGAAACACAGACTCTTGTCTCATCAAACAGTGCAACTGGAAACATCACCCTGTCTCTTCCCCACAGCTCTCCTCCTATTCAGGTGCATGCAGGGAGGTCTGCTACTCTACATGAGCAGCTCTCCATGTCTGAAGATGCCACTTCTTGCTTGCACTTCCCCTCTCTGCCCTGGCTTCTCGTCCCTCCTCCATCATTACCCGTCATAGGGAAAAAAGAAACAGTCCCTCTCTTTCTCACACTGGGGAAGGAAAAGTCTTCAAGTGAATGACAACTTCTACATAGCTGACAACTTTTTAGGATTCCTTAGTTTTCTCCTGTAGGAGTAAAGATGTACAGTGGTATCGGGGCTTGCTGGCACTGAGAGAGCTGGTTTTCTCATGTCTGTTATTAAGTTCTGAAAGGGTTGTATTTTGAGCTACTCTTCAGCAAAAGGACGGCTCACTGTCCTTGGCTTTGGGTTGAGAGCTGGAATTCCCAAAGAAATAAAAGGTCCAGTTCCCAACCCTTCTCTGACAACAAGTGCCCCAGCTGATTCACAGCTCAGCAGTCACAGGTCTGGGCTTTGTTCAGTGTAATTTACAGATGGTTCATTTCCTCTTCTCAAGGGTACTCTTATTTTCTTTGGGAAGCTTTCCTCTCCCAACTTGTCTGTGCTCTTGAAGGAATCCAGTATAGGCATCTGCCACACTATAGAAGTTCGGAGGACAGAATTGTTATTGTTTTCCCAAGACATGCAGGGTATAATGTGAACCTTAAGTTCAGCCAGATAAATTGTCTCTCCTGTGACTTTGATCTTGAAAGCTTGAAGTGAGGACTGAGGAGAGAAGTGGCTCAAGTTCATTAATGTCAGCAGGCACAGACGGCTCAGACCATTTCTGTTCTGAGACCATGGCTTTGATGGAGGCCTCTAGAGGAGGCCTTGCTCATTTTCAAACTTTGTCACACAGCTGCCTTCTCTTCCGGAATTCTTCAGTCATCTCCCTCGGTTTTGTTTTCATTCAGTCAGACAGAGCTGGCCTCTGTTACTGAGAAACAGGAACCTTGACTGACACAGGAAGCATTCATCTTGCAGATGAAGGGAGACAACAGGATAGAAATGGTTTGTTTGCTCCCCCCCCTCCCGCCCCCGTTATACATGTCATTGTTGCAGACAGCAGCAACCATCTTCTGTATGCTTTTTGCAAGAGTGATCTCATTATGCAGAATACATAGGTTTATTTGTTTGAAGTTGTAATAGATTTGTTATATCAAACAATGTGAGCAGGAGCATCAGTGCGAAGAAGGCCTTCTCCATCACTCTGCTATTGTTATGGTCTTGGTTTATGGGAGATGAAACCCATTTCTTCTTAACTATCTCCAACTATGCTGCTGCTATACCAGAAATCCACCTTTGCAAGAATATCCCAGACAGACATGCTATCTATCCAGAAATATCTGAAATGTGGCCTCGCTTCTCTTCTCTTCTCTTCTCTTCTCTTCTCTTCTCTTCTCTTCTCTTCTCTTCTCTTCTCTTCTCTTCTCTTCTCTTCTCTTCTCTCTCTC